>NC_135232.1:26945932-27265432 GCF_051348905.1 Ranitomeya variabilis
AAGGTTCTCTATAGGGTTGAGGTCAGGGGAAGATGGTGGCCACACCATGAGTTTATCTCCTTTTATGCCCATAGCAGCCAATGACTCAGAGGTTTTCTTTGCAGCATGAGATGGGGCATCGTCCGCATGAAGATGATTTTGCTCCTGAAGGCACGTTTCTGCTTTTTAGACCATGAAAGAAAGTTGTCAGTCAGAAACTCTATATACTTTGCAGAGGTCATTTTCACACCTTCAGGAACCTTAAAGGGCCCTACCAGCTGTTTCTCCATGATTCCAGCCCAAAACATGACTCCTCCACCTCCTTGCTGACGTCGCAGCCTTGTTGGGACATGGTGGCCATCCACCAACCATCCACTACTCCATCCATCTGGACCCTCCAGGGTTGCTCGACACTCATCAGTAAACAAGACTGTTTGAAAATTAGTCTTCATGTATGTCTGGGCCCACTGCAACCGTTTCTGCTTGTGAGCACTGTTTAAGGGTGGCCGAATAGTAGGTTTATGCACCACAGCAAGCCTTTGAAGGATCCTACATCTTGAGATTCGAGGGACTCCAGAGGCACCAGCAGCTTCAAATATCTGTTTGCTGCATTGTAATGGCTTTTTAGCAGCTGCTCTCTTAATCCGATTAACTTGCCTGTCAGAAAGTTTATTTGAAAAACAAAATAATTAAATCTTTATCACACTTAAATCCAATTTGCATAATAATGTGGAACATAGTGTAGGCACCAGATAATCAGCTTCTTAAGGCCCCGTCTCACACAGCGACGCTGCAGCGATACAGACAACGATGCTGATCGCTGCAGCGTCGCTGTGTGGTCGCTGGGGAGCTGTCACACAGACAGCTCTCTCCAGCGACCAACGATCAGGGGAACGACTTCGGCATCGTTGAAACTGTCTTCAACGATGCCGAAGTCCCCCTGCAGCACCCGGGTAACCAGGGTAAACATCGGGTTACTAAGCGCAGGGCCGCGCTTAGTAACCCGATGTTTACCCTGGTTACCAGCGTAAATGTAAAAAAAAACAAACACTACATACTCACCATCTGTTGCCCGTCAGGTCCCTTGGCGTCTGCTTCCCGCTCTGACTGAGCCGCCGTACAGTGAGAGCAGAGCGCAGCGGTGACGTCACTGCTGTGCTCTCACTTTACGGCGGCTCAGTCAGAGCAGGAAGCAGACGCCAAGGGACCTGACGGGCAACAGATGGTGAGTATGTACTGTTTGGTTTTTTTTACATTTACGCTGGTAACCAGGGTAAACATCGGGTTACTAAGCGCGGCCCTGCGCTTAGTAACCCGATGTTTACCCTGGTTACCAGTGAAGACATCGCTGGATCGGTGTCACACACACCGATTCAGCGATGTCAGCGGGACCTCAACGACCAAAAAAAGGTCCAGGCCATTCCGACACGACCAGCGATCTCGCAGCAGGGGCCTGGTCGCTGGTACGTGTCACACATAGCGAGATCGCTATGGAGGTCGCTGTTGCGTCACAAAACTTGTGACTCAGCAGCGATCTCGCTAGCGATCTCGCTATGTGAGACGGGGCCTTTACAGTACAGATCTTAGTAATCGGACACTACATCCTTGCGCTCGTCCATCCTCCTTTTCCCTCTGCAACTTTTAGATAACACACGTGACAGATCGCTGTAATTTTTGGCTTCCTTTCCCCAAATATTGGTTGTGTGACTGTGGATTTACTGATCTTTTTTATTTTCCAGTGGCCAAATGTGAATATGAGAAACTGTAAAGACGAGCAGCTGCACAGGTAGAACGGCGTCCGTGCCGGGCGTGGGTGTTCGTCGTCCGTGCCTGGTGTGGGTCTGTGGTGTCCGTGCCGGGTGTGGATCTGCGGTGTCCGTGCCGGGTGTGGATCTGCGGTGTCCGTGCCGGGTGTGGATCTGCGGTGTCCGTGCCGGGTGTGGGTCTGTGGTGTCCGTGCCGAGTGTGGGTCTGCGGTGTCCGTGCCGGGTGTGGGTCTGCGGTGTCCGTGCCGGGTGTGGGTCTGCGGTGTCTGTGCTGGGTGTGGGTGTGCGGTGTCTGCCGGGTGTGGGTGTGCGGCGTCCGTGCCTGGTGTGGGTCTGTGGTGTCCGTGCCGGGTGTGGATCTGCGGTGTCCGTGCCGGGTGTGGGTCTGCGGTGTCCGTGCCGGGTGTGGGTCTGCGGTGTCCGTGCCAGGTGTGGGTCTGCGGTGTCCGTGCCGGGTGTGGGTCTGCGGTGTCCGTGCCGGGTGTGGGTCTGCGGTGTCCGTGCCGGGTGTGGGTCTGCGGTGTCCGTGCCGGGTGTGGGTCTGCGGTGTCCGTGCCGGGTGTGGGTGTGCGGTGTCTGCCGGGTGTGGGTGTGCGGCATCCGTGCCTGGTGTGGGTCTGCGGTGTCCTTGCCGGGTGTGGGTCTGCGGCGTCCTTGCCGGGTGTGGGTCTGCGGTGTCTGTACCGGGTGTGCGGTGCCCGTGCCGGGTGTCCGGTGTCGTCACGTCGTCTCCTGTTCCCATCATTTGCTGATTCTCTTCTTTCTCCAGGTTTGTGCGTCGGCTCCTGTTCTTTTACAAGCCCAGCAGTTCGCTCTATGCCAACCTGGAACTGGACTACAGTAAAGCCAAGCAGCTGACGGTGGTCGGATGCCAGTTCACAGAGTTCCTGCTGGAGTCGGAGGACGTGAGTCGACTGCGACTTATGCCGATAGGCGAGACCGAGCCGGAGGCCACTGTATGAAGCCATTGTTTTTCCTTATCATAGGATGGACAGGGCTACCTGGAGGATCTGGTGAAAGATATTGTGGCATGGATGGTGTCCATATCAGGAATGAAGCAAGAGCGCAGCCTGCAGAACAACGGCTTACTGACCACCCTGTGCCAGTACTACCTCCTCTTCATCGGGACCCTCTCCTGCCACCCGCACGGAGTCAAGATGCTGGAGAAGTGCAATGTATTCCAGTGGTACGTGACGTCAGTACAGATCGTCGTCCTCATCATACATCTCTGCCCACTTCCTATTCTGTATGTAGTCACTGCACCTGCTCCTTACACAACCCTAATTTTCCACCATTACGCATAACGAGTTTTGTTTTTATTTTTACTCCACATGCAGAACGTCTTTTTTTTTAGGCATATTTCGTTTTTCAGAAAATGCTCAAAAGAATGATTTTCTTTATGTAAAGACAAGTCGCTGTGCACATGTTCAGGGTTCTAAGAACATCTTGAACGTCCTAAAAACGTCAATCAGTTATAAGAATCGACCCGTCCGTTCTGCTGTTTTCACACTCCCTTTACAATACAGGTCAATGGGGATGCTCAGATGCTTTTTTTTTTTGTTTTTTTTTAGGGGGGTAACTTTGCTATCGTCTTTACTTTTTTAAAGATATAACAAAAACCAAGGGGAAACCCCCTTCTCCTCCTGCCCCTCTTCCACCCCCTTCTCCTCCTGCCCCTCTTCCACCCCCTCCTCCTTCTCCTGCCCCTCTTCCATCCCCTCCTCCTCCTCCTCCTCCTGCCCCTCTTCCTCCTCCTTCTCCTGCCCCTCTTCCACCCCCTCCTCCTCCTCCTGCCCCTCTTCCACCCCCTCCTCCTTCTCCTGCCCCTCTTCCACCCCCTCCTCCTCCTCCTGCCCCTCTTCCACCTCCTTCTCCTGCCCCTCTCCCACCTCCTCCTCCTCCTGCCCCTCTCCCACCTCCTCCTCCTCCTGCCCCTCTCCCACCTCCTCCTCCTCCTGCCCCTCTTCCACCCCCTCCTCCTCCTCCTGCCCCTCTTCCACCCCCTCCTCCTGCCCCTCTTCCACCTCCTCCTCCTGCCCCTCTTCCACCCCCTCCTCCTCCTCCTGCCCTCTTCCACCCCCTCCTCCTTCTCCTGCCCCTCTTCCTCCTCCTCCTCCTGCCCCTCTTCCACCTCCTTCTCCTGCCCCTCTCCCACCTCCTCCTCCTGCCCCTCTTCCACTCCCTCCTCCTCCTCCTGCCCCTCTTCCACCCCCTCCTCCTTCTCCTGCCCCTCTTCCACCCCCTCCTCCTGCCCCTCTTCCACCCCCTCTTCCACCCCCTCCTCCTCCTCCTGCCCCTCTTCCACCCCTTCCTCCTTCTCCTGCCCCTCTTCCACCCCCTCCTCCTCCTCCTGCCCCTCTACCACCCCCTCCTCCTGCCCCTCTTCCACCCCCTCCTCCTCCTCCTGCCCCTCTTTCTCCTCCTGATTGACACTTGTTCTTGGCGTTTGAATTAATTTCTTGGCAGTTCCTGTGTGTAAATCCTCCTGTTTTTATTTTATTTTCCAGTCTCCTAAATCTTTGCTCGCTGAAGAACCAAGACCACTTATTGAAGTTGGCGGTGTCCAGTTTGGATTACAGCCGGGACGGACTCGCCAGGGTCATTCTCTCCAAAACCCTGACTGCCTCTCCGGACGTAAGTGCCGAGCGCCGCTGTTCCCGGAGCCGCCAGCCTTGCTGCTGCTGTGGATGATGTGCTGCTGCTGTGGATGATGTGCTGCTGCTGTGGATGATGTGCTGCTGCTGTGGATGATGTGCTGCTGCTGTGGATGATGTGCTGCTGCTGTGGATGATGTGCTGCTGCTGTGGATGATGCGCTGCTGCTGTGGATGATGTGCTGCTGCTGTGGATGATGTGCTGCAGATGCTGCTGCTGCTGCTAATGATCACTAGTTGTTCAGTGTTCACGTTTTCTGCAGGAGTCCGCAGCAAAATACCCAGAAATCTGCTTTAATTAATAATTTTTACTGTTTTGTTGTTTTTTTTTTTTGTTTCCCCTTTTTGCAGAGTTGTCGTCTTTACGCCACAAAGCACCTGAGGGTTCTCCTAAGAGCCAACGTGGAGTTCTTCAGCAACTGGGGGATCGAACTATTGGTGACGCAGCTGCACGACAAAAACAAGAATATCTCCACCGAAGCCCTGGACGTTCTGGATGAGGCTTGTGAAGATAAGGTGAGCCCTTTAAGAGTATTAAAGGGATTGTCCCTTTTCAGGAAACGTTGCTGTACTCACCATCCCCAGGTCTAATAGTGTGTCCACTGCTGGTTGGAGTTTCATCTGATTTCATATACTATAAGCAATCGATCGATCGCAGGTTCAAGTTCCCTAAGGGGACTAACAAAAAAATGTATATAAAAATTAGAATCACCCCGATTTTTTCCCCGATTAAAAGTAAAGATATATAAAAAAAATAAATAAACATGATAGGTATTGCTGCATCCGATCTATAAAAATATTAAATTAATTAACCCGGTCAGTAAACACTAAAAAGAGACGGAAAAAAACCCCAAAACACCAGAATTGCTGTTTTTTGGTCTCGGCAACTGCACACAAAAAATTGCAATGAAAAAGTATCAAAACGTTATAAATGAGAGATATTTTGTTAAATATTTTTATTAATATTTTATTACATTTAATAATAAAAGTTAGCTGAAAACAAACAAACAAGACCTCATTGAAAACATTATTTTTAATTCTGCCTTTTATTTTTTGGCATTTATTGTGCGGTAATGTCATTTTCCAGGTCATTACTATTATGGCAATATCAAACTGGCATGGTTTTGTTTTGTAAGCTGCTGAAAAAATAAATAAAAAACAATCGGAAATTTGTATTAGAAAAAAAAAAATAATAATTCCTTGTCGCCCTTTTCCAAAACCAATAATGTTCTAATTTTTATTTTTTTTTTATTTATTTTTTTCATCATTTCATTCCGTTTGGATTTTTTTTTTCTTGGTTTTTTCGGGACATTAGATCGTACAAATGATCAGTGTTGTTCAAAACTACAAATGGTCATGCAGTAAAACGAGCCATCGTATGACTGTAAGGATGGAAAAGTTAGCAAAAAAAACTGTGGCTGTGGGAGGAAGGGAAGGAAGAAAATAAAGCCGTATTCCCATCTCCAAGATTTTATCCCAATATGTAGTAGATGTAGTAATAATATTATTAGGAAATAGTTTCACTAAGAAATGTAGTATAGTTCTTCTGATTCGCTATGCTGCTGCTTACCCCATGTACAGGGCATTGCAGTACCTTGGATATCCAGGAATACGACCACTCAGTGGCAGTTCGTTGTTGGTGGTCGTAACCATGGATACCTGAGCTACCGCACATGGAGTAAGTGATACAGGTAATCAGAAGAACTATACTACATTTCTAATTGGAGGAATTTGCTATTATTGTTATGATTGCACCTGCTACATATTGGGATAGGATCTTGACGATGGGAATACCCCTTTGATATTGATGTCACAGATGAAGGATACTTGATTGTCACCTGTGGATGAGATATTAATGTCCGTCAGTCTCTGACCATCTCTTCTTTTCCTCCAGGCTAATCTCCACGCTCTCATCCAGATGAAGCCGGCTCTCTCTCACCTCGGAGACAAGGGGCTGCTCCTCCTCCTGCGGTAGGAGCGCTCACCCCCTGCGTAGCGTTTCTCCACGGGGGTCCGCGCCTTTATTATTTACCTGTCCTTCACCTTGCAGGTTCCTCTCGATTCCAAAGGGGTTTTCCTATCTGAATGAAAGGGGCTACGTAACGAAGGAGCTGGAGAAGTGGCAGAAGGTGCGTGCGCGGTCATGCTGCTTAGCCAACAAGGCGGGGACTTCTCCTCTTGGAAGATTGCGGTTCTTATTGTTCATCTTCATTTTTAGGAGTATAATTTAAAATACGTTGATCTGATTGAAGAGCAGCTGAACGAGGCTCTGACCACCTACCGCAAGCCCGTGGACGGCGACAACTACGTCCGCCGCAGTAACCAACGGTAACGGCAGCTTCCCCCCAATACATCACACTGCGAGGGGCATCCACACACTGATCACTCTCACACGTGCGCTTGTCTCCTTCACAGAGTGATGCGTCCGTACGTCTATTTGCCCGTTCACCTCTATGGGCAACTGGTGCATCACAAAACCGGCTGCCAGCTTCTGGAAGTCCAGGTGAGAAAACGTGATCGTTGCCATAAAAAGCACCCGGAAACAATAGATTTTATTCTACTTTTTTTTTTTTTTTCTTATTTTTGTTGTTTTCATATTAATTTTTTGAATTTTTCTTATACATTTTTTTTGTTTATTTTTGATATTTTATTTTTCGTATTTATTTTAGATTTTTATTGTAATTTTTTTTTAATTTAATTAATTTTTTATAGTTCTAGTATTATGGATTTTTTAAAGATTTTTATTTTATGAATTTTTTTATCCTATTTTTTTATTTTTGTTTTATATGTATTTTATTTTAGATTTTATTTTATTTGGTTTTAGATGACTACATATTTTTGTTATATTCACTTTCTTTTTTTTTTTGTAATTTAATTTTCTTTTTTATATTTTTGCTATATTGCTATATTTATATAATATTAATTTGGTATATTTTGATATTGTGTTTTATGTTTAGGCCTTTATTTTAGTTTCTTTCATTTATAATTTAACATTTTTTATTTTGCTATGATTTTTAGTTTTGATATATTTTTTATTAACATACATTATTTTTTATGTCAGTTTATTTTATTTTATTTTTTTTATTTTCGCCATATTTACAATATTACTTGGTAAAAGTCAAGCTATTTTATTAAATATTTAATTTATTGTCCTTATTTTCTGTGATTTTTAATTACATCTATTTTAAATGTATATATATATCATATTTGGATCTTATTTTATGTATTGGGGCCATTTTATTTTATTAATAATACTTTTTTTAATTTTTTTACTTTGTTAAATATTAGCTTTTATTTAATGATTTTATTTTTTTATTTTATTTTTTTTTATTTATTAATTTAATTTTATAAATGTTTTACTTGGCAGAATGTTGTTCCGGATCTCAGTTACACGGTGCGATCTCCGTCGTTGGATAACTGGGAAGGAATCAAACAGCTGAAGGCGGCTCTGTGGTCCCTGGTACGAATAGCGCCTTATGTAGGGGGAGGGAAACCGGAAGTTCCGTTCTTAATATGGGGTCGATTTATGGCTTGTTTGTTTGCAGGGTAACATTGGTTCCTCTAACTGGGGTCTTAACTTACTTCAAGAAGAAAATGTGATTCCGGATATCATTGCACTGGCTCAGCACTGCGAGGTGCTCTCTATTCGAGGGTAAGACAAGGCCCAGAAATTAAGTTGTTATTACTGCTCTGTCAGTGGGACCGTAAAGTGATCAAACTGCTGCAAAATGCTCAATGTTAGTCACATGACACAATTTATGGTTAATTACATTCTGGCTTCCAAAAGCCGCCACTAGGGGGAGCTCACTGTACTATCCTAACTAGACAGTCAGCTCCCTCTACTGGTTGGCGCAGGCACCAACAATATGCAGTGTGCCCCCTCTAGTGGCCATTGTAAGTACTAGCAATATGAAGTTATCCCCTACTAGTGGCTGACAGCAGCAGTGCACACTTGGCCCCTTTAGTGGCGGTGGTAGCCACTAGCATTGCATACACCTAGAGCCTCTTTCCCTGGCCTCTTTCCCTGGCCTCTTTCCCTGGCCTCTTTCCCTGGCCTCTTTCCCTGGCCTCTTTCCCTGGCCTCTTTCCCTGGCCTCTTTCCCTGGCCTCTTTCCCTGGCCTCTTTCCCTGGCCTCCTTCTCTGGCCTTCTCCTCCGGTCGCCTCCTTCCCTGGCCTCCTTCCCTGGCCTCCTTCCCTGGCCTCCTTCCCTGGCCTCTTTCCCTGGCCTCCTTCCCTGGCCTTCTCCTTCCCTGGCCTCTTTCCCTGGCCTTCTCCTCTGGTCTCCTCCTTCCCTGGCCTCCTCCCTTGGCCTTTTTTCCCTGGCCTCTTTCCCTGGCCTCTTTCCCTGGCCTCTTTCCCTGGCCTCTTTCCCTGGCCTCTTTCCCTGGCCTCTTTCCCTGGCCTCTTTCCCTGGCCTCCTTCCCTGGCCTTCTCCTTCCCTGGCCTCTTTCCCTGGCCTTCTCCTCTGGTCTCCTCCTTCCCTGGCCTCCTCCCTTGGCCTTTTTTCCCTGGCCTCTTTCCCTGACCTCCTTCCCTGGCCTCTTTCCCTGGCCTCTTTCCCTGGCCTCTTTCCCTGGCCTCTTTCCCTGGCCTCTTTCCCTGGCCTCTTTCCCTGGCCTCTTTCCCTGGCCTCTTTCCCTGGCCTCTTTCCCTGGCCTCTTTCCCTGGCCTCTTTCCCTTGGCCTCCTTTCCTGGCCTCCTTTTCTTGCTTCCTTCTCTGACCTCCTCCTGTTACATCCGTCCCTTTGTGTTTCTCCAGAACCTGCGCCTACGTCCTCGGATTACTTTCCAAAACCAAGCAAGGATGCGACATCCTGAAGCAGCACAGCTGGGACACGGTGCGGCACAGCAGAAGACATCCGTGGCCGGTGGTCCCTGACGAGATGGAGCAGCTCTGCCACGAGCTGTGCTCCATCCCCAGCACCCTGAGCCTGAACTCTGAGTCCACCAGCTCCCGGCACAACAGCGAGAGCGAGTCTGCGCTGCCCAGTGAGAGCCGCCATTGTTTGATGCCTCTAGATTTTCTTTTCCTGCCCAGAGCCATAACGTTGTTTTTCTCCATAGCCACATGGGGGCTTGTTTTTCCTGGGAAAAGTTGTAGTTTTTCAGTATTACACACACGGCGGCTTACTGCCAGAATCCGCGCCACCACCCGTTCTTGAGTTGTGTTGCACGTCCATTGAAGTGAATGGAGCGGAGCCTGCAGACTGGTGCGGTGCTGTTCCTGGAGGAAAGCCGTGGCTCATAGTTCTGGTCACTCCCTTTAAGGCGGGGGGGGGGGGGGACATGTCCTCCATATAATGCATGCCTGGTTTTTATTTTGTGTGACCTCTTCCTTCCAGGCATGTTCATCATAGAGGACGACCCCTGCGGCAATTCCTCCCCCGGCCCCTTCTTCCTGTACGACGACCACGAGCAGACCTTCTTCGACAAACCCTTAAAGGACAAAGATCGCAGCCCCTTCACCCTCCTGGCCCAAAGCAAGTTCGTGAAAAACCGATTTCTAAACTCCTTGACCCTGCCAAGTAAGAAGTTCCGCAGCAGTAGTAGCAGCGACCCCAAAACCAGTAAACTGCGTGATCTGAGGCGGAACAGGACGGTGACCGAGCCGTGGTCGGACTCGGAGTTCCCCTCTATGGACAGTTTGGGATCCGTCTTCAAGGTTCCCAGAATAAACACCAATCGCCTGGACACGTCGGTGAGCAAGCACGCGGAAGACAACGGCAGCACGCCCAGCATTACCGAGAACGACCTCAAGCTCCCCAAAAGCTTAGGGAGCGAGAACCACCGGGACCACGCCAGCAGGGAGCGGCTGATCGGCGACAGCTCCACCACCACACACTTCAAGAGCCGCAGCCTCAGCTTCAACACGGACACCACGACCAGCGGCATCAGCTCCATGAGCTCCAGCCCGTCCCGCGAGACCGTGGGGATCGACACTACAAACATGGACACGGACTGCGGGAGCCTGAGCACCGTCATCAGCACCAAGACCGTCAAGACCAACCTGCCCGCCATGCTGCACCCCAACCACCTGCCCCTCTCCAAGTCCAACTCCGTGTCCTTGGTCCCTCCGGGGTCCTCACACACGCTCCCTCGTAGGGCGCAGTCGCTGAAGGCTCCTTCTATGGCTGCCATTAAGACTTTGGCGGATTATCACTTCACCTACACCAGTTCTCGGGACGCTTTCGGCTACGCGACACTGAAACGACTCCAGCAGCAGCGGATGCATCCCTCCCTGTCTCATTCCGATGCTTTGGCTTCACCGGCAAAAGACGTTCTCTTCACTGATACTATAACCATGAAAACAGGAAGCTTGGACTCCAGGCTGACCTCCAGCAGGTACACAGCAAATACTAGATCTGTACAGCCACCACTAGGGGGAGCTCACTGCACACAGATCTATACAGCCACCACTAGGGGGAGCTCACTATACAGATTTATACAGCCCCCTAGTGGTGGCTGCAGACAGAATCGTATCATGTATCTCAGTATACAGGGAGCTCCCCTTAGTGGTGGCTGCAGACAGAATCGTATCATGTATCTCTGTATACAGGGAGCTCCCCTTAGTGGTGACTGCAGATAGGATCTTATCGTGTATCTCTGTATACAGGGAGCTCCCCCTAGTGGTGGCTGCAGACAGAATCGTATCATGTATCTCTGTATACAGGGAGCTCCTCCTAGTGGTGACTGCAGACAGGA
Organism: Ranitomeya variabilis; assembly: GCF_051348905.1. NCBI lineage: Eukaryota > Metazoa > Chordata > Amphibia > Anura > Dendrobatidae > Ranitomeya > Ranitomeya variabilis. Next base: position 26,957,034 of record NC_135232.1, read on the forward strand.
TCTCATCATGTATCTCTGTATACAGGGAGCTCCCCCTAGTGGTAGCTGCAGACAGGATCTTATTATATATCTCTGTATACAGGGAGCTCCTCCTAGTGGTGGCTGCAGACAGGATCTCATCATGTATCTCTGTATACAGGGAGCTCCCCCTAGTGGTGACTGCAGACAGGATCTTATCATGTATCTCTGTATACAGGGAGCTCCCCCTAGTGGTGGCTGCAGACAGGATCTTATCATGTATCTCTGTATACAGGGAGCTCCCCCTAGTGGTGGCTGCAGACAGGATCTTATCATGTATCTCTGTATACAGGGAGCTCCCCCTAGTGGTGGCTGCAGACAGGATCTTATCATGTATCTCTGTATACAGGGAGCTCCCCCTAGTGGTGACTGCAGACAGGATCTTATCATGTATCTCTGTATACAGGGAGCTCCCCCTAGTGGTGGCCGCAGACAGGATCTTATCATGTATCTCTGTATACAGGGAGCTCCCCCTAGTGGTGGCTGCAGACAGGATCTCATCATGTATCTCTGTGTACAGGGAGCTCCCCCTAGTGGTGACTGCAGACAGAATCTTATCATGTATCTCTGTATACAGGGAGCTCCCCCTAGTGGTGGCTGCAGACAGGATCTTATCATGTATCTCTGTATACAGGGAGCTCCCCCTAGTGGTGGCTGCAGACCGGATCTTATCATGTATCTCTGTATACAGTGAGCTCCCCCTAGTGGTGGCTGCAGACAGGATCTTATCATGTATCTCTGTATACAGGGAGCTCCCCCTAGTGGTGGCTGCAGACAGGATCTTATCATGTATCTCTGTATACAGGGAGCTCCCCCTAGTGGTGGCTGCAGACAGGATCTTATCATGTATCTCTGTATACAGGGAGCTTCTCTTAGTGCTGCTTTCTTCCAAAAGCAATATCACACTTGATATGTGGGTTATTGGTGCTGAGTCTTATTTACATAAGTGGATCTGAGATGTAATACTACTTATTGCCAGTTGTGGTGCTGTTTTGGCAGAGTTATCAGTCTATTGTTTGCAGGTTTGGTTAAGCATACAGTACAGAGCACAAGTTTGGACACACCTTCTCATTTAAAGATTTTTCTGTATTTTCATGACTATGAATATTGTACATTCACACTGAAGGCATCAAAACTATGAATTAACACATGTGGAATTATATACTTAACAAAAAAGTGTGAAACAACTGAAATTATGTCTTATATTCTAGGTTCTTCAAAGTAGCCACCTTTTGCTTTGATGACTGCTTTGCACACTCTTGGCATTCTCTTGATGAGCTTCAAGAGGTAGTCACCGGGAATGGTCTTCCAACAATCTTGAAGGAGTTCCCAGAGATGCTTAGCACTTGTTAGCCCTTTTGCCTTCACTCTGCGGTCCAGCTCACCCCAAACCATCTCGATTGGGTTCAGGTCTGGTGACTGTGGAGGCCAGGTCATCTGGCGTAGCCCCCATCACTCTCCTTCTTGGTCAAATAGCCCTTACACAGCCTGGAGGTGTGTTTGGGGTCATTGTCCTGTTGAAAAGTAAATGATGGTCCAACTAAACGCAAACCGGATGGAATAGCATCCCGCTGCAAGATGCTGTGGTAGCCATGCTGGTTCAGTATGCCTTCAATTTTGAATAAATCCCCAACAGTGTCACCAGTAAAGCACCCCCACACCATCACACCTCCTCCTCCATGCTTCACGGTGGGAACCAGGCATGTAGAGTCCATCCGTTCACCTTTTCTGTGTCACACAAAGACATTTTGGTTGGAACCAAAGAGCTCAAATTTGGACTCATCAGACCAAAGCACAGATTTCCACTGGTCTAATGTCCATTCCTTGTGTTCTTTAGCCCAAACAAGTCTCTTCTGCTTGTTGCCTGTCCTTAGCAGTGGTTTCCTAGCAGCTATTTTACCATGAAGGCCTGCTGCACAAAGTCTCCTCTTAAGGGCTCATTTCCACTGGCGAGAGACAAATCGGTCCGTAATCTGGACCGAAAAAAGGGATGTAGCGTATGCGATTGTCATGCGATTGTCATGCGAGTGCAATGCGATTTTTAATCGCATCATCCGTATGACATCCGTATTACTGTCCGATTTGTACGCACCGGTGTCCTTTGAAAAGCCGGCAAATCAGTGCTGTGTACAGTAAAATCACACTGACAGGTTAGAATAGAATAGATATATACACATAGAATAGGTATATATACATATATATATATATGTCAGTGAGACACCTATATATGTATATTTATATTTAATGCAGCGCAAGATAGCATTAAAGCCGCTAATTCAATTGCCGGCTTTTCATTTCTCCTTCACAAACCCGACATGATATCAGACATGATTACATACAGTAAACCATCTCATATCCCCTTTTTTTTGCATATTCCACACTACTAATGTTAGTCGTGTGTATGTGCAAAATTTCGGCGCTGTAGCTATTAAATTTAAGGGTTAATTCGCGGAAAAAATTGGCGTGGGTTCCCGCGCAATTTTCTCCGCCAGAGTGGTAAAGCCAGTGACTGAGGGCAGATATTAATAGCCAGGAGAGGGTCCATGGTTATTGGCCCCCCCTGGCTACAAACATCTGCCCCCAGCCACCCCAGAAAAGGCACATCTGGAAGATGCGCCTATTCTGGCACTTGGCCACTCTCTTCTCACTCCCGTGTAGCGGTGGGATATGGGGTAATGAAGGGTTAATGCCACCTTGCTATTGTAAGGTGACATTAAGCTAGATTAATAATGGAGAGGCGTCAATTATGACACCTATCCATTATTAATCCAATTGTATGAAAGGATAAAAAAAACACACACACATTATTAAAAAGTATTTTAATGAAATAAACACACAGGTTGTTTTAATATTTTATTGCTCGCTCAATCCATGTGAAGACCCTCGCTTGGAAAAAAAATAAACCCACAATATACATACCTTCAGATGACCTGTCACGTCCCACGAGGTAATCCAACTGAAGGGGTTAAAATATTTTACAAGCAGGAGCCCTGCTAATGCAGCTGTGCTCCGTGCCTGTAAGCCCCGGCGAATGAAGGAAATGTAGGTCAATGACCTATAGTTACCTTCAGTCGCGGTGATGCGCCCCTGCTGGATGTCCTCATGAACAGCAGCATGGGAACTTTTTCCCACGCTCCAGGTCATATGAGGACATCCAGCAGGGGCGCATCACCGCGACTGAAGGTAACTATAGGTCATTGACCTACATTTCCTTCATTCGCCGGGGCTTACAGGCACGGAGCACAGCTGCATTAGCAGGGCTCCTGCTTGTAAAATATTTTAACCCCTTCAGTTGGATTACCTCGTGGGACGTGACAGGTCATCTGAAGGTATGTATATTGTTGGTTTATTTTTTTTTCCAAGAGAGGGTCTTCACATGGATTGAGCGAGCAATAAAATATTAAAACAACCTGTGTGTTTATTTAATTAAGATAATTTTTAATAATGTGTGTGTGTTTTTTAACCCTTTCAAACAATTGGATTAATAATGGATAGGTGACATAATTGACGCCTCTCCATTATTAATCTGGCTTAATGCCACCTTACAATAGCAAGGTGGCATTAACCCTTCATTACCCCATATCCCACCGCTACAGGGAGTGGGAAGAGAGTGGCCAAGTGCCAGAATAGGCGCATCTTCCAGATGTGCCTTTTCTGGGGTGGCTGGGGGCAGATGTTTGTAGCCAGGGGGGGCCAATAACCATGGACCCTCTCCTGGCTATTAATATCTGCCCTCAGTCACTGGCTTTACTACTCTGGCGGAGAAAATTGCGCGGGAGCCCACGCCAATTTCTTCCGCGATTTAACCCTTAAATTTAATAGCTACAGTGCCGAAATTTTGCACATACACACTACTAACATTAGTAGTGTGGAATATGCAAAAAAAAGGGGGATATGAGATGGTTTACTGTATGTAATCATGTCTCATATCGTGTCGGGTTTGTGAAGGAGAAATGAAAAGCCGGTAATTGAATTAGCGGCTTTAATGCTATCTTGCGCTGCATTAAATATAAATATACATATATAGGTGTCTCACTGACATATATATGTATATATGCACATTCTATGTGTATATATCTAGTCTATTCTAACCTGTCAGTGTGATTTTACTGTACACCGCGCTGAATTGCCGGCTTTTCAAAGGACACCGGTGCGTAAAAATCGGACAGAACTCGCATGGTGCAAGTGCTGTGCGATTTTTTTCTCGCACCCATTGACTTGCATTGGCGAGTCTTGTCCGAGACTCGCAGCAAATCGCAGCATGCTGCGATTTTTTTCTCAGTCCGATTTCGGCTGAGAAGAAAATCGCAAATGAAAAGACACCTATTGAATAACATTGGTCCGAGTGCAATCCGATTTTTTATCGGATTGCACTCGTCCGTTTTCCTCGCCAGTGGAAATGAGCCCTTACAGTTGTTGTAGAGATGTGTCTGCTGCTAGAACTCTGTGTGGCATTGACCTGGACTCTAATCTGAGCTGCTGTTAACCTGCGATTTCTGAGGCTGGTGACTCGGATAAACTTATCCTCAGAAGCAGAAGTGACTCTTGGTCTTCCTTTCCTGGGGCGGTCCTCATGTGAGCCAGTTTCTTTGTAGCACTTGATGGTTTTTGCCACTGCACTTGGGGACACTTTCGAAGTTTTCCCAATTTTTCGTACTGACTGACCTTCATTTCTTAAAGTAATGATGGCCACTCGTTTTTCTTTACTTAGCTGCTTTTTTCTTGGCATAATACAAATTCTAACAGTCTATTCAGTAGGACTATCAGCTGTGTATCCACCAGACTTCTGCTCAACACAACTGATGGTCCCAACCCCATTTATAAGGCAAGAAATGCCACTTATTAAACCTGACAGGGCACACCTGTGAAGTGAAGACCATTCCCGGTGAAAATACAGAAAAATCTTTAAATGAGAAGGTGTGTGCAAACTTTTGGTCTGTACTGTGTATTGCAGGAGAGACTGAATGATCATAGTTGTCCAGGGCTCTTCTGTACAGGTACATGTAGGCCTAACGGGTGACATGTTCTGGTTGTAAACATTGACTCCTTTTCTTTTCCTTCCGGCCCACATCCTTATTACCACAACTCCTGACTTATGAAGAGTTAAAGAAGTTGCTCTCATCTTAAGATTTTTTTATTATTATTTAAATGCATGTATTTGGGGTCAAACTTTTTTTTTATATTTTGGTTTCATTAAAAATGTTTCACAGTTTGATTGAGCAGGGAAACCAAAAGCCTGTGTTATCAATTAGCTAAAAGGAGTTATAATACAGATAAACTTGCAAACCTTCCCTTTACACCTTCAGAACGAGTTCACTGACAAATTCTCCGTCTCCCCTTCCTGCACCCAGTTATAATGTACCAGAGGCTCAGAAGGCGAATGGGGCAACGTTTACAGAAACACAATTACAAAAATTATTTTCAGCCAAATTACATGCATATAAATAAGAGAAAAAAAGCACGCCGTGACTCTCCCCCTCCTCTCGCGCTGTGTCAACCGTAGCACGCCCCCTACTCTCGCGCCATATTGACCGTAGCACGCCCCCTCATCTCGGGCCGCAGCGCGCCTCTTCCTCTCACGCCCCATCGACTGTAGCGCGCCCCCTCCTCTCGCGCTGTAGCGCACCCCCACATCTCACGCGCCCCCTCTCGCGCGCCCCCTCCTCTCGCGCTGTAGCGCGCCCCCTCCTGTCGCGCTGTAGCGCGCCCCCACATCTCACGCGCCCCCTCTCGCACGCCCCCTCCTCTCGCACAGTATCGGCCGTAGCGCGCCCCCTCCTCTCGCGCTGTAGCGCGCCCCCTCCTCTTGTGCCGTAGCACGCCCCCTCCTCTTGCGCCGTGTCGACTGTAGTGCGCCCCCTCCTCTCGCGCCGTAGCACGCCTCTTTTTCTCACGCCCCATGGACTGTAGCGCGCCCCCTCCTCTCGCACTGTTTCGACCATAGCATGCTCCCTCCTCTCACACACTGCCCTTTTGTGCTTTATTGTGACCGGTGCTGGCTGCCAGTATAAGTGTCAGTTCGGCCCCCGGCTGTCCCCACACCCTCGTGTACGAGCCACTAAATATTTACGTTCTGGTGGATAGGAGCTGGATCCTCATCATGGCAGCGTATTTACTCCGGCTTGTCCTGTTGGCTCATCCATTTATTTTGGCCTCTCCATCTGACGTGTGACCTTCTCCCCCGCAGGTTCATGAAGGCGCTGAGCTACGCCTCTCTGGATAAAGAAGACTTATTGAGTCCAATAACCCAGAACTCGCTGCAGCGCTCGTCGTCTGTCCGCTCCATGGTGTCCAACGCGGCGTACGGCAGCTCGGAGGATTACATCGGCCTCGCTCTGCCCATGGATATAAACGACATGTTCCAGGTAAAGGAGACGTCTCCTGTGCCGCTCCGGACGGATTCCCGGTGACGTCCACGCTGATGGGGATTTTTGGGGGGTTATTTTTTATTTTAGGTAAAGGAAACCCCTTATTTCCAAAAGATCGTGCCGTCAAGCGACGACCGTGCTGCTAAAGTGTTGGCTCCGGAAGTAGGAGGTACAGTGAGAATGTTACTGGAGGGATATCCCCATAAGTGTCTGGGAGATTGGGGTCCCAACCTTGGGGACGGCAGAGGGTCACGGATGCACCACTCCATTGGCTTCTAGGGGGAGACGTGAGAGATTCTGAAGTGCTGCCGCTCCCTAAAGTATGATGCCAGCGATGCTGCAGACAGCGGTCCCTCTGATCTCGGCCATTATCACCGTCCAGCTCCTGCCGGGCGTTAATGTTTTCCCGCCCGTGTCTTTCTTTCGCAGGTGTGACCGGATCCGGGTCCAAGAGTCCGTACCAGGCGTTGCGGCAGCAATTCAGTATTACCGAAATAATGAATTCAAGCCGGTCGGACGCCTCACAGTTCCTGGAAAACATGGAGGACACGGGCCTGCAGGAGCATACAGACGACAACTGCCTGTACTGTGTGGGAATCCAGGTCCTGGGTTACAACGGCAACCTCGTCGGTGAATACAGCCGGTTAGGTAGGTATGGCGGCATGGTGGGCTCTGGTAAGTTCCCGCTCTGAGAGATAGACCGGCACTTCGTAGACGTGATGGATCAGGAGTGTCTGATCTGCACAGATCCATCAGTGATCATCTAGCCAGACATGATAGACGGCCATTGAAACTTCAGGGTTCTTCCTATAAACAACATAGATTTCGGGGTAGGTGACAAAATGTTTGATTGCTGGGTGTCGGACCCTCGGGGTAATGGACAGTTGTGGCCTTGGGTCCTTCATGCTCCAGATCAGGTGGTGTCCAATGGCCTTAAATGTGGGACCATGTAAGTTAGAGGACATAGAGGGTCCAAAAAGATGTCGGGGGCCAAGCTACCTGAGCCCACCATTAAGGTGAAGGTATCATCAGAGAATTACTCATTGTTTAAATCAGGTTTTTGTGTTAAATTTTGTCAGTGTACCTTTTTATTTTTTCCCTTTCCATCTCATTAAAAAATCTTGATGTTTTCACACCGGTCGCTGAGACTTTCCCCCCCCCCCCACCACTAATTTCCTGTATTTAAGGAAATGCACACGTACATTAGCAGCAACAACTAGACTCAACCTCTTCCTGTTGTATTGAAGCATCTAATGAGCGGGTGCAAAGGTGATTGTGAGGGGAGGAGGTGAACTGTGACATCACATTTTGCGATCCTGTGTATAAAGGCGTTAGCTGTCAGTGCAATCTTGCCTCTGATGATAACGAGTCTGCTGAAAACTCTTCCAGAAAAAACAAAACCAGAAGTATGAGCCTAAAAAAACTGACACCAGAAAATTGCAAGATTAACAAGTTAAAAAAAAAAAAAAAAAAAAGATATAAAATAAGAGTTACACGCAGCACAAAAACCTGATTTAATCAATAGGTGATTTTCCGATGTCACACTCCCTGTAGGAATGAACGGGTCATACATCACACACATCATACATTTTCAAGCTCATTTTCTTGCTCTTACTTTACTATAGTCTGGACTAGCCATGTGATTTGTGCAAGTTTCTTATCTTTGTTTGAGCTGTATTTTGGGGTTATTTTACGCACGTAGTTTAAAAAAATACACACAGATATATATATATATATATATATATATATATATATATATATATATATATATATATATATATATATTCCCTAAGAGCGGCTTCGGGAGCGTAGTGCTGGGGGTCCCCTGGTCCAGACTTCACCTTTCTTTTTCAGTCGTTTTCTATTCCTCCATGATTGTTTGCTCATTTGCTCATTGTCCATCTCAGCCCTCTTCAGCATTTACTCCAATGTTTATTCCCAGACTTTCCCGACATCCCATATTCTGACTGGTGCGCACATAGCATCCCCAATCATTTAGAGGTGGTGTCCCATTCTTCCAAGTATTCTGGAATTTCAGGGTCTAGTGATGGTGTCTCCCAGGGGTCCGCCAGCAGCACCAAGAGCACAGAGTTAGTTTTAGGTAAGTGGCCACATTATATCCAATGTCTGAGAGGAATAGCGCGGTGTGTTGTGTTCACTGACACAATGTGACAGGATGTTCACTGTATATACATATTTATTACATAGGTCTATGAGCATTATAGCATGTGAAAGTACTCTTATTACTAGGGGGATCTCACTACATACAGATTTATACAGTCACCACTAGGAGGAGCTCACTACATACAGATTTATACAGCCACCACTAGGGGGAGCTCACTACATACAGATTTATACAGTCACCACTAGAGGGAGCTCACTACATACAGATTTATACAGTCACCACTAGGGGGAGCTCACTACATACAGATTTATACAGTCACCACTAGAGGGAGCTCACTACATACAGATTTATACAGCCACCACTAGGGGGAGCTCACTACATACAGATTTATACAGTCACCACTAGAGGGAGCTCACTACATAAAGATTTATACAATGACCACTCGGGGGAGCTCACTACATACAGATTATACAGTCACCACTAGAAGAAGCTCACTACATACAGATTTATACAGTCACCACTAGGGGGAGCTCACTACACACAGATTTATACAGTCACCACTAGTAAGAGCTCACTACATACAGATTATACAGCCACCACTAGAGGGAGCTCACTACATACAGATTTATACAGTCACCACTAGAGGGAGCTCACTACATACAGATTTATACAGCCACCACTAGGGGGAGCTCACTACATACAGATTTATACAGTCACCACTAGAGGGAGCTCACTACATAAAGATTTATACAATGACCACTAGGGGGAGCTCACTACATACAGATTATACAGTCACCACTAGAAGAAGCTCACTACATACAGATTTATACAGTCACCACTAGGGGGAGCTCACTACATACAGATTTATACAGTCACCACTAGAAGCAGCTCCCTACACACAGATTTATACAGTCACCACTAGTAAGAGCTCACTACATACAGATTATACAGTCACCACTAGAAGAAGCTCACTACATACAGATTTATACAGTCACCACTAGAAGGAGCTCACTACATACAGATTTATACAGTCACCTCTAGTAAGAGCTCACTACATACAGATTTATACAGTCACCACTAGTAAGAGCTCACTACATACAGATTTATACAGTCACCACTAGAAGAAGCTCACTACATACAGATTTATACAGTCACCACTAGAAGGAGCTCACTACATACAGATTTATACAGTCACCTCTAGTAAGAGCTCACTACATACAGATTTATACAGTCACCACTAGTAAGAGCTCACTACATACAGATTTATACAGTCACCACTAGAAGGAGCTCACTACATACAGACTTATGCAGTCACCACTAGGGGGAGCTCACTACAAAAATTTATGCAGTCACCACTAGGGGGAGCTCACTACATAAAATGTATGCATTCACCTCTAGGGGGAGCTCACTACATAAAATGTATGCATTCACCTCTAGGGGGAGCTCACTACATACAGATTTATACAGTCACCACTAGGGGGAGCTCAGTATATACAGATTTATGCAGTCACCACTAGGGGGAGCTCACTACATAAAATGTATGCATTCACCACTAGGGGAGCTCACTACATACAGATTTATACAGTCACCACTAGAGGGAGCTCACTACATACAGATTTATACAGTCACCACTAGAGGGAGCTCACTACATACAGATTTATACAGTCACCACTACTGAGAGCTCACTACATACAGATTATACATCCATCACTAGGAGGAGCTCACTACATACAGATTTATACAGCAATCACTAGGATGAGCTCACTACATACAGATTTATACAGTCACCACTAGGGGGAGCTCACTACATACAGATTTATACAGTCACCAGTAGGGGAGCTCCCTACATACAGATTTATGCAGTCACCACTAGGGGGAGCTCACTACATAAAGATTTATACAGTCACCACTAGTAAGAGCTCACTACATACAGATTTATACAGTCACCACTAGTAAGAGCTCACTACATACAGATTTATACAGTCATCACTAGAGGGAGCTCACCACGTGCAGATTTATACAACCACCACTAGGGGGAGCTCACTACATACAGATTTATACAGCCACCACTAGAGGGAGCTCACTACATACAGATTTATACAGTCACCACTAGGAGGAGCTCACTACATACAGATTTATACAGTCACCACTAGGGGGAGCTCACTACATACAGATTTATGCAGTCACCACTAGGGGGAGCTCACTACATACAGATTTATGCAGTCACCACTAGGGGGAGCTCACTACATACAGATTTATACAGTCACCACTAGGGGGAGCTCACTACATACAGATTTATGCAGTCACCACTAGGGGGAGCTCACTACATACAGATTTATGCAGTCACCACTAGGGGGAGGTCACTACATACAGATTTATACAGTCACCACTAGGGGGAGCTCACTACATACAGATTTATGCAGTCACCACTAGGGGGAGCTCACTACATACAGATTTATACAGTCACCACTAGAGGGAGCTCACTACATACAGATTTATACAGTCACCACTAGGGGGAGGTCACTACATACAGATTTATACAGTCACCACTAGGGGGAGCTCACTGTAGACTGGTTGATACAGCTCTTGTTAAGTCTTATCTAAACCTGAGTTTCCAGTATAGGGAATGATGTGAGAAACTTGAAAACAGATACATTTTAGAATTTTTCCGCAGGAGGAAAATCAATTCCTGAAGATACCCCTATGTGCCGGATATTGCTTCGTAAAGAAGTGTTAAGACTCGTCATCAATTTAAGTAGTTCTGTAGGAACAAAGGGTCATGAAACCGGACTCCTAACGTAAGATATCATGGCATCATTATGTAGCAAATATGAGAAGTATATATTGCTATAAACTGTTTATCATCATGCCCAGGCATAAGCCCTCCTCAAAGTATTGGTCTCCAACCTTTGCTGCCATACGGACTACACCACAAGGTGACCTTATTTTTTATGGAATCCTAACCTTTTCTATCAGATGTACCGGTATCTTTCCTGTTAATAAAAAGCCTAATTTAAAGGGCAGGTAGGATCCAACACTAATTAAAACCAGACTTAGACTGATTGGGAGAAGCTCAGGCACACATTGAGGCCGTCACTTCCCCCAAATGTATGCTACAAAAAGTGATTAGGGTTCCATCAAAGAAAGGTCGCCTTGTCGTGGCTGGTGGGCGCACACATATCACCCTTTGTCCTCTAAGTTTTCACTATATGGCATATTTCATATATTCAGTGTATGTACAGCCAGGATTTTGCCACTTTTTGATATGTAGCGGTTTTATTTATCAGTAGTAAAGTTCGGATATAGGTCTCACTAGAGGACGTCGCATCAATGTTCTGCTCTGTGTTTACCCTCGGAGCTGTAATCGTGTTGGCGGTCAGGCTTCGGACATCTATTATATTCATGCAGATATGTGACGATGGCGCTCGCGGTCCGCAGGCGTCGTGGCTGCTGAGAATATAGAGGAACATTTCAGCATAACCCGTCACGCTGTGTTATCCGCGCTCATCTCCTGCGTCGCCTGCAGTCTGCACTAATTACGCTTTGTTCCATTGTTACAGGATTAAAGAGAAGTTTCCTCAAGCGTTCGATGACATTTGCCTCTACTCCGAGGTTTCCTACTTATTAGCACATTGCACGTTTCGTCTCCCGTCCCGGAGGTTTATTCAGGAGCTTTTCCAGGATGTGCAATTTCAGATTGTGAGTATGAGCAGTGCCGATCCTTGTTACTGTATCTAGACGGCTTCTTCATAGATGCTTGTGAAGCGTTTGCCTTGATTTCGGGTGTATTCTCTTGTTCCGTACCGTTACTGGAAATTAGCCAGCTGTTGGCAACGCTGTTTAGTACTATGATGGAGATTTCTTAAATTCCATGCTTGTGGCCCTAAAAGCACCCCGTAACTGCTGTAAAACATGAATAGTTTTCCCATGAAAATATTGGCCAGGCGACAGTTTTACAAAAAATTTTTGGTACCTGAGAAACCACCATTTTGAAAACCATGATCTCTTACTACTATAAGTTTACAATCGTAGGAGTTTGACGCCTTGGTCTTCGCTGATCCTGAGAATGAAGACAGCTAGTCCTCCAGCCAAGCCGGCTTTGCAAACAATTGAAACATAGCCCCGTTTTTCTAGAGCTCATCTCTAGTAGATTTGGGACAAGCTGCTGTGATCTCTGACACACAAGAGCACTGCACCCCCAGCACCCAATTCTGTGACTGCTTCTAATAGGGTTGGGACCACTTACTATGACTATGATCTCATAGTCAGGAGCACTGCACCCCAGCACCCAATTCTGTGACTGCTTCTAATAGGGTTGGGACCACTTACTATGACTATGATCTCACAGTCCGGAGCACTGCACCCCAGCACACAATTCTGTGACTGCTTCTAATAGGGTTGGGACCACTTACTATGACTATGATCTCACAGTCAGGAGCCCTGCACCCCCAGCACACAATTCTGTGACTGCTTCTAATAGGGTTGTGACCAGTTACTATGACTATGATCTCACAGTCAGGAGCCCTGCACCCCCAGCACACAATTATGTGACTGCTTCTAATAGGGTTGGGACCACTTACTATGACTATGATCTCACACACAGGAGCACTGCACCCCAGCACACAATTCTGTGACTGCTTCTAATAGGGTTGGGACCAGTTACTATGACTATGATCTCACAGTCAGGAGCACTGCACCCCAGCACACAATTCTGTGACTGCTTCTAATAGGGCTGGGACCAGTTACTATGACTATGATGTCTGACAATGAGGAGCACTGCACCCCCAGCATAATTCTGTGATCGCTTCTAATAGGGTTGGGACCACTTACTATGACTATGATCTCACACACAGGAGCACTGCACCCCAGCACACAATTCTGTGACTGCTTCTAATAGGGTTGGGACCACTTACTATGACTATGATCTCACAGTCAGGAGCACTGCACCCCCAGCACCCAATTCTGTGACTGCTTCTAATAGGGTTGTGACCAGTTACTATGACTATGATCTCACAGTCAGGAGCACTGCACCCCCAGCACACAATTCTGTGACTGCTTCTAATAGGGTTGTGACCAGTTACTATGATTATGATCTCACAGTCAGGAGCACTGCACCCCAGCACACAATTCTGTGACTGCTTCTAATAGGGTTGTGACCAGTTACTATGATTATGATCTCACAGTCAGGAGCACTGCACCCCAGCACACAATTCTGTGACTGCTTCTAATAGGGTTGGGACCACTTACTATGACTATGATCTCACAGTCAGGAGCACTGCACCCTCAGCACACAATTCTGTGACTGCTTCTAATAGGGTTGTGACCAGTTACTATGACTATGATCTCACAGTCAGGAGCACTGCACCCCAGCACACAATTCTGTGACTGCTTCTAATAGGGTTGTGACCAGTTACTATGACTATGATCTCACAGTCAGGAGCACTGCACCCCCAGCACACAATTCTGTGACTGCTTCTAATAGGGTTGGGACCACTTACTATGACTATGATCTCACAGTCAGGAGCACTGCACCCAGCACACAATTCTGTGACTGCTTCTAATAGGGTTGGGACCACTTACTATGACTATGATCTCACACACAGGAGCACTGCACCCCCAGCACACAATTCTGTGACTGCTTCTAATAGGGTTGGGACCACTTACTATGACTATGATCTCACAGTCAGGAGCACTGCACCCCCAGCACACATTTCTGTGATTGCTTCTAATAGGGTTGGGACCACTTACTATGACTATGATCTCACAGTCAGGAGCACTGCACCCCAGCACACAATTCTGTGACTGCTTCTAATAGGGTTGGGACCAGTGACCAGGGTGGATTGATTTAAATCACGCCGATTTAAATCATGATTTAAATCACGATTTAAATCAAAAGATTTTTTTCTATTTAAATCGGATCGATTTAAATCATGATTTTAATCATGATTTAAATCACTGATTTAAATCAAAAGGTTTTTTTAATATAAATCACGATTAAAATGAGAAGTGAGAGCAGTGCGCATGTGCGCCCATAGTTACACGGACGAAACTAGGGGCAACGATCTAACGCCAGGGTGAGGGGGGGACCCCAAAGTAAGTAAAAATCTTTTTTGTTTTACTATATGGCAATAGGTAGGTGTTTAAAAGCAGCATGTCTTAATTGTATAAACTATTAATAGCCTCCACATTTTGTTCATACTGCCCCTTTAATTCCACACTTCTAGCTTGGTTTCACTTTTGGTTTAGTTTCTTTTTCCATTCAGTTGACATGCCCAAACTTGTTGGATAGTCAGCAGTACTTGGCTGTAGTAACAATCAAACTTCATAAGTGATCTGTGTGAGCCATGGCAGGTCGTAAGAGAGACCCTATTTGGGTTCATTTTGTTGAGATGCCAGCAGCAGATCTTGGAAAGAAAGGTGCAAGAGCAAAGTGCAAATACTGTCAAAAGGATATCCAAGGACTTGTTTGCCGTTTGAAATCACATTATGAAAACTGCAACCAGAAGGGAAATGAAGATGTTGATAGTGAAGTCTTTCTTTGGTCATCTTCATCACCGCACTTCTCATGATGTTGCCTCATTCACGCCACCAGGCCTTGCATCTCTTTGTTGCATCGTTTGCATTTTGCACGCATGCCTGCCTTACCGATAGGCGAAGGAGCTTCATTAAAATATTCCCAAACTGGGTCTCTTTTACGGCCTGCTGCCATTATAAGGAAAGAATGTAATAAACCTCAGATCGTACACACAAACAGATCCAGACTTGTCTGTCTGTGGCTATGCTGCAGTATTGTGCTCAAAGTTTCACTTTCATTTTTTTGTCTGCTTGCCCTTCCTCCTCAAAACACTTAGATTCACATTCTTCTTGTGTTGTGCAGATCTATTCCACTCCAAACAATCAGAAACATATTGTCTAACTTCTTGGACTTGGCACTGAAGGGGTTGATTCTGTATTCATAGGTTTGTAGAACAATAGGATTAAGGTCTTTTTCTCAACTCTGTTCATGTTGTAACATTTTTGCCATGAAGAAGAGGCTGGGACCTCTGCAGAGTCAAATTCAGTTTTGAGAACTGCGTAAGTAAAGCGAGCGTCTGTGATAATATAGGAGAGAAACTGCCCACTAATCCTACAGAAACCTCTGGAAGAGCATGGCATTGTGAATGTTACACATATACAGCCTTTATTCTACTGAGTTAAACAACTCAGCTTTATCTCATGATGGAAGAACCTTTGGATGGTAAAATATTTTCCTCAAAAAGCAGTTTATTGAAAAAAATCCGATTTAAATCAAAAAAATCCGATTTAAATCAAAAAAATCCGATTTTTTTGATTTTTTTTAAAAAACATTGATTTTTATCCACCCTGCCAGTGACTAGCGAGCCTGCTCAGATAAGGTGTTATCCAGCATGCTCCGGTGCTAAGAGTGTCTTAGATGTGCTTGAAAAATATGTTAGAGTCCCCAACCAAGGTTGCATGTCTCGACGGTTAGACAGCCGCAACACCTGCTGGGATTTAACAACCAGGCCAACCCTGCATGTGTTGCTGCTGTCAAACAACTAGGAGGCATGCAGCCTCAGGGACTTGCACATAATTTCCGAGCACGTCAAAGATGCTCGGTTAGCACCCGAGCATCCTTATCTGAGTACGTTCGCTCATCACTTGTTATGACCAGTTACTATGACTTTGATCTCTGACAGTCAGCAGCACTGCACCCCCAGCACACAATTTTGTGATTGCTTCTAATAGGGCTGGGACCAGGTACTATGACTATGATCTCTGACAATGAGGAGCACTACACCCCCAGCCACCCCCAGCATAATTCTGTGATCGCTTGTAATAGGGTTGGGACCAGTTACTATGACTATGATCTCACAGTCAGGAGCACTGCACCCCCAGCACATATTTCTGTGATTGCTTCTAATAGGGTTGGTGCCAGTTAATATGACTATGATCTCACAGTCAGGAGCACTGCACCCCCAGCACACAATTCTGTGATTGCTTTTAATAGGGCTAGGACCAGTTACTATGACTATGATCTCACAGTCAGGAGCACTGCACCCCAGCACACAATTCTGTGATTCCTTCTAATAGTGTTGGTTCCAGTCTCTATGACTATGATCTCACAGTCAGGAGCACTGCACCCTCAGCACACAATTCTGTGACTGCTTCTAATAGGGTTGTGACCAGTTACTATGACTATGATCTCACAGTCAGGAGCACTGCACCCCCAGCACATATTTCTGTGATTGCTTCTAATAGGGTTGGTGCCAGTTAATATGACTATGATCTCACAGTCAGGAGCACTGCACCCCCAGCACACAATTCTGTGATTGCTTTTAATAGGGCTAGGACCAGTTACTATGACTATGATCTCACAGTCAGGAGCACTGCACCCCAGCACACAATTCTGTGATTCCTTCTAATAGGGTTGGTTCCAGTCTCTATGACTATGATCTCACAGTCAGGAGCACTGCACCCTCAGCACACAATTCTGTGACTGCTTCTAATAGGGTTGTGACCAGTTACTATGACTATGATCTCACAGTCAGGAGCACTGCACCCCCAGCACATATTTCTGTGATTGCTTCTAATAGGGTTGGTGCCAGTTAATATGACTATGATCTCACAGTCAGGAGCACTGCACCCCCAGCACACAATTCTGTGATTGCTTTTAATAGGGCTAGGACCAGTTACTATGACTATGATCTCACAGTCAGGAGCACTGCACCCCCAGCACAATTGTGATAAACTATCAATGAGCTTCATACGAGATCATTTCAACTGTAACATAGTGGTATTGCCATATATACAAGCAATTATTCCTAGTCCCCAATGGGGACTAAAAACAAATATAAAATATGCAAATTGTAATCCGTGCTGTCCGGTGTTTTTTGCTTCCTCTGTGAAGAGGCTTTCTACAGAGATGTCCTTTACTCTTCTTTCTTTGTGTCTTTCGTCCTGCAGATGCATGAAGAAGCAGAGGGTCTCCTAGCTGTTCCACCAAAGCAACCTGTACTTTGCACCGATGCAGAATCCTGACCATTGATACGTATATATATATATATATTTTTTTTTTCTATATTACTTTGGACTGAAAGTTGTGGACTTTGCCCGGCTGACCAGCTAACGACAGGAGGAGCGCATCCTCTCGTTCAGCGCTGACCGCCCAGCGCACAGTGAATGAAGAACCCTCTTGTTTTGTCTTTTTATTTTTTTATTATTATTTTTTTATATATATATATATGAATTTGAGCAACATCAAATTATTTCACCTTCCAACATAAATCTGGATCCATCGTATGAAAAAGAAAAAACGTCTCTGTATGCAGCCGCCAAGCACTGAAACCCCCCCACACTGTTCATAGCCGGACATTCTCTGATGCCTTGTACTTGGACCTTGTTACAGATTTTCCTGCATGCCCCCCCCCCAGCTCTGCCGACCTTATAGACCCCTCAGGGATGAAAAGACCCTGTCGTACGCTCTCAAAACACTACGTGAGCTGGGGACGAAAATGTTCTCTTTTTTTTTTTTTTCTTTAAATAATATGGACCAGAGGGCATCCTGAACATGTGGCAGTGTGGGTTCACTTACTTATCGAGTTACGAGCGGCGAATCGTAAACCTTTTTTTGAAAATACGTCAATTAGAGCTCAGTCTGAAGGGTCACACTCATCAGGTTAGGGTAAAGGGGGTTTAATTTTCTGTTTTTTGGCCAAAAGTGAGCGTTTCCTGACTACAGAATGACGCTGTAGTCAGGAGATGCAAATCGGAACATTCACTTAAAGGTTAGAAGAGCAAAACGGAGGTGAAATTGGTGACCTTTTCTTTAAAGGGATATTCCCACAGTTAGAACCTCCTCTATGTATTGAGTAGAGGAATATATTGCTAATCACATAAGACACCCATAGAATTAAGAAAGGGGCTGCGGCGGAGTAAGGACGGGGCGCTCCGTTGAAAGAAATTACCCTTTTATCCAGCATTTGATAATATGGCATGCAGAAAGCGATAAAGCAGTATTTTAGTAACTCCTGTTGGTTCTCCGCCCTTGCTAGTATTTTGTCCAATAATCCAGAATATCCCCCCCTTTTTCATGCCAGACTAAAGGAATTTTTTGATTCCATTTGTGATATTATTCAACCCCCTCTCCCGTCTTCTGAGACTCGCAGTTGTCTTAAAGCCATTCCCCAGCTCTGCTGTCGCCCGATGTACGACGCCTTCTGCCGGCCACGATACATTTCACTGCAACCTTTGTAGGTCACGGGAAGCAAAGCCAGAAAGAAATCTGTCATTTTTTTGCACATTCCGCGAGAAGACAAAGAAAAAGAAGAAGAAAAAAAAGACAATCCGTATCAAAGTTGTTTTTTTTTTTTTTTGTTTGTTTTTTTTCTATTTATCACGTCAGGAAATAAGACTGCTAGACGAATACTGGACAAGCCAGAGAGATATCCTAGCACCAAACCCCCCCGCGTGTCTGTTGTGTGTTTTTTTTATTTCCTTTATTTAATGCCAGTGTTCCTTGGAAATAGATTTGCACAAGTTTCATACGACGGAGTCGGCTGACCGCTTCGATACGTGCACCTTTTTTTTTTTTTTTTTCTGGTTTCATTTATTTTATTTTATTTTTATTTTTTTTTTGTTGATACATATCTGTCTGAAAGAAAGATGGAAATGTTCAGAAAAAAAAAAGAAAAACTTTTGGTTTTTTTTTTTTTTGGAAACTTTTTGCTGCCAGATTTCTTTTAACCATTGCAGCGCAAAAAGTGTTGAGCGATGTCTGGCAGCCAAAGGGTGAAGATATGCAAATATGTATATAATTCGCATGGATACCTTCACTACACGGCGTGTATGTAACTCTCACATTTTACCTTGTCGAATGGCTCGAGTGTATGTATATATCATCCAGCTGGACTGTTAGAATCTGCGCAAATGATGAGTAAAGTGTGAAACGAACGGTGTAAATCTTCATCACAGAAAATGTCCTATTTGCTTACCAGAAATCACAGGTCGGCATCCACCATGATATTGAAAACTTTGTTTCCATATGCGAAACAATGTATAAAATGCAATTAAAATTGTACATTAATTGAAAACGATCTGGCGTGTTCTCTGCAGCTTTACAGAACTGTCATCCAAAGCTTCTGCAATCGTTTAGCCTCTTTTCACCTTCCTGACCAGGCCAAATTTTTCAGTTCTGACCAATGTCCCTACTCGACGTATCCCAGTGATCCTAAAATAATGTTTTTTTTCGTGACACATTATACTTCATGTTGGTGGTAAATTTAGGTTGATTATAATTAGCGTTTATTTGTGAAAAAAAAAATAGAACATTTTTGAAAAATTTGCAATTTTTCAATCTTTATCTCATTAAAACAGATGGTCATACCACTAAAATAATTATTAAATAATATTTGCCACATGTCTACTTTACATCCGCATCATTTTTAAAACTGTCATGTTTTTTTGTTAGGAAGTGAGAAAAGTTAAAAGTTTATCATCAATTTTTCATTTTTTGTAACATAATTTACAGAACCATTTTTTTTTTAGGTTCCACATCCCATTTGAAGTGACTTTGAAGGGTGTATATGACAGAGAATACGCAAAAATGACACCATTCTAAAAAAAAAAGCACCCCTCAAGGTGTTAAAAACCACATTCAAGAAGTTTATTAACCCTTCAGGTGATTCACAGGAATCCTAGCAATACGGAAGGAAAACATTATATTTTTTTAATTTTTCCCCCAAAATGTTGCTTTATCACCAAATTTTTCATTTTCACAAGGTTAACAGGAGAAAGTGAACATACCATTTTTTGTGAAATTTGTCCTCCGTATACTGATGTCCTACGTGTGGTGGAAACTACAGTTTGGGCGCACGGCAAGGCTCAGAAGGGTAGGAGCATTATTTGACTTTTCAAGCACAGATTTGGCCGGAATAGACATTTGAGGAACTCCAAAGGTGCCAAAACAGTGGAAACCCACCACAAGTGACCCCATTTTGGAAACTACACCCCTTGAGGAATTTATCTAGGGTTGTAGGGAACTTTTTAAACCCACAGATGATTAACAGAATTGTGTAACATTGGGAGGTTGAAATGAAAAATGTAATATTTTAACAAAAATGTTTTTGGGAGAAAATGGATTATAAAATTTGATACACGATTTCTCAGTTTGACAATATCCTATATGTGGTCAAAAATTATTTTTCAGACACCGTGCAAAGTTCAGAAGGTAAGTAGCCCCATATTGTGCAGGGCAGATGTTGCTGGAATGATTTGCGGGTGTCATGTCACATTGGCAGAGCCCGTGAGGTGCCAGAACAACAGAACCCCCCCTCCCCATAATTGACACCTTTTCTCCTACGCCTCATTGGGGGACACAGGACCATGGGTGTTATGCTGCTGCCACTAGGAGGACACTAAGTAATACAGAAAGAATAGCTCCTCCCCTACAGTATACACCTTCCTGCTGGCTCTCAGTGAGCCAGTTCTTGCTTAGTGTCTGTAGGAGGCACTTGGGTCTGTTTCAGACCCCACCGTTTTTATTTTAGCTTTTTACTTATTTTTCTATTTTTCCTTAACGGAGTGAATGGGGGCGACGGATCCTTTCTAGGTTCCGATCTCCCCCGAACCATCAACAGGCGAGCACGTGGAGCGTCCCTCCCGTACCCTTTCCTGCACCGTTGGATGGCAGCCCTGAGCTCATATTACGGGCGACGGTTCCTTCGCGTTGCTATCTCCCCCCTCCATAGCAGGCGACCACGTGGAGTAGTCCTCCATTTACCTCTCCTGGAACCAGGTGCATAGCCGGACATGATATATATGGCGTCCGTGCAGGCCCCCTCTGCATCACCACTGATATAGCGGATGACGCATGGCGGCAGAAGCTCTCCACCCCCTCACTGACTATGGCGACGGTGGATTGAGCACCGGCCCACCGCATCTACCGTGAGTACACTGCGGGGGCCGAGGCGCTGGGGGGTCCTGGTCCCCGGGGTATGGGAGGTCCGCACCTTAAACCTGTGTCCGTGGGTGGTCCGTAGTGCGGCAACCCCACGAAGGAGTGCAGCTAATGATGGCGCTAATAGTGGTCGCGGCGCTGCAGGCAACCGCAGAAGAGAAAAAAAAATTCTCCATTGGAATTCAGGCCGGAGTTTTGGTCACGCCCACCGGAAGTTAGCCCCGCCCACTTTTTCTGGCGCTTCTCGTTCCATGTGATGAGCTCCCACTTCCTGGTCTCGGCGGCCATCTTGGGACATCCACAGACCTGATGCTGCAGCACTGCTCCAGCGTTTCCTATCACAGCCCTCAGGACTAGCGTTTTTCTCTGCCTACACTGCGGACCTGCCCTGGGAACTCAAGACACAGGACCATGGGTAAGCTCCAGAAACATAGCTTAACCCTTCCCCTGCTAGTAAGCGCTTTCCTCCAGGCTTTACTATGTCTCAACCAAAGCCTCACAAAGTCTGGGAAAACCCACACTGTATTTTTTGCTGCATGTACCTCTTGTAAGGTATCATTACCCCGGGGTCACAATACTGCATTGTGCACAGCTTGTGAACCGGTGATGCCTCAGGAACCACCTGTTGCTGATACTGAACCCAGTGAGCCTAGTCCCCCTGAGTGGGCTACCTCCCTTTCCCGGTCTATGGCATCCCTGGCAAATGCGTTAGACTCGTTCCGAGACCCTTCCTCTAACCAGGGCACTAATACGGACGACGCTTCCGATGGTCAGAACCCCTTGTACTCCAGGGGTTGTACCTTGCCAAGGAGTTCTCACTCTTCCAGGAAAAGGACTCATGCCATATCCCCAGACCATCACCGGTTTTTGGGTTCTGAGAGCTCCATTTCTCGCTCCCCTTCCATTGGGGCTAGTAGAGAACCTGTTTCAGAGGACGATTCTGATACGTCCCTAGATCAGGAATTTCATCACGATCAGGAGACTCTCGACTCTAATTGAGTTAGTGAATAAGGCTTTGAGACTTGAGGAGGAACCTTATCTAAAACGGATCATGCCGTGTCCTTTAAGAGGACCAAACGAGCTCACAGAGTGTTCGCCACTCATCCCGAGTTTCAGCAAATTGTTGAATCTCACAGCATCCGTCCAGATAAACGATTCACAGGGCAGAAGCCCATGGAGTCCAAATATCCCTTTGCCCAGGATCTAAGAAAAGATTGGTCACAATCTCTCCCAGTAGATCCTCCGGTATCGCGCCTGGCTACGAAATCTGTTTTATCCTCTTCGGAGGGCGCCTCTATTAAAATCCAACCGATCATCAGATCGACAATATGGCGCGTTCAGCTTTTGAAGCCTCAGCGGCCGCACTCTTTCCATCTTATGCCGCTACGTGGGTGGCTAAGGCTATGACCCATAGGGCTGAGGTCTTGTCTTCAGCAGTACTGGATACCAATTTTCCCTCCAAAATAGCATACCTCGCTACTCAGATAGCCAGAGCTGGAGATTTTGTAGTGACCGTGTCCCTGGATGCCGCTGACTGCGCTTCTCAAGCAGCAGAAAATGCTATCACCATCCGGAGGTCCTTATGGCTCAAGGACTGGCGTGCGGATTCTACTTCCAAAAAGTCATTGACTTCTCTCCCATATCAGAGCGGTCGCCTTTTTGGCGAAAAGCTCGACCAGTTAATTTCTGACGCCAATGGAGGGACGAGTAAATTTCTTCCACAACAGAGACCCTCTCGGCCCTTTCGGAACCTGCAACCACAGGCTCGGTCCCGACTTTTTTTTTCGTTACAACTCAAACTGGTCCTCTACTTCCACATCTCCCAGTTCCGGCCGGGCACAACGTGGAGACAGAGGTTCACAGGTCTCATTTTTAAGCCTTCCCCTTCATGGAGAGGCAGGCCAAGCCAGTCGGGATCCAGAGGTGCCAGAACGGGCAGACCTCAAAGTAGGCGGCCGCCTGCTTTCCTTCAGTGCCGCGTGGCTCTCGGTCGTTCACGACCAGTGGGTCCGCGATCTAGTGTCCTCCGGATACGAGATAGATCTCTTATCTCGTCCTCCAAACCGTTTTTTCCTGTCTCTCCTCCCAGGGCAAAAGCATCAGAGTTCTTCAAAGCTATAAGCTCTCTGAGAAAAGACGGAGTTATTATTCCGGTCCCTCAGAGCGAAAGGTTTCAAGCTTTTTATTCAAACCTCTTCATTGTTGCAAAGAAGGACGGTACAGTACGGCCCATACTGGACCTAAAACTGCTGAACAAGTTTGTCAGGGTGCGACGGTTCCCGATGGAATCGCTTCGTTCTGTCATTGCCTCCATGGAAAAAGGCGAGTTCCTGGCGTCTATAGACATCCAGAACGCATACCTCCACATTCCTATTTTACCTTCCCCCCAAAGGTTCCTTCGCTTCGCAGTTCAGGGAGATCACTTCCAATTCGTTGCTCTGCCCTTCGGCCTCGCCACCGCTCCCAGGGTATTCACCAAGGTCATGGCGGCTGCCGTGGCCATACTCCACACCCGAGGAGTGGTGGCGCTCCCGTATATAGACGATAACCTCATCAAAGGCCCCTCTTTCCGCTCCTGCAAGGAAGCCGTGGCCATCACAATAGATACCCTTTCTCGCCTGGGTTGGAAGATAAACTTCAAAAAATCTTCCCCAGTACCGGCTCAGGAATGATACTCGACTCGTCCCGGGGGTTGGTTCTTCTTCCCCGGAAAAGATCTCAGTCTTACAGTGAGAAGCTCAGAAGCTCTCTCAGCCTCGCTCTCATTCTCTGCGCTTCAGTATGAGAGTCCTCGGCAGGAAGGTAGCAGCTATGGAGGCGGTTCCATTTGCCCAACTAGGCCTCTGTCCCCTACAGCATGCCCTCCTGGCTGTTTGGCACAGGAACCCGTTCTCCCTAGACCGTCGGTTCCTCCTTCCCCAGCGAGTCAGACAGTCTCTCAGATGGTGGACATTGAAATCCTCCCTGAATCAAGGGAAGTCTTTTCTTCCAGTACACTGGCTGGTTGTGTACAACAGACGCCAGTCTTCTAGGCTGTTCCTTCATCACACTGCTCAAGGCCGCTGGTCCCCCCAGGAATTACGCCTTCCAATCAACATCTTGGAAATCCGGGCGATCAGGCTGGCACTTCTCCAGTTCCATCCCTTCCTAGCAGGTTGCCCAATCAGGATTCAGTCCGACAACGCCACTGCAGTGGCATACATCAACCGCCAAGGGGGAACCCGCAGCAGGGCTGCCATGACAGAGGTAGGCCACGTCCTCAGATGGGCTGAGGAAAATCGCTCAATGATCTCTGCAGTTCACATCCCGGGAGTGGACAATTGGGAGGCAGACTTCCTCAGTCAGCAATGCCTCGACTCCAGGGAGTGGTCTCTCCACCCTGAGATCTTCCACCAGATCTGCTGTCGTTGGGGAACCCCGGATGTGGATCTGATGGCCACACGGCTGAATTCCAAGGTTCCCAACTTCATGGCTCGGTCCCACGATCCGGCAGCCATCGGGGCAGACGCTCTTGTACTCCCGTGGCATCATTTTCGGCTTCCGTACATATTTCCCCCGCTTCCTCTCCTGCCGAGAGTCATCAAGAAAATCAAAGCGGAGAGGGTACAGGTAATCCTGATTACGTATATTGGCCTGCGCCGGGCGCGGTACGTGGAACTAGTTCAACTAGTTGCCGACGTTCCCTGGCGATTACCAAATCGCGCAGATCTGCTATCTCAAGGCCCCTTTTACCACCAGAACTCAGAGGCTCTATGTTTGACGGCATGGCCGTTGAGTCCTGGGTTCTAACCCAGGCAGGTTTCTCTCCAGAAGTCATAGCTACCATGATCAACGCTAGAAAGCCTACGTCTATGCGTATCTATCATCGCACTTAGAAGACTTTCTTTTCATGGTGTAGCGACCGAGGACGTTCTCCTCTACATTTTTCCATCCCTTCCATTCTCAAGTTCTTACAAACGTGTTTGGACTTGGGTCTCGCCCTTAGTTCTCTCAAGGGGCAGATCTCAGCCCTGTCTGTTCTCTTCCAACGCATGGTTGCCAACAGATTACAGGTCAAGACGTTTATTCAGGGAGTCTCCCATCGGGCGCCCCCCTATAGAATGCCGTTGGAACCATGGGATCTTAATCTGGTCCTCGGAGTTTTGCAACAGGCTCCTTTCGAACCTCTACAGGAGGTTTCCCTGTCTCTTCTTTCATGGAAAGTTGCTTTTCTAGTTGCGGTCACCTCTATTAGATGAGTCTCCGAGCTGGCGGCTCTGTCCTCTCAAGTTCCGTTCCTGAATTTTCATCAGGATAGGGTGATTTTGAGGACATCCCCATCTTTTCTACAGAAAGTTGTATCCTCTTTTCATCTCAATGAGGAGATTGTCTTACCGTCACTCTGTCCGGCACCAGTCCATCGCATCGAGAAGGCCCTTCACACACTGGATTTAGTGAGAGCTCTTAGGAGATACATCTCGCGGACAGCATCTTTCCGCAGGTCAGATGCCCTATTCGTGCTCCCGGAAGGACCGAGGAAAGGGTTTCCCGCTTCCAAGGCTACAATAGCCAAATGGATCCGTTTGGCTATTCAAGAGTCCTACCGAGTCAGAGGTCTTCCTGTCCCAGCAGGGATTAAGGCTCACTCCACTCGGTCAGTGGGTGCGTCTTGGGCCATCCGGCACCAAGCTTCGGCAGCACAAGTTTGTAAGGCTGCGACTTGGTCCAGCCAGCATACCTTCACAAAACATTACCATATTCACTCTCAGGCCTCGGCAGATGCGACCATCGGCAGACGAATTTTGCAGGTGGCTGTGCCGCGTCTGTAACTTGTGGGTACAAGCAGCAATTGCAGTTAATTGTTTCCCACCCAGGGACTGCTTTAGGACATCCCATGGTCCTGTGTCCCCCAATGAGGCGTAAGAGAAAAGGAGATTTTTGTGTACTCACCGTAAAATCCTTTTCTCCGAGCCAATCATTGGGGGACACAGCACCCACCCTGTTAGCCTATTGGCTTTGGTTTTGTTTTGAGTTAACTTGGTTTTGACATAGTTCATCCTTGTTAAATATTAAGCTCCTACTGCTTTGTTACCGAACTGGTTCAGAGAGTCAGCAGGAGGGTATACTGCAGGGGAGGAGCTATTCTTTCTGTGTTTACTTAGTGTCCTCCTAGTGGCAGCAGCATAACACCCATGGTCCTGTGTCCCCCAATGATTGGCTCGGAGAAAAAGATTTTACGGTGAGCACACAAAAATCTCCTTTTTACAAACTACACCATTCAATTAATTCATCTTGGGGTGCAAGTGATCATATTGACCTCACAGGTGTGTCACAACCTTTTATACTGCTGGGCGAAGAAGAAAGAAAAATTAAATTTCTACCACTAAAATACTGTTTTAGCCTCAGATTTTTCATTTTCACAAGTGAACATTGCACGAAAATTTCTTATGCCATTTCTGCTGAATGTGGCAATACCGAACTATGTGGCTATACAGTTCTGCTTAGCCACACGGCGAGCTTCAGGAGGGACGGCGTGCTATTTGACTTTTGTGGCGCAGATTTTTCTAGAATACTTTGCAAACTCCATTTGCAGATCCTCTAAGTGCCAGAAGAGCAGACCCCCCTCCTTCCTCAAGTGACCCCTTAATGGAATTTACACCCATCCGGGGAACTCATCTACAGGTGGAGTGATGATTTTGACTCTATGGGTGCTTTCAAATAACAAACATGCAATGCAAGTTGCAGACTGCCATTGTAGTTGCCAGTACGTTGTAGTGCCCATACATTGTGCCCTGCTTGTGCTTCTGGATCCACATACTTGTAAATTTAAGTGGGCTCTCCTCACTACATGCCAAACGTGGACGCTAACTGCAGCACATTGTGGGGTTCAGAAGAGAGAGGGGTAATTTGGGAGCTCATATTTTGCTGGACTTATTTTAGCGGGGGCCATGTCACTTTTCCAGAGCTTTTTGTGCTACCAGTATGGCCATGTTCACACATTCAGTATTTGGTCAGTACTTTACATCAGTATTTGTAAGCCTAAACCAGAAGTGGACCAATCAGACGAAAAGTATAATAGAAACACGTCACCACTTCTGCATTTTTCACCCAATCTTGGTTTTGTCTTGCAAATACTGAGCTAAAGTACTGATCAAGTACTGAACGTTTAAGTGCCCTATATTTCCGTTAGCAGGTGACAGACCTGAGTGGGGACTTCTTGTGCATTCATTTGAAGCTTTTTTTGGGAACATTTTACATATAATTTGTGATCACATTTATCCTGTGCTCTACACTGAGCACTTTACATCAGGGTTTCTATCTAAATCTCTGAGTGACGTAATTCAGATGAAACCTCTGAGGGATCCATTCACTATAATGAGGCAGCAGAGTTACTCTGGACTCCGTCTGGCCACTTTTCCGGTGTTGTCCTTTTTTTCAGAAATGCACAAAACTGTTTTGAACAGTGCATTTATGCATGCCTAAAATGAGACACCACCACATCACAGGTCAGACAGTGGCCACAGTGCCTCCATCTGCTTCATTATAGGAAATCTTCCGCCGGGGGTTCCATTGGAATCACGCATTTCATAGATTTACACAGAAACCCCTGGTGTAAGTGCTCATCATAGGGCGCAGGATAAATGTGAGCGTAGCCTTACTGTGATCTGTGGGAGGCAGAATGAACAAATCAACAGCAGGTAAAGAATTGATTTTATTTTTTACGCAGTTCCTCATAGGATATAAGTGATTAGACGACTTTATTTTTAGGATTGATGCGATTACAGCGATACCAGATTTATGACTGGTTTATAAGTTTTACTACTGTTTCATACTAAAAATGCTTTATTGCATTGCCATATTGTGAGAGCTATAATTTTTCTATTTTTGTGCTGACTGAGTCATGTGAGGACTTGTTTTTGTCAAATGAGTTGAGAGTTTTTATTGGTAGTATTTTTCAATGCATAACTTTTTTTTTTTTAATCATTTTCTATTCCGATTTTGGGAGGAAGAATTATAAAAAAAAAAACCAGCTACCGTATATATTCGAGTATAAGCCGACCCCCCCTAATTTTGCTACAAAAAACTGGGAAAACTTAATGACTCGAGTATAAGCCTAGGGTGGGAAATGCAGCAGCTACCGGTAAATGTCAAAAGTAAAAATAGATACCAATAAAAGTAAAATTGAGACATCAGTAGGTTAAGTGTTTTTGAATATCCATATTGAATCAGGAGCCCCATAAGATGCTCCATACAGTTTATGATGGCCCCTTAAGATGCTGCATATAATCCTGCATAAAGGTTAATAATGGCCCCATAAGATGCTCTATAGACACATTTGCCCAATATAATGCTGCACAAATGCTGATTATGGCCCCATAAGATGCTCCATAAAGATATTTGCCCCATACAATGCTGCACAAACGTTATGGCCCCATAAGATGCTCTATACAGACACTTGCCCCATTCTAGTGCTGCACAAACGTTATGGCCCCATAAGATGCTTCATACAGACGTTTGCCCCATATAGTGCTGCACAAACGTTATGGCCCCATAAGATGCTCCATACAGATGTTTGCCCCATATAGTGCTGCACAAACGTTATGGCCCCATAAGATGCTCCATACAGACACTTGCCCCATATAATGCTGCACAAACGTTATGGCCCCATAAGATGCTCCATACAGACACTTGCCCCATATAGTGCTGCACAAACGTTATGGCCCCCATATAGTGCTGCACAAACGTTATGGCCCCATAAGATGCTCCATACAGACACTTGCCCCATATAATGCTGCACAAACGTTATGGCCCCATAAGATGCTCCATACAGACACTTGCGCCATATAGTGCTGCACAAACGTTATGGCCCCATAAGATGCTCTATACAGACACTTGCCCCATTCTAGTGCTGCACAAACGTTATGGCCCCATAAGATGCTCCATACAGACACTTGCGCCATATAGTGCTGCACAAACGTTATGGCCCCATAAGATGCTCTATACAGACACTTGCCCCATTCTAGTGCTGCACAAACGTTATGGCCCCATAAGATGCTGCATACAGACACTTGCCCCATATAATGCTGCACAAACGTTATGGCCCCATAAGATGCTCCATACAGACACTTGCGCCATATAGTGCTGCACAAGCGTTATGGCCCCATAAGATGCTCTATACAGACACTTGCCCCATTCTAGTGCTGCACAAACGTTATGGCCCCATAAGATGCTGCATACAGACACTTGCCCCATTTGCTGTTGCTGCAATAAAAAAAAAAATCACATACTCACCTCTCCGTTGCTCAGGCCCCCGGCACTTTCTATATTCACCTGCTCCTCGTTCCAGCAGCCGCTCCATCTTCAGCGTCTTCTGCACTGACGTTCAGGCAGAGGGCGCGCACTAACCACGTCACCGCGCCCTCTGACCTGAGCGTCACTGCAGAAGACGCTGAAGACGGAGCGGCACCAGAACGAGGAGCATGTGAATATCGCGCAGCGCTCCCCCTCCCCATTATACTCACCTGCTCCTGGCGCAGTGCAGTCCCTGCTTCTTTGGCTCTGCAGCTTCCTGTACTGAGCGGTCACCATTACCGCTCATTACAGTAATGAATATATCCACCCATAGGGGTGGAGCCGCACATTCATTACTGTAATGAGCGGTACCATGTGACCACTAGTTGTATTGCTTTAAGTAGGGCTCCTGGTGGCGATTGCCATGATGTAACTGTCATTTTGCAGAAACCCTTTCCAGATCATGACATACATGTTGGGAAAGGGTTAAAGGTGGCATACGGGTCATATATTTTTTTAATACTGTTTTTAGCTATTCTCTTTTCAGCTTTGCTGTATAGACTAGGACAGAATGAGCAGAGTCATTTTGTGATCATAGAGTCTTTTTCCCAGTGCTTGCATACAGTGGTCCTATTCCCTGATGCTCGGACCTGTTTTTTTCGGCAGTCATCAACTTATGTTCACGCAGAACTTTCCCAGTTTCGACACCAACATAAAATCTTTTTTTTATGTTAAAAATTTTAAAAAAAATTGCATACATTTTTTTTTCCTAAACTTCCAACTTCATTTTTAGAAATTCAGATTCACATCATAGAGATAGAAACTAGAATCCTTTATTGTGGTATAAAACTAATCTGCAAATAATAAAAAATACATACATTAATGTTTAGTACATAAAACGGTCGGTGGTGGTGGTGGTGGGGGATAATATGGTATGTCTGAAAATCTTTCATCAGGGTAGGGGGATATTAGTTATTTCATCTGCATGACTGACAAGTTAGCTAAAGTGGGAGGTTTAGGGCCAAGATATAAGGAGAGGACAGGTTATATGCTGGAGATTGTGTGGAGGTATATCAGTAGATTAGGACATGTATGGAGAGATTAGGTGAGGAGGGTGCAGGTTGAGGACCAGACATTACAGGTTTGGAGATTTGTGTAGAAATGAATAGATGGGTCAGGAATGGACATTTGTTTGCTAATTGGTGTATAGCTGGTGAAGGGACAGAATTAAAATGGAACCAAAGCTGAGGAAGAGTTAAGCCGGGGTCGCACTTGCGAGCTCAATTCGAGAAACTCGTGCATCAATATTCGGGAGCGGAGTGTGTGTCTGCATGTATTTCTATGCAGCCGCACACTCGGTCCTGAGTACCGGCGGCTGTGCCAGGTATTGATGTTAGAAACTCGCTTGAGTTTCTCACCTTGAACTCATAAGTGTGACCTCGACCTTAGAGGGATGCTATAGGGTTGCAGTAATCTCGGCGGGCTAGGATGAGGGCACATAAAATAATTTGTGTTGACCCAAGAGATTACCGATCGGGCTGCCTGGTCTTTTCATCAGACTCATGTGTCAGGTTTGTTTTCTAGTTTTGTTTGCGAGACAAGCAATTAAAGTCAGCGCTAAATTTATGTTGTCCGAACTCCTTCCTCCGGAACTCGCCATACACCCGATACTGTATTTGGAGAGTAACCCACCGCCAGACACCAGGTGTTGTTATCCAGCTGCCCGAGCCTTCTCTCACCAATGTCTGCTATTGAGAGACCCCCGTCAAAGGTGAATGTAACACGTATGGCCAGCTTTAGCACACGCTGCTTACTAGAGTGGATAAGTATTAGATAAGTTCTACCAGGAGTCTTGAGTGCAAACATGGAGAACAAGGCAACTTTCTCTCCGGCTTTGATACACGAGCCGGACGCTTCCAATGTTGACAGCCACAATAACATTGTCGGGAAGGTTTTATTTATGGCTCGTGTGTAAAGGTCCAACATTTCAATGATAATGTTCCCGTCACTCCTCTAGAATAAATGTAGCTGAACCCACAGAAGTCGGACTCACTGGTTCACTGCCATAAACGGGGCTATTAAAGCAAATGGCCGACTCCTCCGGAAGTCCCGATCCTGAATCGGCAGCTTGCATGGAGTATGGCGGACTGTGCACCTGGGCAGTGTTTGTCTGAGGTCTGTATCCTTGCCCGCGGTCACACAGATCATCCGATGTGCCGGTGTAGGTCCGGTTGCAGAATTGCAGATAGGGAAACGGCTGGGATTTGCAGGACGGCTCATTCATCAGTGAATACAAGGATTTCTCATTACCACCGGGAAGATAATTTTCGCTGAAGTCTTCGTCGGTCTTGCTCCCTTCGACTTTGGTATCGAGCTCGTGTAGTTGATGGTCGGAGGATTCGGTCAGCTCCTCATATGTTTTATGTTGGCTGTTTTCCTGAATTCTGACAATATCCACAATTTGTGGTTCACGGTTGGTGGTCAGTAGGATATGTCTATTAAATGCACCCTGGTTAAATAAGAAAAAAATATACCAAGTGACTGACAGCAGTGAAAAACTTATATAATTGATATATTATGTGTCAACATTGATCCTGGGCATCTAGGAGGAAAATAAATAGAAGGTTTGTCTAAAAATAATCCACAACCGTTTTGGGTATACAGCTTCAATGTGTCTCCATGGTAACAGACTACAAACGGTGTGTAGTCTGATTCTGCCGGTGTTATTCTTTCATCTGTCCTCTATTTAAATATTATCTGTCCCAGTAGCACTCCGTCATTTGTCCTAATATGCTTTATTAGTGAGTAGAGAACCTCTTTATCCAAAGATATGTTAAAATAGATAAAGCAGAATAAAACATAAAATTATATCTTTTACCTTTGTTCCATCGAAGGAAAGTATTTTGCAGCTGTTAGGATCTGGGATATCAGGGAGACATATTCTTTTCAGCCTAAAAAGAGAGAATTCTTAAAGTATTTACAAGAGGATAGATGCATGTGATTATCTGATACATTCTCAGGTTCTACCCTGGTTCTAGGTGACCAGCAGGGCGGCAGTATATCTCAAGCCTGAACCTATTCTTTAATAAGAAACATGAGATCACAGCCAGTCTGTGGGAATATTATCTTTGGTCGTATTGCAGTTTTTAATTTAGCGTTATGGCCACATTGTGACTGCCGTCTGTGTCTTTAGTTGCAGAGAATATTTGTAGTAAAGTTGTACCTAGTCTATGAACACTCACCATGCTCTTTTCCAGCATCCAATTAATAGTAGCACTAATGCCAGCAATGACACTGTAATAATTGGCACAATTATGGAACGAACCACTGCTTCAGCTGAAACCCAAGAGAATAGTATGGTAAGAGCAACAAGCCTAAAACATAGATACTGTAACAAGTCCAAGATCAGTACATACGTATAGTAAAATAAACATGCTTATAACCTCCAGTAAGCTATAAAAGCTCAGTATTAGTGATGAGCGAATATACTCGTTACTCGAGATTTCTCGAGCATGTTCGGGTGTCCTCCAAGTATTTTTTAGTGCTCAAAGATTTAGTTTTCATCACCTGAGCTGAATGATTTACATCTGATAGCCAGCCTGAGTACATGTGGGGGTTGCCTGGTTTCTAGGGAATCCACCCAAATGTACTTATGCTGGCTAACAGATGTAAATCATTCAGCTGAGGCGATGAAAACAATCTCCGAGCACTAAAAAATACTCGGAGGACCCCAGAGCATGCTCGGGAAATCTCGAGTAACGAGTATATTCGCTCATCACTGCTCAATATATCTAAATATAGTATTAAATATAATCTTAAGAGTGCCAGATCCAAGTTCAGTACATAAGTAGGTAAAAAAAATAAAAATAAGGCTAGAACATAGATACAGTACCAGATTCAAGCTCAGTACCTAAGTATAATAGCAGAAACAAATCAAGAACATAATTCCTGGGTCAATAAAGAAGTATAATAAAATAAACAAGCTTACAACAGATACCGTAACAAAATCAAGCTCTGCACATAAGTATGGTAAAAGAAATAACACTAGAACATACGTAGTTTGATTTAAGAAAGTGACCGGTCCAGTCTGTAACTGCATGAAAACTACTTTTAGCACATTAATGTGCTTGGAATCAGTGATTCTACCCAGCAACGCGGTTATCTAATCATCAGACAGCTCTACATTCTATGTGCAGAAGTTCTCCTAATCTGCAGACAAGATGGCAGCAGCCCTTTTTTTTTTTTTTATGGGTGTATACGAGTGTTGTGCCATTCACAGGCCCATCAGGTGAGCATGCATACATTTCATCCTCTACCCCTTTTTCCAATTGCCCTTGCTACTACTATATATATGTGTCTTTCTTTTCCAAGACTAAACAGTAAAAGATCCACACTCAGTCCATAAATATAGTAAAAGAAACAAAACTAAAACGTACTGAGCTTGGAACTCTGATCCTGTATCTATGTTTTAGTCTTGTGTCTTTTCTAATATTTGTGTACTGAACTAGGATTTGTTACTATATCTAAGTATTGTAAAATAAGACTAGGACATAAAAATCGTAGCAGATCCAAGCTCACTACATAAGTATGGTGAAAAAAAAAGACTGAAAGATGTACTGAACTTAGATCTCATACTGCATGTTTTAGGCTTATATATGATACTATACTTATATACAGAATTTGGATATGTTACTTGTTTCTTTTACCACTCATACATTAAACTTGCAGAATGATAATCTTCACGAAAAGCGCTACATTTTTTTTGTTCAAGAAAAACAAATGACGCATGATGATAAAAATGGATCATCACACATATAAAAAAAAACATTTTTTGTAGATGCTAAATTAATAAGGACATGTGAATAAGGTCACTAACTTAGCACGCAAAAATAAGAAAATATGTACCTGATCTATAGCTAGAATAGACAGTCATGGACTAAAGTTTTGAAACAAATAAAAAAAATTATTTTTTTTTAGTTACACATTCTGAGCACTGATAAGGCAAGAATAGTTTGTCATCAGTCAGGGTTTGGCCCAGAAGCTAATATGCAAAAATATAGATGAAAAATATAGAGTAACACTGTCAATATTGAGTTTTTGCATAAACTTGATTGATTTATCAAAAAAAGTTTAAAAACTTATCAAATGTTTAAAATTGTAGTTCAGTAATCATAGAAACATCCAACTACAAACAGGGAAACGGAAAAATTTGTATAAACCAAACTGTGAACGTGAATCCAAGCTCAGTACATGAGTACGGTAAAAGAAATAAACCTAGAACATAGACACAGTAACAGAGCCACACTCAGTACATAAGTATAGTAACAGAAATAAGTCTAGGTATAGAT
Organism: Ranitomeya variabilis; assembly: GCF_051348905.1. Classification (NCBI taxonomy): domain Eukaryota; kingdom Metazoa; phylum Chordata; class Amphibia; order Anura; family Dendrobatidae; genus Ranitomeya; species Ranitomeya variabilis. Next base: position 26,992,119 of record NC_135232.1, read on the forward strand.
AATACATACAGTAACACATTTAATCAGAAAACAATGAAACATTAAGGTACTATTCAGATATCAATGTTTATCCTGGTGCTGTACACGGCAGCACACAGACACATTATATTCTATTGGTATATTCACATGTCTGCATAAATATCAGTCATGTTGTCACTCTTCTACCCAAAGCAAGATGGCACATGGCAAGACAAGAAGAGGAGGAAGCTCTGCCAGTAGGGAAGGATACAAGTGGGTACCCCTAATACTTGCCCTTCACTGCCCTGAGCTCTCTAGCGTCCTTAGGTGGGTTCTTTCACCCCATGCGGCGATAACATTCCTATCCCTGTCTTACCCCAAGTACCACCCTGAATAGTGAGCAGGAATGCTCATTCTGCTCTACTGTAAAGTCACAGAGGGGGAGCAGATAGGAATAAAAGAAAACCGCAATCATAGAAAAGTACTCTCAAACAATGGAGTGGGAATAAAGGAAGGAGAGGGTGAGGCACACCAAATGGGAATAGAGACTGGGAGAAACACAAACCAACTACACACAGATAGCTCCTAAAACCATTCCAAATGCAAATGCCTGCTCCTTTCTCAGCTCACTCCTCCATCTCCAAACCAGGTAGTTGCAAGCTTTCACTGGCAACAACTGAAGTTTCAAGGAGAGTATTTAAACCAAAGGGAAGTGATGAACTCAGAACAGCTGTGACGACTCAGGACTCTGTTTAACCCTTGCATGAACAGAGCAAGGAAAACCTGAACTGTTGATAGGAAGGTGAAGCCGTTCTAACCAGCGCAGATATACGAGTAATCAGATGCCGCGATCTTCTGGACCCATGCTGTCGCGGCTTCACTGTGATGACACATCATATTGTAGTCCATTTTTCAGATATAACTGACCAATGCAAGTGTTTTGGTAAGCTTTTATGTGATCAGTTTCTAGGAGACTAATGGGATGATTGCATCTGTTTTTTTGGAGGGGAGAGGTTGCAAGAAAAACAGATACATTAAAAAACAGTCAATATTTTACAAAGCTTAATATGAAAGTATGCTAAAAGAAGCTGATCTGGAACATAAATACTGTACCAAATCCATACGCAGAATGTAGATAGCGTAAGATACATGATGTACAATATATACAGTATATGTACTGATCTTGCATACAGTACAGTAAACAAATGTAGAACATATGTATTGACCCTGTATGTGGTACTATATCTAAGTGGAGTAACAGCAACTCTAGAACATAGATACAGTACCACATACAGGGTTAGTACTTACAGTGGGGAAAATAAGTTTTTGATACACTGACGATTTTGCAAGTTTTCCCACCTACAATGGAGAGGTCTGTAATTTTTTATCTCTTCAACTGTGAGAGACAAAATCTAAAAATAAAAACCAAAAAAATCACATTGTCTGATTTTTACATAATTATTTTGCATTTGATTGCATTAAATAAGTATTTGATACAATAGAAAAACTGGACTTAATATTTGGTACAGAAACCTTTGTTTGTAATTACAGAGGTCAGATGTTTCCTGTAGTTCTTGACCAAGTTTGCACACACTGCAGCGGGGATTTTGGCCCCCTCCTCCATGCAGATCTTCTCCAGATCTTTCACGTTTCGGGGCTGGCGATGGAGAACATTGAGTTTCAGCTCCCTACTAAGATTTTCTATTGGGTTCAGGTCTGAACACTGGCTAGGACACTGCAGGACCTTGAAATGCTTCTTACAGAGCCACACATTAGTTGCCCTGGCTGTGTGTTTCCGGTCTTTATCATGCTGGAAGACCCAGCCACGATTCATCTTCAATGCTCTTGCTGAGGGAAGGCAGTTGTTGGCCAAAATCTCTCAATGCATGACCCATCCATCCACCCTTCAATACCTTGCAGTCGTCCTGTCCCCTTTGCAGAAAAGCGCCCCCAAAGTATGCAGTTTCCTCCACCATGCTTCACGATTGGGACTGTGTTCTTTGGGTTGTACATGTCCTTCTTCTGCCTCCAAACACAGCGAGTGGAGTTGATACCAAAATTATATTTTGTTCTCATCTGGTCACATGACCTTCTCCCATGAGTCCTCTGGATCATCTAAACCAGTATTCCCCAACTCCGGTCCTCAAGAGCCACCAACAGGTCATGTTTTCCGGATGTCCTTAGTATTACACAGGTGATACTTGCATCAGCTAGATGACCAAGAATCCCATCACCTGAAATCCTGAAAACATTGACCTGTTGGTGGCTCTTGAGGGCCGGAGTTGGGAAACATCGATCTAAATGATCATTGGCAAGCTTCAAATGGGCCTGGACATGTGCTGGTGTGAGCAGGGGGACCTTGCGTGCTCTTTTGGATTTTAATCCATGATGGCGTAGTCTGTTACTAGCGGTAATGTTTGAGACTGTGGTCCCAGCTCTTTTCAGGTCATTGACCAGATCCTCCCTTGTAGTTCTGGGCTGATTCCTGACCTTTCTCAGAATCATCCTTACTCCATGAGGCAAGATCTTGCATGGCGCCCCAGACTGAGGAATATTGACAGTCATCTTGTGTTTCTTCCATGTTCTAATATTTATGCCAACAGTTGTTGCCTTGTGCATGTCAACAGTTTTGTCCCTGGTGTCCTTAGATAGCTCTTTGGTCTTGGCCATGGTGGAGAGGTTGGAGTGTGAGTGTGTGAACAGGTGTTTTTTATAAGAATATAAGAATTCTTGCTGGTTGTTCGGTGATCAAATACTTTTCATGCAATAAAATGCAATTTAATTATTTTAAATCATACAGTGTGATTTTCTGTTTATTATTTTTAGATAAAAATTACAGACCTCTCCATTGGAGAAACGCAGGTGGGAAAACTCGCAAAATTGTAGTGTATCAAATACCTATTTTCCCAACTGTAAGTATAGTAACAGAAATAAAACTAGAACATAAACCAACATAAATCCAAGTTTAGCATATGAAAATAAGTCTACAAGTATGTACTGAGCTTGGATCTATTACTATATTTAAAAATAAATACTTTGTGTTCTAGACTGATTTATTTTGCCAAACATACATAATGAGCTTAGATGTGTTACTTTATCGATGTTCTAGTCTTATTTGTTGCTATACTCATGTACTATACTTACCCTGAACTTGGTACTGTATCTATATTTTAATTTTTTTTATTACCATACTTATGTACTGACCCTGAATATTGTGCTGTATCTATGTTCTAGATTTCTAGATTTTGTTTCTGTTAATATTCTTATGTAATTCCTTTTAGTGCGTGCTCTAAATATGTTTTTATTACCGTACTCATGTACTGTGCTAGGATCAGTTATTAGAAGTTCGGTAAAAGACAAAAGTCTAGAATGTAGATAAAGTAACAGATCCAAGCTCAATACATAAGTATAGTAGTACATACAAGTCTAGGGCATAGGTACAGCAACAGATCCAAGCTCAGTACATAAATATAGTAATGAAAGTCTATGGTTTAGGTACAGTAACAGATCCAAGCTCAATACATAAATATAGTAATGAAAGTCTATGGTTTAGGTACAGTAACAGACCCAAGCTCAGTACATAAATATAGTAATGAAAGTCTATGGTTTAGGTACAGTAACAGATCCAAGCTCAGTACATAAATATAGTAATGAAAGTCTATGGTTTAGGTACAGTAACAGATCCAAGCTCAGTACATAAATATAGTAATGAAAGTCTATGGTTTAGGTACAGTAACAGACCCAAGCTCAGTACATAAATATAGTAATGAAAGTCTATGGTTTAGGTACAGTAACAGATCCAAGCTCAGTACATATAGTAATGAAAGTCTATGGTTTAGGTACAGTAACAGACCCAAGCTCAGAACATAAATATAGTAATGAAAGTCTATGGTTTAGGTACAGTAACAGACCCAAGCTCAGTACATAAATATAATAATGAAAGTCTATGGTTTAGGTACAGTAACAGACCCAAGCTCAGTACATAAATATAGTAATGAAAGTCTATGGTTTAGGTACAGTAACAGACCCAAGCTCAGTACATAAATATAATAATGAAAGTCTATGGTTTAGGTACAGTAACAGACCCAAGCTCAGTACATGCCGTTTATTTAGGGGTCGTAGCCGTCACTAGTTATATACCTGCTACATGGTGAGATTTGTAGTTGAGAAGTAGCATCTTGTGCACTCTATAAATACAACTAAAATGTTCATCATGAGATAGCATAAAATGTGATACTTGGCAATATATCCAATATCTATAATCACTGATTAATGTATTATAAGATGACACTCACCGTCCTCTGCGGTGTCGGCCCCACTGTCATCGCTACGGGTTTCTCCTCCACCGGTGATGGCCACAACAGCTACCTTATATTTTCTATTCGGTATTAGTCGAGTTATTGTGAGCTGCATTTTATTTGGATCTTCGATATAAAATCTGCACATGTCATCTGTGAAAAGATGAATGATAGATTAGATAGATATGTGGTAAATAGACAAATAGATGGTAGGGATCCTCACCCGACTGCCTGCAGCCTTTCTCTGTATCGTTCACAAAAACATTGTATCCGGTAACAAATCCTTCCTGAGACCCGTCCAATGGGTATGGCGACCAATCCACGAAAAATGACCTGGCTTTAATGTTACTGATTCTCACATTTGGCTTCACGGAAGAAGCTAAAAATAAAGTAAAAATACACAAAGAAATATATTTAGAATGTAATATAGAATATAACAAGATATAATCATATATAGAATATAACAGGATACAAATTATAGAATATAAGTGTGTATGTATATATTTACAGTTGTGTGAAAGTGTTTGCCCCCTTCCCGATTTTCCTATTCTTTTGCATGTTTGTCACACTTAAGTGTTTCAGATCATCAAACATATGTAAATAGTAGACAAAGAGAACACAAGGAACCCCAAAGTGCAGTTTATAAATGAAGGTCTTAATTATTAAGAGAAAAAGAAATTCAAACCTACAGGGCCCTGTATGAAAAAGTGATTGCCTCCCACCCCCTTAAAACATAAATTAACTTTGGTTTATCACATCTTTGGGAAGCTGAGTTCACATTCCCTAACCACACACAGGCCTGATTACTGCCACACCTGTTCTCAATTTAGAAACCACTTAAATAGGACCTGCCTAACAAAATGAAGTAAACCAAAAGTTCCTCAAAAGCTAGAGATCATGCCGCTATCCAAAGAATTTCTGTAACAAATGAGAAACAACGTAATTGAGTCTGGAAAAGGTTCTAAAGCCATTTCTCAAGCTTTGAGACTTTAGCGAACCACAGTGAGAGCCATCATCCACAAATGGCAAAAATATGGAACAGTGGTGAACCTTCCCAGGAATGGCCGGCTGACCAAAATTACCCCAAGAGTGCAGCAACGACTCATCCAAGAGGTCACAAAAGACCACACAACAACATCCAAAAAACTGCAGACCTCATTTGCCTCAGTTAAGGTCGGTGTTCATGACTCCACCATAAGAAAGAGACTGGGCAAAAATGGTCTGCATGGCAGAGTTTAAGATGAAAACCACTGCTGAGCAATAAGAACATAAAGGCTCATCTCAGTTTTGCCAGAAAACATCTTGATGATCACCAAGACTTTTGAGAGATTACTCTGTGGACTGATGAGACAAAAGTTGAACTTTTTGGAAGGTATATGTCCCATTACATCTGGTGTAGATGTAAAAATGATTTCAAAAAAGGAACATCATACCAACAGTAAAATATGGTGGTGGTAGTGTGATGGTCTGGTGCTGTTTTGCTGCTCCAGGACCTGGAAGACTTGCTGTGGTAAATGGAACCATGAATTCTGCCGTCTACCAAAAAATCCTGAAGCAGAATGTCCGGCCATCTGTTCGTGAGCTCAAGCTGAAGCACACTTGGGTTATGCAGCAGGGCAATGATCCAAAACACACCAGCAGGTCCACCTCTGAATGGCTTAAAAAAAACAAAATTAAGACTTTGGAGTGGCCTAGTCAAAGTCCTGACCTTAATCCAATTGAGATGCTGTGACCTTAAAAAGGCAGTTCATGCTCGGAAACCCTCCAATGTGGCTGAATTACAACAATTCTGCAAGGATGAGTGGCCAAAATTCCTCCAGAGAGTTGTAAAAGACTCATTGCCACTTATCGCAAACACTTTGATTGCAGTTGTTGCTGTTAATGGGCGGCCCAACCAGTTATTAGGTTTAGGGGCAATCACTTTTTTACGCAGGACCCTGTAGGTTTGGATTTCTTTTTCCCTTACTAATAAAGATCTTCATTTATAAACTGCATTTTGTGATTTACTTGTGTTACCTTTGTCTAATATTTACATTTGTTTGTTGAGCCGAAACATGCAAAAGAATAGGGAAGGGGGCAAACACTTTTTCACACAACTGTATAATGCAGAATATAAATATAAAATATACGAAAATATAACAGAATGTAACACATAAAATAACACAGAAAATCTAGACTACAATATATGTGGTAGAATATAACCGAATGTACCCAGCTCCGTCGTGTACCCCTCTTTCTTCTCCAGGAGATGTTCCCCGTCGCCCGTAGATCCGTATATTCGGAACTCGTATCTTACTCCTGGTCTGAAGTCTCCTGCAATGTTGTAAGATTTGACCGTTGTTATTAATAATAATATTCTGGGGTCACATTGTCTGTTATGGGGGGGGGTACAGTAAATATTTTTGAGTTAAAGTAGCTTTTATGGGAACAGAAAGGCAGTTATTAGTTAGCAGTGATAATAATGGGGGCTACTGGTTATTATGGTGTCTGCGACCAGTATAGGGGTAGAATGGCAATTATGGGTTCACAGTGATTAATATATGGGGTCTTATGGGTTAAAAAGAGGGGTAAATTGATTCCTGTGTCGCCTTTCTAGATATCATGGGGGACAGCACGGATATTATGGGGTCACTGATTTAATATGGGATCCTAAAGTTTATATGAGATATAATGGGGCAACAAGGCTATTAGGGGTCGCAGTGATTTTTGGGGGGACAAGGCTGTATGCACAAGCAGGCTTTGCTGTGAATTGTATTTTTTTTTTTAAACTTTTTTTACTGTAATATAGGAAAACAATTGATTTAAAAAAACAAACGAACAAGTAGCTAATATTTACAGGTGATTTATTATTTTTTTTTAATATACTTTTGCAGCCAAGGTCAAGTTTTGTTTCGAGCTCCACTACTTTTAAAATAATAAAAAAAAAAAAAAATAAGTGAAGAATCATTGCAAACAGGGCAGGTTAATAATATTCCACTGGAAAGATCTGACTACAAAGGGTTTGTTTGTAGTCTGTCACCATGGAAACAGATCTGTATAGAAGCTGTAAAACCCAAACGGTAAGGCATTTGTACTGAAGACTGCTTACAAAATTGCTTAATTTTTTAATGCTAATGCACTGGAGCAATTAAAAACAATAAATACAAAATATTTTTAAAGTTTTCACACCCTTTTAAGTTTGGAATTTTTTTTTTAATGTTGCTGTTCTTACGGGATACGATGACGTCGCTCTGGACGGTGGCGTTGTACTTTTTCCACCGTAGGTCACAATGAGGAGACCTTGGCGCGGCGCACCATTCCACAACATATCCGTGAGCGCCGGGCGCCTTTCTCCATCTTACAATAACGCCTCCATCTCTGCCCGACGTCCTTTCAGCAATTATTAAATTAGAGCCTATATTATTACAGGAGGACACACGTGATTAGTAATGTAACCCCAAAACTCGTGTAAAAGTAACACGAGAAAATTCCAGTAATCTGACAATCTCCTCGGATGAAGTGCCGGATTATCGGAATTTTATCAAAACTGTCCTATAAACTGTAGAGGGTCACGTATAACGAATACTACACGATAATGATAATTCTAAAGTATTCTATCTCGCACCAATCCCTCCAGCGTCCACTATACCTTTTGCAGTGTTTGCTGGGACCCTCAGCTCCGCAGGTGTTGATCCTCCAGCACTATTGTGTGCCGTGACGCTGATCGTATACACTTGTCTCCCTATGGATATTTGGGTGCTGTTCACACCCGAGACGCTGATCTCCTTTGCTGTCGGAGCGCCCTCTAGCGGCCGCACTTTTATATGATAGTGAGAGATATTTCCATTGGCTTTGAATATTGATGAAGGCTTCAAAATAATTGTAAAGAAATAAGTTTAAAAGTCTGAAGAAAGTATCCAAACATAACATCAATTAAATGGGTTGGTGGTCCTAATTGTGTGATCGGTAGGGGGTGCGACGCTCTGTACCCCGCTGGTCTGCACAGAACAGCTCCGCCAATGGAACAGTGGCCGTGGCGGGTACTGCAACTCTAATCCCTATTGATTTGAATAGGGGGCGGATGTGCAGTACCCGTCAGTGACCACTATACAGTCGATGGCGCTGTGCTGTGCAGTTTCGGCCGCTGACACCGGGAAAAGCTAAACAGCAGGAGTGCCGGGTATCCCAAGGATAGGCCATCATTGTTAAAGTCCCGGAAAATCCCTTTAAAAGTACATCCAGTGTTCTGCGCAGGCGCCGGTCCTGGTGTTGCTTATGGTTCAACAGCTCCATTATTTGCCCTGCAACATCTATGTAAAATGGAGCGGATGATGCAGCTGCGAGAGATGAAGCCGTTGACCCAGAAATGATGCCAAAACCGGCGCATGCGCAGAAGAAAGTTAATTCCTAAACTGCGCATGCGCAAAAACTGTACTGTGTGGAGCTGGCGAGAAATTTCGAGATGGGTGTGGAGAGGCAAAGAAAGCAAGAAAAGTGAACACTTATTACCTAACCTGTAAAACGGACGTCGATAGGGCCTGGTGGTCAACAGTAAACTCCGCCGTAGTGACCAATGCCAGGCAGCTGCTGCCGAGCCAAATAAAATCATGGTGCAATGCAGAGTGGCCCAGGTTATTAAGGGAATGGGTGGACCCCAGAATCAAGACAGGTGGTCAAACTTGGGGTTATTCAGTAAAACGGCCAATAATCTTTTCACCTGTACGCCTGCAATGATGGCAAGGGGCATCCACCACATCCAAGGAAAGGGATTCTTTACTGTAAAAGCAGTGACACTATAGAGCCCATACTCACTTTCCAGTAGAGGATAACAATCCTTTTATCATCATCATCATCATCATCCTCCATAACAGATCTCCAAACATCCAGAGCTCCCGTAGGGGCTGAAATTAATGTCCGAGAAATAGTAGAAGATTATTAAAATTGATACTTTTTCTACCTGTTTGTGTGTATAACTACAGCTAAACCAAATGCAACGGGCCTCGGGGTCTTCGGGGGCCACACCGGAAGAGCACAGCCATAGCAGTGACTTATAGAAATAGAAATTGTGATCATTAAAGAAACAACTTCTTAAAGGGGATCTGTCAGCAGGTTTTTGTTATTTAATCTGACAGCAACATAAAATAGGGAAAGAGAGCCCGATTCCAGGGATGTTCCACTTACTGCGCTGTGTTCTGTAGTTACTTTTCTTAGTAAACTTAGCACCTACCATCTTCCCGGGTCTTGACTGCCAGATGACTCCAGTTGCTCCATCCTGCCAGTGATGACTCCGCCATACAGCGCACCCTCAGGTCATAGTTTGTATCCGCCTGTAACCCGCCGAGGATGACTTTGTATATCTCTGCTGGACCTTTTCCTCTAATTGTCACGTTGACCTAATTAATTGGATTGAGAAAAAAAATATTCAATTTCTCTGGGTTCCGACATTTCATAGAATACAGTCCCACTCGGAGACCTGCCGGTGGCCCTAAATCTTCCAGGATTGTTCAGATACAATGCCAGCAAATAAGAAGCTGCTGTCCAGTGCTTAAAAGGCTCCAATTTACATAAAACCAAACTAAGTTTCTCTTTCCAGCTTGTGAGTTTTGCAAAAGAATCGTTTGTGGTGTTCCTCAGGGGCGGGGCTTAAATATTTCTAATGTACTACAGTAATGTTAGTAGGTATGCACAGCTGACGCTCAACAAGCAGAAGTTATCTCATACCCTGTATGTATACATCATGGGGCTCTTTAAAACCTATATCAACATGATTAATACAGATGATTTGTTTTTATTTGTATTCATGTTCTATTATAATGATTCCCAACCAGTCATCTGGGCGGAGCCATTCCTCTGACATTTTGCCTAGTTTAATCCTCCTCCTGAGCTTAGTGCAATTGCCTTTAGTGCTGTGTGTAGGGCATGTGCCAGAAATCAGATGGTGGAGCAGGAAGTAATACTGATTGGCTATTTATACAAATGGCTCCGCCCAGATGACTGTTTCTGGGCTGTTCTACATTATAGCATGGAGGGGCAGAGGCGGCAGTTGCATTGGGACCCTGGAGCAGGATGGGGCAGCTAACGATAGTGTTCTACAAGGAGCCATTTTTCAGAATAGTCATGTAGTCCCTGCTGACAGATTCCAGTCCTCACTTACCAGGTCCTTCACCTGACACCGGATCTGCAGGGCGGTGTAATCTGCTCGCAGGGACCAGGACAATAAGATCACAGAAGAGTTCTGGTGAGTTGCTCTTAAATTGGAAGGAGGAAAGAGCAGAACTGGGAAAAGTAAGAAGAGTGACATAAAACTGGAGTGATACATTGTAACAATCCGGAGAAGAGTGAAACACTGTATACATGATTCAGGACTTGGGATAAGGTGTTATCTGAGCATGCTCGGCTGCTAACCAAGTGTTTTCGGCGTGCTCGAATAATACGTTCGAGTCCCTGCGGCTGCATGTATGGATTGCGGGGTGTCAAACCTATTTTTTGAGCATGCTGAAAACACTCGGTTAGCACCCGAGCATGCTCAGATAACACCTCATCCGAACATGTGCGCTCATCACTATTCATGACCAAAGAAGCTTTACATCTATTTTTATAATTTACCAAGTTTTTTTTTTTTTAAGAAAGGTGGCTGCATTGTAGGAATGTAACGGTCATTCGACAACAGTCGTGTCCATTTACGGCAGATTATTAGACATGGAATATTAATTTACAGCTATTTATTGTGTTTACTTGTATAAATTCTGCAGCTGATTATTAACCATCGGATTTATATTTTGGCTCTGTGATACGCCGCATCCACAGATAAATCGTACCTCTCTGGTGTAGATGCACCATGGAGTCGATGCTCCTCTCTCCTAGGAGGTTTTTAGCCGTCATGGTAAAGTTATACACCGGCTGATCCTCCTGAATCGGCAAAATACACTGATCTCTTTCGCAGGAATAGGATTTCATAGAAAACCTTAAAAAAAAAGTTTTGAAATATAAATGTAGATATAATACGATCAGGAGTCGAAAGGTAGAAGGGAGAGGAGGGGGATGCAGCTGCAGTGTGCAATGCGAGGGATCACATTACAGTCTGTGCTTCAGCCTATGCATGAGACTGCAGGGGTGGGAGCAGCAGGGGGAGAGATCTGATTGGTCACAGCTCTGACATCACACCAGGAGGAACCCACCTGTTCTTAAAGGGGCTGCACCATCTGGACAATCGCTCCAAATAAAGTTCCATGCAGTATTATTAAACAGTTACTCCCAAGGAACAAGTTACTTACCACAGTGTAGGAGGTAAGAAACTGATTGCTGTGGGATCGACTGCAGGGACCCCTAGCAATCCCCAGATCAGATCCCTGAACCCCAAAAAGTGACCTCTGCAGCCCCTTCATGAATGTAGCAGAGGTGGCCATGCTCGGCTTCTACTCCATTCAAGATGGGACTGCAGGGCCCAAGGTTTGAGAAAGTGGGGAGGTCACAGCAGTCCGGCCCCCAGAGATCACCAAGGTATCAGTTTAGGGGATAACTTATTATTATTATTATTGTTTGAATAACGCTTTAGTGATTTTACACACTTCCACATTTAGCCACTAGACGGCAGCACAAAGCCAGAAACTATGTAATCATAAAAGAAACAACTTCTTAAAGGGGGATCTGTCAGCAGGTTTTTGTTACTTAATCTGACAGCAACATAAGATAGGGAAAGAAAGCCCGATTCCAGGGATGTTTCACTTATTGCCCTGAGTTCTGTACTTTTAATACAATCAGTGTTTTATCAACAGGAGATTATCACTGCAGGACTAGGTGTCACATGCAGGCTAGTCAGGCAAATCTGTGTAACCCCGCCCACAACACTGATTGGCAGTTGATGCAGGAAGCTGCCAATCAGTGGTGTGGGCGGGGTTATACACTGCTACATATACTTTGTCTACTAAAACAGGGACTCTATCAAAACTGCAAGAAGCAGCCCAGTAAGTCATACATCCCTAAAGTCAGGGTCTGAGCCCCTACATCCTGCTGGTCTCAGATTAAATAAAAAACCTGCAGAGAGATTCCCTTTAACCCCTTCGCGACGTAGGAAACATAGGCAGATGCCCCACTATCTATAGGACAAGAAGATAGAAGATCGAAGCATCAGGTCTCCTAAGGAGACTATTGAAGCAAGTAAAAAAATGTTTAAAAAAAAAAAAAAGGTTCAGGTCACCCCCCTTCTTGACCCATTCAAAATAAAACAATAAAAAAAAAATCAAAATACACATATTTGATATCACCGCGTTTAGAATCTATACTATACTAACCCGATCTATCACTATATAACGAGAATTAATCCGATCGGTAAACAGCGTAACAAGAAAAAAAAAATTTAAACGCCAGAATCATGGTTTTTGGGTCACCACAACAATTTTTTTGACAATTTTACCGTTTTCCAGTACATTATATAGTAAAATCAATTGTGTTATTCAAAAGTGCAACTCTTCCCACAACAAATAAGCCGTGACACGGCCATATTGACAGAAAGATAAAATAGTTCTGACTCTGGGATGAAGAGGAGCAAAAAATTAAAACGAAAAAACTGAAAATGGTCCGTGGTTGAAGGGGTTAAGGACAAATTTTTTTAAAAAAAATTCTTAGCCTTTTCATTGCTGTATATAAGACATATAAGACATATAAGACATAATGTTTTCAATTTTATACCCATATGAGGGTGGTTTGGGTTTTTTTGCAGGACAGGTTGTTTTTTTTTTTTATTCGCACCACATTAAGGTGAGTATGGAGCTCCCCCTAGTGGTGACTGCAGACAGGATCTTATCATGTATCTCTATATACAGGGAGCTCCCCCTAGTGGTGGCTGCAGACAGGATCTTATCATGTAACTCGGTATACAGGGAGCTCCCCCTAGTGGTGACTGCAGACATAATCTTATGACGTATCTGTATACAGGGAGCTCCCCCTAGTGGTGGCTGCAGACAGAATTGTATTATGTATCCCTGTATACAGGGAGCTCCCCCTAGTGATGACTGCAGACAGGATCTTATCATGTATCTCTGTATACAGGGAGCTCCCCCTAGTGGTGGCTGCAGACAGAATTTTATTATGTATCTCTGTATACAGGGAGCTCCCCCTAGTGGTGATTGCAGACAGGATCTTATCATGTATCTCTGTATACAGGGAGCTCCCCCTAGTGGTGGCTGCAGACAGGATCTTATCATGTAACTCTGTATACAGGGAGCTCCCCCTAGTGGTGACTGCAGACATAATCTTATGACGTATCTGTATACAGGGAGCTCCCCCTAGTGGTGGCTGCAGACAGAATTGTATTATGTATCTCTGTATACAGGGAGCTCCCCCTAGTGATGACTGCAGACAGGATCTTATCATGTATCTCTGTATACAGGGAGCTCCCCCTAGTGGTGGCTGCAGACAGAATTGTATTATGTATCTCTGCATACAGGGAGCTCCCCCTAGTGGTGACTGCGGGCAGGATCTTATAATGTATCTCTGTATACAGGGAGCTCCCCCTAGTGGTGGCTGCAGACAGAATTGTATCATGTATCTCTATATACAGGGAGCTCCCCCTAGTGGTGACTGCAGACAGGATCTTATCATGTATCTCTGTATACAGGGAGCTCCCCCTAGTGGTGACTGCAGACAGGATCTTATAATGTATCTCTGTATACAGGGAGCTCCCCCTAGTGGTGGCTGCAGACAGAATCTTATGTATCTCTGTATACAGGGAGCTCCCCCTAGTGGTGGCTGCAGACAGGATCTTATCATGTATCTCTGTATACAGGGAGCTCCCCCTAGTGGTGACTGCGGGCAGGATCTTATAATGTATCTCTGTATACAGGGAGCTCCCCCTAGTGGTGGCTGCAGACAGAATTGTATCATGTATCTCTATATACAGGGAGCTCCCCCTAGTGGTGACTGCAGACAGGATCTTATCATGTATCTCTGTATACAGGGAGCTCCCCCTAGTGGTGGCTGCAGACAGAATCTTATGTATCTCTGTATACGGGGAGCTCCCCCTAGTGGTGGCTGCAGACAGAATTGTATTATGTATCTCTGTATACAGGGAGCTCCCCCTAGTGGTGACTGCAGACAGGATCTTATCATGTATCTCTGTATACAGGGAGCTCCCCCTAGTGGTGACTGCGGGCAGGATCTTATAATGTATCTCTGTATACAGGGAGCTCCCCCTAGTGGTGGCTGCAGACAGAATTGTATCATGTATCTCTATATACAGGGAGCTCCCCCTAGTGGTGACTGCAGACAGGATCTTATCATGTATCTCTGTATACAGGGAGCTCCCCCTAGTGGTGGCTGCAGACAGAATCTTATGTATCTCTGTATACGGGGAGCTCCCCCTAGTGGTGGCTGCAGACAGAATTGTATTATGTATCTCTGTATACAGGGAGCTCCCCCTAGTGGTGACTGCAGACAGGATCTTATCATGTATCTCTGTATACAGGGAGCTCCCCCTAGTGGTGACTGCAGACAGGATCTTATAATGTATCTCTGTATACAGGGAGCTCCCCCTAGTGGTGGCTGCAGACAGAATCTTATGTATCTCTGTATACGGGGAGCTCCCCCTAGTGGTGGCTGCAGACAGAATTGTATTATGTATCTCTGTATACAGGGAGCTCCCCCTAGTGGTGACTGCAGACAGGATCTTATCATGTATCTCTGTATACAGGGAGCTCCCCCTAGTGGTGACTGCAGACAGGATCTTATCATGTATCTCTGTATACAGGGAGCTCCCCCTAGTGGTGGCTGCAGACAGAATCTTATGTATCTCTGTATACAGGGAGCTCCCCCTAGTGGTGGCTGCAGACAGGACCTTATCATGTATCTCTGTATACGGGGAGATCCCCCTAGTGGTGGCTGCAGACAGAATTGTATTATGTATCTCTGTATACAGGGAGCTCCCCCTAGTGGTGACTGCAGACAGGATCTTATCATGTATCTCTGTATACAGGGAGCTCCCCCTAGTGGTGACTGCAGACAGGATCTTATCATGTATCTCTATATACAGGGAGCTCCCCCTAGTGGTGGCTGCAGACAGGATCTTATCATGTATCTCTGTATACAGAGAGCTCCCCCTAGTGGTAGCCGCAGACAGGATCTTATCATGTATCTCTGTATACAGAGAGCTCCCCCTAGTGGTGGCTGCAGACAGGATCTTATCATGTATCTCTGTATACAGGGAGCTCCCCCTAGTGGTGACTGCAGACAGGATCTTATCATGTATCTCTGTATACAGGGAGCTCCCCCTAGTGGTGACTGCAGACATAATCTTATGACGTATCTGTATACAGGGAGCTCCCCCTAGTGGTGGCTGCAGACAGAATCTTATCATGTATCTCTGTATACAGGGAGCTCTCCCTAGTGGTGGCTGCAGACAGAATCTTATCATGTATTTCTGTATACAAGAAGCTCCCCCTAGTGGTGGCTGCAGACAGAATTGTATTATTTATCTCTGTATACAGGGAGCTCCCCCTAGTGGTGACTGCAGACAGAATTGTATTATGTATCTCTGTATACAGGGAGCTCCCCCTAGTGGTGACTGCAGACAGGATCTTATCATGTATCTCTGTATACAGGGAGCTCCCCTAGTGGTGGCTGCAGACAGGATCTTATCATGTATCTCTGTATACAGGGAGCTCCCCCTAGTGGTGACTGCAGACAGGATCTTATCATGTATCTCTGTATACGGGGAGCTCCCGCTAGTGGTGGCTGCAGACAGAATTGTATTATGTATCTCTGTATACAGGGAGCTCCCCCTAGTGGTGACTGCAGACAGGATCTTATCATGTATCTCTGTATACAGGGAGCTCCCCCTAGTGGTGACTGCAGACAGGATCTTATCATGTATCTCTGTATACAGGGAGCTCCCCCTAGTGGTGGCTGCAGACAGGATCTTATCATGTATCTCTGTATACAGAGAGCTCCCCCTAGTGGTAGCCGCAGACAGGATCTTATCATGTATCTCTGTATACAGAGAGCTCCCCCTAGTGGTGGCTGCAGACAGGATCTTATCATGTATCTCTGTATACAGGGAGCTCCCCCTAGTGGTGACTGCAGACAGGATCTTATCATGTATCTCTGTATACAGGGAGCTCCCCCTAGTGGTGACTGCAGCCATAATCTTATGACGTATCTGTATACAGGGAGCTCCCCCTAGTGGTGGCTACAGACAGAATCTTATCATGTATCTCTGTATACAGGGAGCTCCCCCTAGTGGTGGCTGCAGACAGGATCTCATCATGTATCTCTGTATACAGGGAGCTCCCCCTAGTGGTGGCTGCAGACAGGATCTTATCATGTATCTCTGTATACAGGGAGCTCCCCCTAGTGGTGGCTGCAGACAGGATCTTATCATGTATCTCTGTATACAGAGAGCTCCCCTAGTGGTGGCTACAGACAGGATCTTATCATGTATCTCTGTATACAGGGAGCTCCCCCTAGTGTTGGCTGCAGACAGAATCTTATCATGTATTTCTGTATACAAGAAGCTCCCCCTAGTGGTGGCTGCAGACAGAATTGTATTATATATCTCTGTATACAGGGAGCTCCCCCTAGTGGAGACTGCAGACATGATCTTATCATGTATCTCTGTATACAGGGAGCTCCCCCTAGTGGTGGCTGCAGACATAATCTTATGACGTATCTGTATACAGGGAGCTCCCCCTAGTGGTGGCTGCATACAGAATCTTATCATGTATCTCTGTATACAGGGAGCTCCCCCTAGTGGTGGCTGCAGAAAGGATCTTATCATGTATCTCTGTATTTAGAGAGCTCCCCCTAGTGGTGGCTGCAGACAGGATCTTATCATGTATCTCTGTATACCGAGAGCTCCCCCTAGTGGTGGCTGCAGACAGGATCTTATCATGTATCTCTGTATACAGGGAGCTCCCCCTAGTGGTAGCCGCAGACAGGATCTTATCATGTATCTCTGTATACAGGGAGCTCCCCCTAGTGGTAGCCGCAGACAGGATCTTATCATGTATCTCTGTATACAGGGAGCTCCCCCTAGTGGAGACTGCAGACAGGATCTTATCATGTATCTCTGTATACAGGGAGCTCCCCCTAGTGGTGACTGCAGACAGGATCTTATCATGTATCTCTGTATACAGGGAGCTCCCCCTAGTGGTGACTGCTGACAGGATCTTATCATGTATCTCTGTATACGGGGAGCTCCCCTTGTGGTGACTGCAGACAGGATCTTATCATGTATTTCTGTATACAGGGAGCTCCCCCTAGTGGTGGCTGCAGACAGGATCTTATCATGTATTTCTGTATACAGGGAGCTCCCCCTAGTGGTGGCTGCAGACAGGATGTTATCATGTATTTCTGTATACAGGGAGCTCCCCCTAGTGGTGGCTGCAGACAGGATCTTATGATGTATCTCTGGATACAGGGAGCTCCCCCTAGTGGTGACTGCAGATAGGATCTTATCGTGTATCTCTGTATACAGGGAGCTCCCACTAGTGGTGACTGCAGACAGGATCTTATCATGTATTTCTGTATACAGGGAGCTCCCCCTAGTGGTGGCTGCAGACAGGATCTTATGATGTATCTCTGGATACAGGGAGCTCCCCCTAGTGGTGGCTGCAGACAGGATCTTACCGTGTATCTCTGTATACAGAGAGCTCCCCCTAGTGGTGACTGCAGACAGGATCTTATCGTGTATCTCTGTATACAGGGAGCTCCCCCTAGTGGTGACTGCAGACAGGATCTTATCATGTATCTCTGTATACAGGGGGCTCCCCCTAGTGGTGACTGCAGACAGGATCTTATCATGTATCTCTGTATACAGGGAGCTCCCCCTAGTGGTGGCTGCAGACAGAATCTTATCATGTATCTCTGTATACAGGGAGCTCCCCCTAGTGGTGGCTGCAGACAGGATCTTATCATGTATCTCTGTATACAGGGAGCTCCCCCTAGTGGTGGCTGCAGACAGGATCTTATCATGTATCTCTGTATACAGGGAGCTCCCCCTAGTGGTGGCTGCAGACAGAATCTTATCATGTATCTCTGTATACAGGGAGCTCCCCCTAGTGGTGACTGCAGACAGGATGTTATCATGTATCTCTGTATACAGGGAGCTCCCCCTAGTGGTGACTGCAGACAGGATCTTATCATGTATCTCTGTATACAGGGAGCTCCCCCTAGTGGTGGCTGCAGACAATTGGATCATGTAACTCGATGCTGGGAATTTGGACACTTTTCCTGTTATTACTGAATGTTCCTACCATTCATATAGAACATAATCGGCCTTGAGAGTCCGAAAGAAGTTATAGATCGGTCCAGGGATCCAGCAGCAGATTAAGGATTTCATATCTTGGGTCACACATGAAAAGTTTTTCGGCTGATCTGGCGGCCCTGAAACAATGTGGCAACAATGAATCACACATGAAAGGACAGAGACCCCCCCTCCCCCATCTTAAAAATCTCCATGATAAATATGTTTTTATAATCTTGACAAAATTTCTGCTAAATGTCATTTTTTTGGAATTAAAAAATGATTGCAGATTTTGAGGTTTGAGCAAAATTTCTGTAGCAACTTTCTTGGATTGAGTGGCGCTGCTTAACAGAGTGGCATGTCAAAGTTTGTCTACCCCTTGTCAAAATGACTGTTATTGTGAATAATTAATCAACCTGAAGATGAAATGATCTCTAAAAGGCCTAAAGTTTCAGATGACATTTCATTTGTATTTTAGGCAAAAAATATATATTCTCATCTTTTACATTTTAAAAAACACAAAAAGGAAAATGGGCCAATGCAAAACTTTGTGCACCCTGCATGGTTAGTACCTAGTAGCGCCTCCTTTTTGCAAGTATCACAGCTTGTAGACACATTTTGTAGCCAAACAAGAGACTTTCAATTCTTGATTGAGGGACTTTCCTCCATTCTTCCTTGGAGAATTCCTCCAGTTCTGTGAGATTCCTGGAGCGTCTTGCATCCTCTGCTTTTTGCGGTCTGGCCACAGATTATCAATGATGTTCAGATCAGGGGACTGTGAGGGCCATTGTAAAACCTTCAGTTTGCGCTTTTTGAGGTCCTCTATTGTGAATTGACGTGTTTAGGATCATTATCCATTTGTAGAAGCCATCCTCTTCCTCTTTTCACCTTCAGCTTTTTTACAGATAGTGTTATGTTTACATCAAGAATTTGTGGAAATGTCATTTAATCCATTCTTCCCTCTATCTGTGAAATGTTCCCCGTGCCATTGGCTGCAAAACAAACCCTAAAACATGATTGATCCACCCCCATGCTTAATGGTAGGTGAGATGTTATTTTCCTGAAATTATTTACCCTTTTTCCTCCACACATACCTTTGATTGTTGTGGCCAAAGAGCTCCATTTTAACCTCATCGGTCTACTGGACTTGTTTCCACAATGCATCAGGCTTCTTCAGATGTTCTTTTGCATACTTCTGAAGCTGAATTTTATGGTGAGGACGCAGGAGAGGTTTTCTTCTGATGACTCTTCCATGAAGGTCATATTTGTGCAGGTGTCTCTGAACAGTAGAACAATTTACCACAACTCCATAGTCTGCTAAATCTTTCTGAACATATTTTGCAGTCAAACAAGCGGTTCTGATTTGCCGCTCTTGCAATCCTACAAGCAGCTCTCATTTAAATTTTGCTTGATCATCCAGACCTTATCTTGACCTTCACTGTTCCTGGCAACTGTCATTTCTTAATTACATTTAGAACTGAGGAACGGGAAACTTGAAAACGCTTTGCTATCTTCTTATAGCCGCCTTCTTCTTTTTGGGCCTCCACCATTTTCATTTTCAGAGTGCTTGGCAGCTGCCCATGGCTGCTGTTTATTGGCACAAGTTTAGAGGAGGCTGGGTTTTTATAAAGCTGGGAAATTTGCATCACCTGGCCTTTCGTAAAGATGATAGTGAACAAGCCATAACTCTAAAAGGGTAATTAAGGTCTGAAACCTCGGTCAAAGTTATCTGAGCACACAAATCTGCAAGGGTGCACAAACTTTTGCATTGTCCCATTTTCCTTTTTGTAATTTTTAAAATGTAAAAGATGAATATATATTTATATTTCTTTTTTGCCTAAAATACAAAGGAAATGTGTCATCTGTAACTTTAGGCCTTTTATAGATCATTTCATCTTCAACTTGCTTACTGTTCAGAATAACAGTAGTTATTATGACTATGGGCGCCCAAACTTTTACATGCCACTGTACCAAGATGGGAGACATATATACCACGATGATGGGGGGCTCATATATATTTCTTCAAGATAGGGGTGTCTGGTCCATATCTTGCACCTGTGTCCATGAGACTCTAGTTACTCCACTGCTTATTAGTGTGATACAGTGCCCACATAATACTGCCAAATCTTATAGAAAAATGTCAAGAAACATCCAAGGTATACACTTGTGTTCCAAATTATTATGCAAATTGGATTTTAGTGTCTTAAAGATTTAATTGTTTTGTTTTTAAAATAAACTTGTGGATGGTATTGTGTCTCAGGGCTCAATGAATCACTGAAATCAATCTTAAACACATGTGATAATTAGTTTTCCAGGTGATTCTAATTAAAGGCAAACTACTTAAAAATGAAGTTCCACATTATTATGCAGGTTACAGGTTTCAAGCAATATGGGAAATAAAAAGGATCTCTCTGCTGCTGAAAAGTGTTAAATAGTGCAATGCCTTGGACAAGGTATGAAAAAATTAGATATTTCACGAAAACTTAAGAGTGATCATCATACTCTGATGAGACTGGTTTGTGACTGAAACCGAGCACAGACAGAGTTCATGCAAATAAAGGCATAATGAGGAAGTTTTCTGGCAGACAAATTCATTGGATTAAAAGAGCAGCTGCCAAAATACCATTACAAAGCAGCAAACAGTTATTTGAAGCTGCTGGTGCATCTGGAGTCCCTCGAACCTCAAGGTGTAGGATCCTTCAAAGGCTTGCTGTGGTGCATAACGCTACTATTCGGCCACTCCTAAACAGTGTTCACAAGCAGAAACGGTTGCAGTGGGCCCAGACATACATGAAGACTAATTTTCAAACAGTTTTTTTTACTGATGAGTGTCGAGCAACTCTGGACGGTCCAGATGGATGGAGTAGTGGATGGTTGGTGGATGGCCACCATGTCCCAACAAGGCTGCAATGTCAGCAAGGAGGTGGAGGAGTCATGTTTTGGGCTGGAATCATGGGGATATAGCTGGTAGGGCCCTTTAAGGTTCCTGAAGGTGTGAAAATGACCTCAGCAAAGTAAATAGAGTTTCTGACTGACAACTTTCTTCCATGGTCCAAAAAGCAGAAACGCGCCTTCAGGAACAAAATCATCTTCATGCATGACAATGCCCCATCTCATGCTGCAAAGAATCCCTCTGAGTCATTGGCTGCTATGGGCATAAAAGGAGATAAACTCATGGTGTGGCCACCATCTTCCCCTGACCTCAACCCTATAGAGAACCTTTGGAGTACCATCAAACAAAAGATCTATGAGGGTGGGAGGCAGTTCACATCAAAACAGCAGCTCTGGGAGGCTATTCTGACTTCATGCAAAGAAATACAAGCAGAAACTCTCGAAAAACTCACAAGTTCAATGGATGCAAGAATTGTGAAGGTGACATCAAAGAAGGGTCCTATGTTAACATGTAACTTGGCCTGTTAGGATGTTTTGGAGTTAAATAGCTTTTTTGTTCAGTGAATGTGACCTCCTGATGCTGCAAATTCCACAAATGAGCATTTTCATTTCTTTAAAACATATCAAATGTTTAGAAATACTACTGTGCCTAATAATTTGGAACAGTGCATTTTGAGTTTTTATTCATTTTGGAGATTATACTGTTATCATTGGGAGGTTTCTTCAATAAAATTCGATGTATACTCTAACGGGTGATGACTTTTATTAGACTGACTGTCATTTGCACCGATCATTTAGGAAAATCCGAGAAAAATGTCATTTGCATAATAATTTGGAACATAGTGTAATGGCTTCATACATGTGGGAAGAATGCACATTCTACAAGGGTCTCGTCAGGAGAAACATTTCCATCATGAGTAGAACTTACTTAACAGTTCACTACATAGACCCCATAATCTATCTACCCAGAACGTCCATATTAGCGTCATCCAGTGCCCACATTATACTGCCACATAGTGACCGCATCATACTGCCACACAGTGACCGCATCATACGGAACTTTCCCAGAATCTTACACTCATAATATGTCCACAAAAAACCTTCAGAGCCCAAATCAAAGGGATTGACGGTGGCAAAATAATAACTATGTAGCAGTGATACCGCAGCAGGTGTCATCAGGAACTTTCCATAACTGTCCCATCGGGAGATCGTGTCACCACCGGCCACTTACTGCTGACGATGAGCACGTTCCCGGGAGTGAGGTCCTCTCCGATATTGTCCACCACACACAGGACGGTGCCTCCGTCTGATCTTGTCCTTGTCACGTTTCTTACTGAGATGACATAACGGTCCGTCCCCATGTCGCGGGATCGCTCGATCTTTTTAGAACGGTACATCATTTCTTGTATGGTCTGATCCCGTCCAGGCAAACAGCAAAAGGTGACGTCGGACCCCTCCAGGACCACCCGCTCGTGTGGGTAAATTACTGTGCTAGATCTCTCGTTATTGTCTCCTATAGGGGAAAAGCGGGGGAATAAGGGGTTAATTATTATAGAATAGGAAGTGATTAAGACCCTTATACTGGCGGATACGTCACCACTTTCATTGAGGTTTCAGTCGCGGTTGTGGTGAAAACCACTAAAGTCAATGAGAAAAAAAACACCAAGAATTTATTGTGAGACTTTCATACTATAGACAGTCAGTGGCCCGATCATCTGATGCCTCTAGGATCTGTGGTGGAACTGCTCCCTCATTATAGTCACTGCACTCACCACTAGGGGGCGTTGTATGCATAGAGATTGATACAGTCAACAGTAGGGGGAGCTCACTACACAGATTTATACAGTCACCACTAGGGGGAGCTCACTACATACAGATTTATACAGTCACCAATAGGAGGAGCTCACTACATACAGATATATACAGCCACCACTAGGAGGAGCTCACTACATACAGATTTATACAGTCACCAATAGGAGGAGCTCACTACATACAGATTTATACAGCCACCAATAGGAGGAGCTCACTACATACAGATTTATACAGCCACCACTAGAGGGAGCTCACTACATACAGATTTATACAGCCACCACTAGAGGGAGCTCACTACATATAGATTTATACAGCCACCACTAGAGGGAGCTCACTACATACAGATTTGTACAGTCACCACTAGGGGGAGCTCACTATATACAGATTTACACAGCCACCACTAGGAGGAGCTCATTACATACAGATTATACAGCCACCACTAGAGGGAGCTCACTACATACAGATTTATACAGCCACCACTAGGGGGAGCTCACTACATACAGATTTATACAGCCACCACTAGAGGGAGCTCACTACATACAGATTATACAGTCACCAATAGGAGGAGCTCACTACATACAGATTTATACAGCCACCACTAGAGGGAGCTCACTACATACAGATTATACAGCCATCACTAGGAGAAGCTCACTACATACAGATTTATACAGTCACCACTAGAGGGAGCTCACTACATATAGATTTATACAGTCTCCACTAGGGGGAGCTCACTACATACAGATTTATACAGCCACCACTAGAGGGAGCTCACTACATACAGATTTATACAGCCACCACTAGGGGGAGCTCACTACATACAGATTTATACAGTCACCACTAGGGGGAGCTCACTGCATACAGATTATACAGCCACCACTAGAGGGAGCTCACTACATACAGATTTATACAGCCACCACTAGGGGGAGCTCACTACATACAGATTTATACAGCCACCACTAGTGGGAGCTCACTACATACAGATTTATACAGTCACCACTAGAAGGAGCTCACTACATACAGATTATACAGTCACCAATAGGAGGAGCTCACTACATATAGATTTATACAGTCACCACTAGGGGAGCTCACTACATACAGATTTATACAGTCTCCACTAGGGGGAGCTCACTACATACAGATTTATACAGCCACCACTAGAGGGAGCTCACTACATACAGATTTATACAGCCACCACTAGGGGGAGCTCACTACATACAGATTTATACAGCCACCACTAGTGGGAGCTCACTACATACAGATTATACAGTCACCAATAGGAGGAGCTCACTACATACAGATTTATACAGCCACCACTAGAGGGAGCTCACTACATACAGATTATACAGTCACCAATAGGAGGAGCTCACTACATATAGATTTATACAGTCACCACTAGGGGAGCTCACTACATACAGATTTATACAGTCTCCACTAGAGGGAGCTCAATGTATATGGCTTTATGCAGTTACTTCTCGGGACAGTCATGGCTGTATACATAACAATTCCCACAAGGGTGCAGATCCTGTATTGACATTTTGAAATCTTGCATTAAACTCTAAAATTTATCCTAGAGGTGAAATCCAAATGCCACGTGAGATATTTTCTTGGCCATCATATATAACTACCAGAGCAAAAAGTTAAAAACAACTGAATCAATCAGAGCAGTGATGAAATGTTCTTCACTTTGGAGCAGGATGTTATTTTGTTACTCATCAAAAATGTGTTGTTTTTTTTAACGCCCAAATCAATGTTGGTTACACAGAAGACAGAATCCCCTGTTTTCTGGACTGCAGTCTCAGATTTCATTTTCCCAGTAAAGATAAGAAAGCACAATTTATTCTCCTTATGTATTAGATCAGCGGCGCCTATACTATGGAAGAGGAAGGAACGACTACTGAGGAAGCCATAGGGGCAGCCTTGCTGTAATTATTAGTGGCATCCTATATGGTACTGGGCCCTTTTGTTACTATTGTGGGAAAACTGTGACTACTGGGGAAGTAATGGCGAGGATATCCCTAGAAGAAAAGTGTAGTGTGAAATGGGAAACACAATTTTTTCTGGTAGAGAAGAAGAGTCCGTATTTCCCACAAACCCATTAAACTGCAAAACACCCCCCCAGAAAAGGAGAAGGACTTTAAGTTAAAAATGGCAGCCCCAACTCACCATAATGAGTTTTCCATGAACTCCATATGCTCCATTTTATTTCTGTAGTTGAGATATTTCCTTCAGCCGCGCTCCGTATACGCACCGAATGAGAGTCACATTCCAAGGGAAGCTGAGAATCCCAAGTCCAATGGAAACTTGTATGACTACTGGAAAATTCTGGTTTGAAATATTTCTGTAATATAGTTAAAAATATAACAGGAAATCACATAGAAAATAAGCAACAACTACAGGGAGTTCCCTGTATACACAGATACATGATAGGTTCCTGTCTGCAGCTACCACTAGGGGGAGCTCCCTGTATACAGAGATACATGATAAGATCCTGTCTGCAGTCACCACTAGGGGGAGCTCCCTGTATACAGAGATACATGATAAGATCCTGTCTGCAGACACCACTAGGGGGAGCTCCCTGTATACAGAGATACATGATAAGATCCTGTCTGCAGTCACCACTAGGGGGAGCTCCCTGTATACAGAGATACATGATAAGATTCTGTCTGCAGCCACCACTAGGGGGAGCTCCCTGTATACAGAGATACATGATAAGATCCTGTCTGCAGTCACCACTAGGGGGAGCTCCCTGTATACAGAGATACATGATAAGATCCTGTCTGCAGCCACCACTAGGGGGAGCTCCCTGTATACAGAGATACATGATAAGATCCTGTCTGCAGTCACCACTAGGGGGAGCTCCCTGTATACAGAGATACATGATAAGATTCTGTCTGCAGCCACCACTAGGGGGAGCTCCCTGTATACAGAGATACATGATAAGATCCGGTCTGCAGCCACCACTAGGGGGGAGCTCCCTGTATACAGAGATACATGATAAGATCCTGTCTGCAGTCACCACTAGGGGGAGCTCCCTGTATATAGAGATACATGATAAGATCCTGTCTGCAGTCACCACTAGGGGGAGCTCCCTGTATATAGAGATACATGATAAGATCCTGTCTGCAGTCACCACTAGGGGGAGCTCCCTGTATACAGAGATACATGATAAGATCTGTTATGACCCCAATGGCGAGGGTCTCAGAGGAACGTGGAAGTCTGCAGAATACAAAAATCCAGCTCATAGGGCAGTGGTAACTGGGTTGACCATATATCTACTCCTAACGCCAACACTAGCAGTAGCCGGGGATCATACCTACGTTGATTCTAGATGACACGCGCCAGCCGGAGAATCTAGCTACCCCTAGTAGAGGAAAAACAAAGACCTTTCTTGCCTCCAGAGAAGGGGACCCCAAAGCTGGATAGAAGCCCCCCACAAATAATAACGGTGAGGTAAGAGGAAATGACAAACACAGAAATGAACCAGGTTTAGCACAGAGAGGCCCGCTTACTGATAGCAGAATAAAGAAAGGTAACTTATATGGTCAACAAAAACCCTATCAAAATCCACACTGGAAATTCAAGAACCCCCGAACCGTCTAACGGTCCGGGGGGAGAACACCAGCCCCCTAGAGCTTCCAGCAAAGGTCAGGATATAGATTTGGAACAAGCTGGACAAAAATACAAAACCAAAACAAATAGCAAAAAGCAAAAGGCAGACTTAGCTGATATAACTGGAACCAGGATCAGTAGACAAGAGCACAGCAGACTAGCTCTGATAACTACGTTGCCAGGCATAGAACTGAAGGTCCAGGGAGCTTATATAGCAACACCCCTAACTAATGACCCAGGTGCGGATAAAAGGAATGACAGAAAAACCAGAGTCAAAAAACTAGTAACCACTAGAGGGAGCAAAAAGCAAATTCACAACAGTACCCCCCCCCTTAGTGAGGGGTCACCGAACCCTCACCACGACCACCAGGGCGATCAGGATGAGCGGCATGAAAGGCACGAACTAAATCGGCCGCATGAACATCAGAGGCGACCACCCAGGAATTATCCTCCTGACCATAGCCCTTCCACTTGACCAGGTACTGAAGCCTCCGCCTGGAGAGGCGAGAATCCAAGATCTTCTCCACCACGTACTCCAACTCGCCCTCAACCAACACCGGAGCAGGAGGCTCAGCAGAAGGAACTACAGGCACAATGTACCGCCGCAACAAGGACCTATGAAATACATTGTGAATAGCAAACGACACAGGAAGATCCAGACGAAAAGATACAGGATTAAGGATTTCCAATATCTTGTAAGGCCCAATAAAACGAGGTTTAAATTTGGGAGAGGAGACCTTCATAGGAACAAAGCGGGAAGAAAGCCATACCAAATCCCCAACGCGTAGTCGGGGACCCACACCGCGGCGGCGGTTGGCAAAGCGCTGAGCCCTCTCCTGTGACAACTTCAAGTTGTCCACCACATGATTCCAGATCCGCTGCAACCTATCCACCACAGAATCCACCCCAGGACAGTCAGAAGGCTCCACATGACCTGAAGAAAAGCGAGGATGGAAACCAGAGTTGCAGAAAAAAGGCGAAACCAAGGTGGCGGAACTAGCCCGATTATTAAGGGCAAACTCAGCCAACGGCAAGAATGTCACCCAATCGTCCTGATCAGCAGAGACAAAACACCTCAAATAAGCCTCCAAAGTCTGATTGGTTCGCTCCGTCTGTCCATTAGTCTGAGGATGGAAGGCAGACGAAAACGACAAATCAATGCCCATCCTACTACAAAAGGATCGCCAGAACCTGGAAACGAACTGGGATCCTCTGTCTGACACAATATTCTCAGGGATGCCGTGCAAACGAACCACGTTCTGGAAAAACACAGGAACCAGATCGGAAGAGGAAGGCAGCTTAGGCAATGGAACCAAATGGACCATCTTGGAGAAGCGATCACATATCACCCAGATAACGGACATGCCCTGAGATAGCGGAAGATCAGAAATGAAATCCATGGAGATATGTGTCCAAGGTCTCTTCGGGACAGGCAAGGGCAAGAGCAAACCGCTGGCACGAGAACAGCAAGGCTTGGCTCGAGCACAAGTCCCACAGGACTGCACAAATGACCGCACATCCCTTGACAAGGAAGGCCACCAAAAGGACCTGGCCACTAGATCTCTGGTGCCAAAAATTCCCGGGTGACCTGCCAACACCGAGGAATGAACCTCGGAAATGACTCTGCTAGTCCACTTATCCGGGACAAACAGTCTGTCAGGTGGACAAGACTCAGGCCTATCAGCCTGAAATCTCTGCAACACACGTCGCAGATCCGGAGAAATAGCTGACAAGATAACTCCATCTTTAAGAATACCAACAGGTTCAGTGACTCCAGGAGCATCAGGCACAAAGCTCCTAGAAAGAGCATCGGCCTTCACATTCTTTGAACCTGGTAAATACGAGACAACAAAATCAAAGCGGGAGAAAAACAATGACCAGCGGGCCTGTCTCGGATTAAGGCGTTTAGCAGACTCGAGATACATCAGATTTTTGTGATCAGTCAAGACCACCACACGATGCTTAGCACCCTCGAGCCAATGACGCCACTCCTCAAATGCCCATTTCATGGCCAACAACTCCCGATTGCCCACATCATAATTTCGCTCGGCAGGCGAAAACTTCCTAGAGAAAAAGGCACAAGGTTTCATAACAGAGCAACCAGGGCCTCTCTGCGACAAAACGACCCCTGCTCCAATCTCTGAAGCATCCACCTCAACCTGAAAGGGAAGTGAGACATCGGGCTGGCACAAAACAGGCGCCGAAGTAAACCGGCGTTTCAACTCCTGGAAAGCCTCCACGGCAGCAGGAGCCCAGTTAGCTACATCGGAGCCCTTCTTGGTCATATCCGTCAAAGGTTTCACAATGCTAGAAAAATTAGCGATAAAACGACGGTAGAAGTTAGCGAAACCCAAGAACTTCTGAAGACTCTTAACTGACGAGGGCTGAGTCCAATCAAGAATAGCTCGGACCTTGACTGGGTCCATCTCCACAGCAGAAGGGGAAAAAATGAACCCCAAAAAGGGAACCTTCTGTACACCAAAAAGACATTTTGAGCCCTTGACAAATAACGAATTTTCACGCAAAATTTTAAAGACCAACCTGACCTGCTCCACATGCGAATCCCAATTCTCAGAAAAAACCAAAATATCATCCAGATAAACAATCAAAAATTTATCCAGATACTTCCGGAAAATGTCATGCATAAAGGACTGAAAAACTGAAGGCGCATTGGAGAGCCCAAAAGGCATCACCAAGTACTCAAAATGACCTTCGGGCGTATTGAATGCGGTTTTCCATTCATCACCTTGCTTAATGCGCACAAGGTTGTACGCACCACGAAGGTCTATCTTGGTGAACCACTTGGCACCTTTAATCCGGGCAAACAAGTCAGACAACAGCGGCAAAGGATACTGAAATTTGATAGTGATCTTATTTAAAAGCCGATAATCAATACAAGGCCTCAAAGATCCGTCCTTTTTTGCCACAAAAAAGAATCCCGCACCAAGAGGGGAAGAAGACGGACGAATATGTCCTTTCTCCAGAGACTCCTTGATATATGAACGCATAGCGGTATGTTCAGGTACCGACAGATTAAACAGTCTTCCCTTAGGAAATTTACTGCCTGGGATCAAATCTATAGCACAGTCACAGTCCCTATGAGGAGGCAGTGCACTGGACTCAGACTCACTGAAGACATCCTGATAATCGGACAAATACTCCGGAACTTCCGAAGGCGTAGAAGAAGCAATAGACACAGGCAGGGAATCCCCATGAATACCACGACAGCCCCAACTTGAGACTGACATAGCCTTCCAGTCCAGGACTGGATTATGGGTCTGTAACCATGGCAGCCCTAAAACAACCAAATCATGCATCTTATGTAAAACCAGGAAACGTATCACCTCGCGGTGTTCAGGAGTCATGCACATGGTAACCTGTGTCCAATACTGCGGTTTATTTGCTGCCAATGGCGTAGCATCAATACCCCTAAGAGGAATAGGATTTTCTAATGGTTCAAGAGTAAAACCACAGCGCTTAGCAAATGAGAGATCCATGAGACTCAGGGCAGCACCTGAATCTACAAACGCCATGACAGGATAAGACGACAGTGAGCAAATCAAGGTTACAGACAGAATAAATTTAGGTTGCAAATTACCAACGGTGACAGGACTAACAACCTTAGCTATACGTTTAGAGCATGCTGAGATAACATGTGTAGAATCACCACAGTAGTAGCACAAGCCATTCCGGCGTCTATGAATTTTCCGCTCATTTCTAGTCAGGATTCTATCACATTGCATTAAATCAGGTGTCTGTTCAGACAACACCATGAGGGAATTTGCGGTTTTTCTATCACATTGCACCGAATTAGGTGTCTGTTCAGACAACACCATGAGGGAATTTGCGGTTTTGCGTTCCCGCAACCGCCGGTCAATTTGAATAGCCAGTGCCATAGTATCATTCAGACCTGTGGGAATGGGAAAACCCACCATAACATTCTTAATGGCTTCAGAAAGGCCATTTCTAAAATTAGCGGCCAGTGCACACTCGTTCCAATGTGTCAGCACGGACCATTTCCGAAATTTTTGGCAATACACTTCAGCCTCGTCCTGCCCCTGAGACATAGCCAGCAAGGCCTTTTCTGCCTGAATCTCAAGATTGGGTTCCTCATAAAGTAAACCGAGCGCCAGAAAAAACGCATCAAGATCAGCCAATGCCGGATCTCCTGGCGCCAGCGAAAAAGCCCAATCCTGAGGGTCGCCCCGTAAGAACGAAATAACAATTTTTACTTGCTGAGCAGAATCTCCAGATGAACAGGGTCTCAGGGACAAAAACAATTTACAATTATTCACGAAATTCCTAAACTTAAACCTGTCTCCGGAAAACAGTTCAGGAATCGGTATTTTAGGTTCTGACCTAGGATTTCTGATAACATAGTCTTGTATGCCCTGCACACGAGTAGCCAGCTGGTCCACACTTGTAATCAAGGTCTGGACATTCATGTCTGCAGCAAGCATAGCCACTCTGAGGTAAAGGGGAAAAAGAAAAAAAAAAAAAAAACTCAGAATCTTCTTTCTTAT
Organism: Ranitomeya variabilis; assembly: GCF_051348905.1. Lineage (NCBI taxonomy): Eukaryota > Metazoa > Chordata > Amphibia > Anura > Dendrobatidae > Ranitomeya > Ranitomeya variabilis. The sequence continues at coordinate 27,023,426 of NC_135232.1, forward strand.
AATCCCTCTTCTGCAATGCATTAAACATTTAATACTGGCCTGGCAAACTGTTATGACCCCAATGGCGAGGGTCTCAGAGGAACGTGGAAGTCTGCAGAATACAAAAATCCAGCTCATAGGGCAGTGGTAACTGGGTTGACCATATATCTACTCCTAACGCCAACACTAGAAGTAGCCGGGGATCATTCCTACGTTGATTCTAGATGACACGCGCCAGCCGGAGAATCTAGCTACCCCTAGTAGAGGAAAAACAAAGACCTTTCTTGCCTCCAGAGAAGGGGACCCCAAAGCTGGATAGAAGCCCCCCACAAATAATAACGGTGAGGTAAGAGGAAATGACAAACACAGAAATGAACCAGGTTTAGCACAGAGAGGCCCGCTTACTGATAGCAGAATAAAGAAAGGTAACTTATATGGTCAACAAAAACCCTATCAAAATCCACACTGGAAATTCAAGAACCCCCGAACCGTCTAACGGTCCGGGGGGAGAACACCAGCCCCCTAGAGCTTCCAGCGAAGGTCAGGATATAGATTAGGAACAAGCTGGACAAAAATACAAAACCAAAACAAATAGCAAAAAGCAAAAGGCAGACTTAGCTGATATAACTGGAACCAGGATCAGTAGACAAGAGCACAGCAGACTAGCTCTGATAACTACGTTGCCAGGCATAGAACTGAAGGTCCAGGGAGCTTATATAGCAACACCCCTAACTAATGACCCAGGTGCGGATAAAAGGAATGACAGAAAAACCAGAGTCAAAAAACTAGTAACCACTAGAGGGAGCAAAAAGCAAATTCACAACAAAGATCCTGTCTGCAGACACCACTAGGGGGAGCTCCCTGTATACAGAGATACATGATAAGATCCTGTCTGCAGCCACCACTAGGGGGAGCTCCCTGTATGCAGAGATACTTGATAAGATCCTGTCTGCAGCCACCACTAGGGGGAGCTCCCTGTATACAGAGATACATGATAAGATCCTGTCTGCAGTCACCACTAGGGGGAGCTCCCTGTATACAGAGATACATGATAAGATCCGGTCTGCAGCCACCACTAGGGGGGAGCTCCCTGTATACAGAGATACATGATAAGATCCTGTCTGCAGTCACCACTAGGGGGAGCTCCCTGTATATAGAGATACATGATAAGATCCTGTCTGCAGTCACCACTAGGGGGAGCTCCCTGTATATAGAGATACATGATAAGATCCTGTCTGCAGTCACCACTAGGGGGAGCTCCCTGTATACAGAGATACATGATAAGATCCTGTCTGCAGACACCACTAGGGGGAGCTCCCTGTATACAGCGATACATGATAAGATCCTGTCTGCAGCCACCACTAGGGGGAGCTCCCTGTATGCAGAGATACTTGATAAGATCCTGTCTGCAGCCACCACTAGGGGGAGCTCCCTGTATACAGAGATACATGATAAGATCCTCTCTGCAGTCACCACTAGGGGGAGCTCCCTGTATACAGAGATACATGATAAGATCCTGTCTGCAGTCACCACTAGGGGGAGCTCCCTGTATACAGAGATACATGATAAGATTCTGTCTGCAGTCACCACTAGGGAGAGCTCCCTGTATACAGAGATACATGATAAGATCCTCTCTGCAGTCACCACTAGGGGGAGCTCCCTGTATACAGAGATACATGATAAGATCCTGTCTGCAGTCACCACTAGGGGGAGCTCCCTGTATACAGAGATACATGATAAGATCCTGTCTGTAGCCTCCACTAGGGGGAGCTCCCTGTATACAGAGATACTTGATAAGATTCTGTCTGTAGCCTCCACTAGGAGGAGCTCCCTGTATACAGAGATACATGATAAGATTCTGTCTGCAGTCACCACTAGGGGGAGCTCTCTGTATACAGAGATACATGATAAAATTCTGTCTGCAGCCACCACTAGGAGGAGCTCCCTGTATACAGAGATACATGATAAGATCCTGTCTGCAGTCACCACTAGGGGGAGCTCCCTGTATACAGAGACACATGATAAGATCCTGTCTGCAGCCACCACTAGGGGGAGCTCCCTGTATACAGAGATACATGATAAGATCCTGTCTGCAGTCACCACTAGGGGGAGCTCCCTGTATACAGAGACACATGATATGATCCTGTCTGCAGCCACCACTAGGGGGAGCTCCCTGTACACAGAGATACAGGATAAGATCCTGTCTGCAGCCACCACTAGGGGGAGCTCCCTGTATACAGAGATACATGATAAGATCCTGTCTGCAGTCACCACTAGGGGGAGCTCCCTGTATACAGAGATACATGGTTACATTCTACGTGCAGCCACCACAGTAGCAGAACTACTTACATCTTCAATAATATTCATTTTTTCGGACCTGGCCACCTGGATGTGAAACATTATGTTTGATATCTCATACGTCTTTCCGCTTATGTTCCATTCCACATATAAACGCTGTTGCAGTGAATCATTGTAAATTTCTAGTTTCAGTAGTGGGAAAGACGCTGCAGTTTCTAAAAAAAATAGAAGCAAAAGAAAACAACAAATGTTTTAGCTCAAACCTTCAATGAGCGCAGAGTATAAAGACACAATGTCAGACACAGTGTCTCTTTCGATCCTAATGGAGCTGTTCACCGATCTCACTTGCACTGTACAGATCATAACAATAAATAACAATAAATGATTACCATTTACCTGCTGGTGTAAGAAACAATTTAATTCAGTGCAGAGCTTTGATATTTTCTGCCATAGTACCATGCCACGTGTTCTACAAAGTTTATAATGATATATATAAACATGATTTGCCCTTCCAGGTAATGAGCTGAATCCTGCAGGGCACACATGCTCAATCACTCTCATCACAGTTCGGTCCCTGCACAGTGATCCTGTTTAATACAGAGCAGCCAATAGAAATAATTGTCTGCACAAAGTATTTTAATTAGCACCAAGCCATGTAGGTAAATTTCAGTAGGGTCTGTATAACTCTAGTAGCTGGTTACTTTGTTGAACTGTTAATGTAATTCCTGTACATCACTATCTGTGCTGTTGTAGAGTCTGTTTAACTCCTGTATATAGGAGGCTATGCTGTTATATTTCCCACTGTATATCCCTGTACATAGCTAGTTGTGCGACTGTAAAAGTCTGTGTAAGTCCAGTATGTAGTGGACTGTGCTGGTCTACAGTCTGATAACTCTTGTAGATTGTTGTCTGTGCTGCTGTGTAACTCTATACATAACTGTCTGTGCTGGTGTTCAGTCTATGTAACTCTGTACATAGCTGGCTGTGCTGGTGTTCAGTCTATGTAACTCTTGTACATAGCTGGCTGTGTTAGTGTTCAGTCTATGCAACTCTTGTACATAGCTGGCTGTGCTGGTGTTCGGTCTATGTAACTCCTGTACATAGATGGCTGTGCTGGTGTTCAGTCTATGTAACTCTTGTACATAGCTGGCTGTGTTAGTGTTCAGTCTATGCAACTCTTGTACATAGCTGGCTGTGCTGGTGTTCGGTCTATGTAACTCTTGTACATAGCTGGCTGTGCTGGTGTTCGGTCTATGTAACTCCTGTACATAGATGGCTGTGCTGGTGTTCAGTCTATGTAACTCTTGTACATAGCTGGCTGTGTTAGTGTTCAGTCTATGCAACTCTTGTACATAGCTGGCTGTGCTGGTGTTCGGTCTATGTAACTCCTGTACATAGATGGCTGTGCTGGTGTTCAGTCTATGAAACTCCTGTACATAGCTGGCTGTGTTGGTGTTCAGTCTATGAAACTCCTGTACATAGCTGGCTGTGCTGGTGTTCAGTCTATGTAACTCTTGTACATAGCTGGCTGTGCTGGTGTTCAGTCTATGAAACTCCTGTACATAGCTGGCTGTGCTGGTGTTCAGTCTATGTAACTCCTGTACATAGATGGCTGTGCTGGTGTTCAGTCTATGTAACTCTTGTACATAGCTGACTGTGCTGGTGTTCGGTCTATGTAACTCTTGTACATAGCTAGCTGTGCTAGTGTTCAGTCTATGTAACTCCTGTACATAGATGGCTGTGCTGGTGTTCGGTCTATGTAACTCCTGTACATAGATGGCTGTGCTGGTGTTCAGTCTATGTAACTCTTGTACATAGCTGGCTGTGTTAGTGTTCAGTCTATGCAACTCTTGTACATAGCTGGCTGTGCTGGTGTTCGGTCTATGTAACTCTTGTACATAGCTGGCTGTGCTGGTGTTCGGTCTATGTAACTCCTGTACATAGATGGCTGTGCTGGTGTTCAGTCTATGAAACTCCTGTACATAGCTGGCTGTGTTGGTGTTCAGTCTATGAAACTCCTGTACATAGCTGGCTGTGCTGGTGTTCAGTCTATGTAACTCTTGTACATAGCTGGCTGTGCTGGTGTTCAGTCTATGAAACTCCTGTACATAGCTGGCTGTGCTGGTGTTCAGTCTATGTAACTCCTGTACATAGATGGCTGTGCTGGTGTTCAGTCTATGTAACTCTTGTACATAGCTGACTGTGCTGGTGTTCGGTCTATGTAACTCTTGTACATAGCTAGCTGTGCTAGTGTTCGGTCTATGTAACTCCTGTACATAGATGGCTGTGCTGGTGTTCGGTCTATGTAACTCCTGTACATAGATGGCTGTGCTGGTGTTCAGTCTATGAAACTCCTTTACATAGCTGGCTGTGTTGGTGTTCAGTCTATGTAACTCTTGTACATAGCTGGCTGTGTTGGTGTTCAGTCTATGTAACTCCTGTACACAGATGGCTGTGTTGGTGTTCAGTCTATGTAACTCTTGTACATAGCTGGCTGTGTTGGTGTTCAGTCTATGTAACACTTGTACATAGCTGGCTGTGTTGGTGTTCAGTCTATGTAACTCTGTACATAGCTGGCTGTGTTGGTGCTCAGTCTATGTAACTCTGTACATAGCTGGCTGTGTTGGGGTTCAGTCTATGTAACTCCTGTACATAGATGGCTGTGCTGGTGTTCAGTCTATGTAACTCTTGTACATAGCTGGCTGTGCTGGTGTTCAGTCTATGTAACTCTGTACATAGCTGGCTGTGTTGGTGTTCAGTCTATGTAACTCCTGTACATAGATGGCTGTGCTGGTGTTCAGTCTATGTAACTCTTGTACATAGCTGGCTGTGCTGGTGTTCAGTCTATGTAACTCTGTACATAGCTGGCTGTGTTGGTGTTCAGTCTATGTAACTCCTGTTCATAGCTGGCTGTGCTGGTGTTCACTCCATGTAACTCTGTACGTAGCTGGCTGTGCTGGTGTTCAGTCTATGTAACTCTTGTACATAGATGGCTGTGCTGGTGTTCAGTCTATGTAACTCCTGTACATAGATGGCTGTGTTGGTGTTCAGTCTATGTAACTCTTGTACATAGCTGGCTGTGTTGGTGTTCAGTCTATGTAACTCCTGTACACACATGGCTGTGCTGGTGTTCAGTCTATGTAACTCTGTACATAGATGGCTGTGTTGGTGTTCAGTCTATGTAACTCCTGTACATAGATGGCTGTGCTGGTGTTCAGTCTATGTAACTCTTGTACATAGCTGGCTGTGCTGGTGTTCAGTCTATGTAACTCTGTACATAGCTGGCTGTGCTGGTGTTCAGTCTATGTAACTCTTGTATGTAGCTGGCTGTGTTGGTGTTCAGTCTATGTAACTCTTGTACATAGCTGGCTGTGCTGGTGTTCAGTCTATGTAACTCCTGTACATAGATGGCTGTGCTGGTGTTCAGTCTATGTAACTCCTGTTCATAGCTGGCTGTGCTGGTGTTCACTCCATGTAACTCTGTACGTAGCTGGCTGTGCTGGTGTTCAGTCTATGTAACTCTTGTACATAGATGGCTGTGCTGGTGTTCAGTCTATGTAACTCCTGTACATAGCTGGCTGTGTTGGTGTTCAGTCTATGTAACTCTTGTACATAGCTGGCTGTGTTGGTGTTCAGTCTATGTAACTCCTGTACACACATGGCTGTGCTGGTGTTCAGTCTATGTAACTCTGTACATAGATGGCTGTGCTGGTGTTCAGTCTATGTAACTCTTGTACATAGCTGGCTGTGTTGGTGTTCAGTCTATGTAACTCTTGTACATAGCTGGTTGTGCTGGTGTTCAGTCTATGTAACTCCTGTACATAGCTGGCTGTGCTGGGGTTCAGTCTATGTAACTCTTGTACATAGCTGGCTGTGCTGGTGTTCAGTCTATGTAACTTTACAAATCTGTACTTCTGTAAAGTCTGAGTGTCTCCTATAGATAGTAGTCACTGTTGTTACATAGTCTGTGTAAGGCAAGTTTCACACTAGCGTTCAGCAGGGCTGCGAACTTCCTCCGTGAAGCCCCACCCACTGCCGCACCTTTTCATTCAGCTCCGCCTACGGCTGCATGCGTCCTGTGTACCCTATCTTTAACATTGGGTACGCAGGCCATGCGGATGTATGCGGAAGCCTCCGCATGCGTCGTTTTGACGGTGTGGCGACCGCACCAAATTGCAACTCGTTGCGTTCTGGGCAGGCCACCGCACCGTCAAAACACGCATGCCTCATGCCGACGTAGGCGGAGCTGACCGGAGGAGGTGCTTCAGTGGGCGGAGCTTCACGGGGGACGTACACAGCCCTCTATCCACAAATGTGAAACCAGCCTAACTTGTGTACAAAGCTGGCTGTGCTGCTATAGTATATATATATATGAGATATATACATAGTAATAATAATCTTTATATAGCGCCAACATATTCCGCAGCACTTTACAGGTTCATATACAACAGTCATAAGTAACAAGGGTAAAGATAATTCAATAATTAAAGCAAAATAATGACTCCTCTGCTCGTGAGAGCTTACAATCTACAATGACGTGGGGGAGACACAAAGTACAAGGGTTTATATACAATGATGGTCCAGCCATCTTGAGGGAATGGGGGATAGATAAAGGCTGCATGAGCTGATGGAGAATTATGTTCAGAGAAATAGTGAATGGGCTACATATAAAAACTAAAAAACATCGATTAAAGGGAACCTGTCACCTGAATTTGGCGGGACCAGTTTTGGGTCATATGGGCGGGGTTTTCAGGTGTTTGATTCACCCTTTCCTTACCCGCTGGCTGCATGCTGGCCGCAATATTGGATTGAAGTTCATTCTCTGTCCTCCATAGTACACCCCTGTGTAAGGCAAGATTGCCTTGTGCAGGCATGTACTCCGGAGGACAGAGAATGAACTTCAATCCAATATTGCGGCCAGCATGCAGCCAGCGGGTAAGGAAAGGGTGAATCAAACACCCAAAAACCCCGCCCATATGACCCAAAACTGGTCCCGCCAAATTCAGGTGACAGGTTCCCTTTAAGGAACGTGATAGGCCGTCCTAAACAGATGTGTTTTTTAGGGAGCGTCTAAAACTGCAAGTTATGGATAGTCCTAATTTCTTGAGGTAGGACATTCCAGAGGATTGGTGCAACTCAGGAGAAGTCTTGGAGCTGGAAGTGTGAGGTACGGAATAGTGCGGATGTTAGTTAAAAGTCGCTTGCAGAGCGTAACGAGCGGGTAATCCCATAAACAGAAATGAGGAGGAGATGTAGGGGGGCCGCACTGTGGAAAAGATGGGTAGGTAATAAGCAGAATGAGGGAGGAGATGTAGGGGGGCCGCACTGTGGAGAGGATGGGTAGGTAATAAGCAGAAATGAGGGAGGTGATGTATGGGGGGCTGCACTGTGGAGAGGACGGGTAGGTAATAAGCAGAAATGAGGGAGGAGATGTAGGGGGGCCACACTGTGGAGAGGACGGGTAGGTAATAAGCAGAAATGAGGGAGGTGATGTATGGGGGGCTGCACTGTGGAGAGGACGGGTAGGTAATAAGCAGAAATGAGGGAGGTGATGTATGGGGGGCCGCACTGTGGAGAGGACGGGTAGGTAATAAGCAGAAATGAGGGAGGAGATGTAGGGGGGCCACACTGTGGAGAGGACGGGTAGGTAATAAGCAGAAATGAGGGAGGTGATGTATGGGGGGCTGCACTGTGGAGAGGACGGGTAGGTAATAAGCAGAAATGAGGGAGGAGATGTAGAGGGCCGCACTGTGGAGAGGATGGGTAGGTAATAAGCAGAAATGAGGAGGAGATGTAGGGGGCCGCACTGTGGAGAGGACGGGTAGGTAATAAGCAGAAATGAGGGAGGTGATGTAGGGGGGCCGCACTGTGGAGAGGACGGGTAGGTGATAAGCAGAAATGAGGGAGGAGATGTAGGGGGGCCGCACTGTGGAGAGGACGGGTAGGTGATAAGCAGAAATGAGGGAGGTGATGTAGGGGGGCCGCACTGTGGAGAGGACGGGTAGGTAATAAGCAGAAATGAGGGAGGTGATGTTGGGGGGCTGCACTGTGGAGAGCTTTGTGGGTGAGAACACGCAGCATAAATTGGATGTATGGGCAGCCAGTGTGATGACCGTCACAGAGCGGAGGCGTCCGAGTACTAATTAGCCAGATAGACGACCCTGGCTGCTGCATTAAGAATGGTCTGGAGAGGGGAAATTCGAGTGAGGGGGAGGCCAATTTATAGTAATTAATCTCTACTGTACTAGAGAATCACAGTAGTCCAGGCAGGAGTGGATCAGGGGGACAGTGAGGGACTTTGTTGTTTCCATGGTGAGGAAGGGACGGATTCTAGAAATGTTCTTCAGGTGCAGGAGACAAGAGCGGGCAAGAGATTGTATATAGGAGGTGAAGGAAAGATTAGTGTCATACATAACACTCAGACTGCAACTTAGGTGTTATTATGACGCCACCCACGAGAGGGAAATGTCAGATTTAGGGAGGTTAGTAGATGGCGGGAGCAGAAGAAGTTCTGTTTTGGAAAGGGTGAGTTTCAGATACAGAGAGGGCATGATGTTGGAGACTGCAGACGGACAGTTACTGGCATCCTTTAGTACAGCGGGGGTAAGGTCAGAGGATGACGTGTATAGTTGTGTGTCATGGAAGGAAGTGTGTGCTCCAATATGGCTGCCTCTATACAGACAATACCGGAGAGAAGGGTGTGCTCCAATATGGCCTCCTCTATACAGACAATACAGGAGGGAAGTGTGTGCTCCAATATGGCCTCCTCTATACAGACAATACAGGAGGGAAGTGTGTGCTCCAATATGGCCTCCTCTATACTGACAATACAGGAAGTGTGTGCTCCAATATGGCCGCCTCTATACAGACAATACAGGAGGGAAGTGTGTGCTCCAATATGGCCTCCTCTATACAGACAATACAGGAGGGAAGTGTGTGCTCCAATATGGCCGCCTCTATACAGACAATACAGGAGGGAAGTGTGTGCTCCAATATGGCCGCCTCTATACAGACAATACAGGAGGGAAGTGTGTGCTCCAATATGGCCTCCTCTATACAGACAATACAGGAAGGAAGTGTGTGCTCCAATATGGCCTCTTCTATACAGACAATACAGGAGGGAAGGGTGTGCTCCAATATGGCCTCCTCTATACAGACAATACAGGAGGGAAGGGTGTGCTCCAATATGGCCTCCTCTATACAGACAATACAGGAGGGAAGTGTGTGCTCCAATATGGCCACCTCTATACAGACAATACAGGAGGGAAGTGTGTGCTCCAATATGGCCTCCTCTATACAGACAATACAGGAAGTGTGTGCTCCAATATGGCCTCCTCTATACAGACAATACAGGAGGGAAGTGTGTACTCCAATATGGCCTGCTCTATACAGACAATACAGGAGGGAAGTGTGTGCTCCAATATGGCCTCCTCTATACAGACAATACAGGAAGTGTGTGCTCCAATATGGCCTCCTCTATATAGACAATACAGGAGGGAAGTGTGTGCTCCAATATGGCCGCCTCTATACAGACAATACAGGAGGGAAGTGTGTGCTCCAATATGGCCTCCTCTATACAGACAATACAGGAAGTGTGTGCTCCAATATGGCCTCCTCTATACAGACAATACAGGAGGGAAGTGTGTGCTCCAATATGGCCGCCTCTATACAGACAATACAGGAGGGAAGTGTGTGCTTCAATATGGCCTCCTCTATACAGACAATACAGGAGGGAAGTGTGTGCTCCAATATGGCCTCCTCTATACAGACAATACAGGAGGGAAGGGTGTGCTCCAATATGGCCTCCTCTATACAGACAATACAGGAGGGAAGGGTGTGCTCCAATATGGCCTCCTCTATACAGACAATACAGGAGGGAAGTGTGTGCTCCAATATAGCCTCCTCTATACAGACAATACAGGAGGGAAGTGTGTGCTCCAATATGGCCTCCTCTATACAGACAATACAGGAAGTGTGTGCTCCAATATGGCCTCCTCTATATAGACAATACAGGAGGGAAGTGTGTGCTCCAATATGGCCGCCTCTATACAGACAATACAGGAGGGAAGTGTGTGCTTCAATATGGCCTCCTCTATACAGACAATACAGGAGGGAAGTGTGTGCTCCAATATGGCCTCCTCTATACAGACAATACAGGAGGGAAGGGTGTGCTCCAATATGGCCTCCTCTATACAGACAATACAGGAGGGAAGGGTGTGCTCCAATATGGCCTCCTCTATACAGACAATACAGGAGGGAAGTGTGTGCTCCAATATAGCCTCCTCTATACAGACAATACAGGAGGGAAGTGTGTGCTCCAATATGGCCTCCTCTATACAGACAATACAGGAGGGAAGTGTGTGCTCCAATATGGCCTCCTCTATACAGACAATACAGGAGGGAAGTGTGTGCTCCAATATGGCCGCCTCTATACAGACAATACAGGAAGTGTGTGCTCCAATATGGCCTCCTCTATACAGACAATACAGGAGGGAAGTGTGTGCTCCAATATGGCCGCCTCTATACAGACAATACAGGAGGGAAGTGTGTGCTCCAATATGGCCACCTCTATACAGACAACACAGGAGGGAAGTGTGTGCTCCAATATGGTCTCCTCTATACAGACAATACAGGAGGGAAGTGTGTGCTCCAATATGGCCTCCTCTATACAGACAATACAGGAGGGAAGTGTGTGCTCCAATATGGCCTCCTCTATACAGACTATACAGGAGGGAAGTGTGTGCTCCAATATGGCCTCCTCTATACAGACAACACAGGAGGGAAGTGTGTGCTCCAATATGGTCTCCTCTATACAGACAATACAGGAGGGAAGTGTGTGTTCCAATATGGCCTCCTCTATACAGACAATACAGGAAGGAAGTGTGTGCTCCAATATGGCCTCCTCTATACAGACAATACAGGAGGGAAGTGTGTGCTCCAATATGGCCTCCTCTATACAGACTATACAGGAGGGAAGTGTGTGCTCCTATATGGCCGCCTCTATACAGACAATACAGGAAGGAAGTGTGTGCTCCAATATGGCCTCCTCTATACAGACAATACAGGAGGGAAGTGTGTGCTCCAATATGGCCTCCTCTATACAGACAATACAGGAGGGAAGTGTGTGCTCCAATATGGCCGCCTCTATACAGACAATACAGGAAGGAAGTGTGTGCTCCAATATGGCCTCCTCTATACAGACTATACAGGAGGGAAGTGTGTGCTCCAATATGGCCTCCTCTATACAGACAATACAGGAGGGAAGTGTGTGCTCCAATATGGCCTCCTCTATACAGACTATACAGGAGGGAAGTGTGTGCTCCAATATGGCCTCCTCTATACAGACAATACAGGAGAGAAGTGTGTGCTCCAATATGGCCTCCTCTATACAGACAGTACAGGAAGTGTGTGCTCCAATATGGCCTCCTCTATACAGACAATACAGGAGGGAAGTGTGTGCTCCAATATGGCCTCCTCTATACAGACAATACAGGAGGGAAGTGTGTGCTCCAATATGGCCTCCTCTATACAGACAATACAGGAGGGAAGTGTGTGCTCCAATATGGCCTCCTCTATACAGACAGTACAGGAAGTGTGTGCTCCAATATGGCCTCCTCTATACAGACAATACAGGAGGGAAGTGTGTGCTCCAATATGGCCTCCTCTATACAGACAATACAGGAGGGAAGTGTGTGCTCCAATATGGCCTCCTCTATACAGACAATACAGGAAGTGTGTGCTCCAATATGGCCTCCTCTATACAGACAATACAGGAGGGAAGTGTGTGCTCCAATATGGCCTCCTCTATACAGACAATACAGGAGGGAAGTGTGTGCTCCAATATGGCCTCCTCTATACGGAGAATACAGGAAGTGTGTGCTCCAATATGGCCTCCTCTATACGGAGAATACAGGAAGTGTGTGCTCCAATATGGCCGCCTCTATACAGACAATACAGGAGGGAAGTGTGTGCTCCAATATGGCCTCCTCTATACAGACAATACAGGAAGTGTGTGCTCCAATATGGCCTCCTCTATACAGACAATACAGGAAGTGTGTGCTCCAATATGGCCTCCTCTATACAGACAATACAGGAGGGAAGAGTGTGCTCCAATATGGCCTCCTCTATACAGACAGTACAGGAGGGAAGTGTGTGCTCCAATATGGCCTCCTCTATACAGACAATACAGGAAGTGTGTGCTCCAATATGGCCTCCTCTATACAGACAATACAGGAGGGAAGAGTGTGCTCCAATATGGCCTCCTCTATACAGACAGTACAGGAGGGAAGTGTGTGCTCCAATATGGCCTCCTCTATACAGACAGTACAGAAGGGAAGTGTGTGCTCCAATATGGCCTCCTCTATACAGACAATACAGGAGGGAAGTGTGTGCTCCAATATGGCCTCCTCTATACAGACAATACAGGAGGGAAGTGTGTGCTCCAATATGGCCTCCTCTATACAGACAGTACAGAAGGGAAGTGTGTGCTCCAATATGGCCTCCTCTATACAGACAATACAGGAGGGAAGTGTGTGCTCCAATATGGCCTCCTCTATACAGACAATACAGGAGGGAAGTGTGTGCTCCAATATGGCCTCCTCTATACAGACAATATAGGAGGGAAGTGTGTGCTCCAATATGGCCTCCTCTATACAGACAATACAGGAGGAAAGTGTGTGCTCCAATATGGCCTCCTCTATACAGACAATATAGGAGGGAAGAGTGTGCTCCAATATAGCCGCTTCTATGCAGACAATATAGGATGTGTGTGCTTTAATATGGTCTCCAGTTCCAGTTTGCTGAAAATATATCTTCACCATCAGATGGAATGGATTTGTCTACTGGAAAACTAATGGAGAACCTCTCTATTTTTTTAGGTTACATTCATAATCTTGACATTGAAACCTACAGTTCAGGACATACCTTTACAATGCCACAGTCCAAGTTTGAGAGTCAGGAACAGAGCGGCAATGATTCCATGCTGTCTAGCACAATGGTCCATTAATGAAAGTTATCTGGAATATAGAGGAAATCATCATTTGCTGTATTTGTTCAGAGTTTATTTGCTATACTCAGCTAAGTGAGCTCCTAGACAAGGGTAAATACACAAATGGAGCCCCATTCAGTCCAGTCTACATATTCTATGTATCTCCTACACTGAAGTCAATGGCATCTCAATTGTTCAACTTTACGTAGGATTCTTCCCATTTTCTGATCTTGAAATGCATCAGGTTTATCAATAAAGATGTATGCATCTCCTGTGCATAACTAGCTGTGCTGCTGTAGAGTCTGTGTAACATGTGTACATAGATGGCTGTGCTGCTGTAGATTCTGTATAACGTCTGTATATAGCTGACTGTTCTGCTATAGATTCAGTATAATATCTGTACATAGCTGGCTGTGCTGCTGTAGTCTGTGTAACATCTATATACAAAGCTGGTTGCGCTGCTTTACATTCAATGTAACATCTGCACATAACTGGCTTTGCTGCTGTATATTTTGTGTTCCATTTGAACATAGCTAGCTGAGCTGCTGTAGCTTCAATTTAACATCTTTACATTGACACCTGTGCTGCTGTAGGTTCAGTGCAACATCTGTATATAGCTGGCTGTGCTTCTGTAGATTCTGCATAAAATTTGTAACAGCAGGCTGTGCTGCTGTAAATTCTGTGTAATATCTATACATAGCCAGCTGTGCTGCTGTGGATTCAGTGCAACATCTGTAAACAGCTGACTATGCTGCTGTAGATTCTGTGGAAAAATTTGTACATAGCAGGCTGTGTTGCTGTAGTTTCAGTGTAACATTTATACATAGCTAGCTATTCTGCTCTAGATTCAGTATAACATCTGTACATAGCTGGTAGTGCTGCTGTGGATTCAGTGTAACAACTGAACATAGCCGGCTGTGCTGCTGTAGGTTCGGTGTAACAATTGTACATAGCTCATTGTGCTGCTGCAGATTCAGTGTAACAATTGTACATAGCTCACTGTGATGCTGTAGATTCAGTGTAATATCTATACATAGCTGACTGTAATGCTGTAGATTCAGTATAATATCTGTAAATAGCTGGCTGTGATGCTGTAGCAATTGTACATAGCCGGCTGTGCTGCTGTAGATTCAGTGTAACAATTGTACATAGCCGGCTGTGCTGCTGTAGATTCAGTGTAACAATTGTACATAGCCGGCTGTGCTGCTGTAGATTCAGTGTAACAATTGTACATAGCCGGCTGTGCTGCTGTAGATTCAGTGTAACAATTGTACATAGCTGACTGTGATGCTGTAGATTCAGTGTAACAATTGTACATAGCTGACTGTGATGCTGTAGATTCAGTGTAACAATTGTACATAGCCGGCTGTGCTGCTGTAGATTCAGTGTAACAATTGTACATAGCCGGCTGTGCTGCTGTAGATTCAGTGTAACAATTGTACATAGCCAGCTGTGCTGCTGTAGATTCAGTGTAACAATTGTACATAGCTGACTGTGATGCTGTAGATTCAGTGTAACAATTGTACATAGCTGACTGTGCTGCTGTAGATTCAGTGTAACAATTGTATATTGCCAGCTGTGCTGCTGAAGATTCAGTGAAACATCTATATACAGCTGGTAGTGGTGCTATACAGTCTGTGTAACTCCTGAACATGGCTGGCTATGCTGCTGATTCTGACATAAATAAGGGCAAAATATTGCTTATGGATTGGGGATCAAGTTATCTGCACTCTCTAGTCTCCATTGAGATACCAGCACGAAGTGAAGAAGATTATATAGGTCAGAGAGGGAGGAGAGCGCTCTGAGTCTGCTGAAGTTGGATTGCATAGACTTTCTCAGTGTAGAAGAGGAGAACAGAGCTCTATGAAGAATCTGCAGCAGGAGAGGCAGCTGTCACAGGAGGCAGCAGTGTCATTGTTGGCACAGGGGAGAGGAGGCAGTCAGTAGCAGCAGCAGCAGCAGCACAGGAATGAAGGTGTGCTGATACATGAGAGCTAGCGAAGACAGCTGTAAGATGCCCAAGGCATGAGCAGAGAGACGAGGGCTTTATTGATGTTTATGGGATCGTCTACTACTGGAGTGCTCCTTATGAAAGGCCCCAGAGTGCTGCATAAAATAAAAGAAATCTATACTTAACTGTCTTTGGTAGGCACTGTAAATGGGGACATTCTCTAGTAGGCGCTGCTAATTGGGGGACAAAGTGGGTATTGTGAATGGGAGAACTCTGGTAGGCACTGTATATGGGGGCACTCTCTGATGGTCACTGCATATGGGCGCACTCCGGTAAGCACTGTATATGGGGGCACTCTCTGGTAGACATTGTATATGGGGGCACTCTCTGGTAGGCACTGTATATGGGGGCACTCTCTGGTAGACATTGTATATGGGGCACTCTCTGGTAGGCATTGTATACGGGGCACTCTGGTAGGCATTGTATATGGGGGCACTCTGGTAGGCATTGTATATGGGGCACTCTCTGGTAGACATTGTATATGGGGCACTCTCTGGTAGACATTGTATATGGGGGCACTCTCTGGTAGGCATTGTATATGGGGCACTCTCTGGTAGACATTGTATACGGGGCACTCTCTGGTAGACATTGTATATGGGGGCACTCTGGTAGGCATTGTATATGGGGGCACTCTCTGATGGGCACTGCATATGGGCGCACTCCGGTAGGCATTGTATATGGGGGCACTCTCTGGTAGACATTGTATATGTGGGCACTCTCTGGTAGGCATTGTATATGGGGCACTCTCTGATAGACATTGTATATGGGGCACTCTCTGGTAGACATTGTATATGGGGCACTCTAGTACGCATTGTATATGGGGGCACTCTCTGGTAGGCACTGTATATGGGGGCACTCTGGTAGGCACTGTATATGGGGGCACTCTGGTAGGCATTGTATATGGGGGCTCTCTGGTAGACATTGTATATGGGAGCACTCTCTGGTAGGCATTGTATATGGGGGCACTCTCTGGTAGACATTGTATATGGGGGCACTCTCTGGTAGACATTGTATATGGGGGCACTCTGGTAGGCATTGTATATGGGGGCTCTCTGGTAGACATTGTATATGGGAGCACTCTCTGGTAGGCATTGTATATGGGGGCACTCTCTGGTAGACATTGTATATGGGGGCACTCTCTGGTAGGCATTGTATATGGGGGCTCTCTGGTAGACATTGTATATGGGAGCACTCTCTGGTAGACATTGTATATGGGGCACTCTCTGGTAGACATTGTATATGGGGGCACTCTCTGGTAGGCACTGTATATGGGGGCACTCTGGTAGACATTGTATATGGGGCACTCTCTGGTAGACATTGTATATGGGGGCACTCTCTGGTAGGCATTGTATATGGGGGCACTCTCTGGTAGGCACTGTATATGGGGGCACTCTGGTAGGCATTGTATATGGGGGCACTCTCTGGTAGACATTGTATATGGGGGCACTCTCTGGTAGGCATTGTATATGGGGGCACTCTCTGGTAGACATTGTAGATGGGGGCACTCTCTGGTAGACATTGTAGATGGGGGCACTTTGGTAGACATTGTATATGGGGGCACTCTCTGGTAGGCATTGTATATGGGGCACTCTCTGGTAGACATTGTATATGGGGCACTCTCTGGTAGACATTGTATATGGGGGCACTCTCTGGTAGGCATTGTATATGGGGCACTCTCTGGTAGACATTGTATACAGGGCACTCTCTGGTAGACATTGTATATGGGGGCACTCTGGTAGGCATTGTATATGGGGGCACTCTCTGGTAGACATTGTATATGGGGGCACTCTCTGGTAGGCATTGTATATGGGGCACTCTCTGGTAGACATTGTATACGGGGCACTCTCTGGTAGACATTGTATATGGGGCACTCTCTGGTAGACATTGTATATGGGGCACTCTCTGGTAGACATTGTATATGGGGGCACTCTCTGGTAGGCATTGTATATGGGGGCACTCTCTGGTAGGCATTGTATATGGGGGCACTCTCTGGTAGGCACTGTATATGGGGGCACTCTCTGGTAGACATTGTAGATGGGGGCACTTTGGTAGACATTGTATATGGGGGCACTCTCTGGTAGACACTGTATATGGGGCACTCTCTGGTAGACATTGTAGATGGGGGCACTCTCTGGTAGGCATTGTATATGGGGGCACTCTCTGGTAGACATTGTATATGGGGCCCTCTCTGGTAGATAATGTATATGGGGGCACTCTCTGGTAGGCATTGTATATGGGGGCACTCTCTGGTAGACATTGTATATGGGGCACTCTCTGGTAGACATTGTATATGGGGCACTCTCTGGTAGACATTGTATATGGGGGCACTCTCTGGTAGGCATTGTATATGGGGGCACTCTCTGGTAGACATTGTAGATGGGGGCACTCTCTGGTAGGCATTGTATATGGGGGCACTCTCTGGTAGGCATTGTATATGGGGGCACTCTCTGGTAGACATTGTATATAGGGCCCTCTCTGGTAGATAATGTATATGCGGCCACATTGGGGATAGGGACCAATGTGTGTGATGACTGTCTCTGTACCCTAACAGTGGGGGGGTCCCGGTAATCACGCTACGAATGAGCCGAGGAACCTTATAAGTGACAATTCTAATTTGCTTTGCTTAAAACAACATGAAATGTAAAGAATCGTTACTTTGTAGCATTTCCTTTCTGGATCTTCATAAAACGAATGAATCACACACAGAACGGCTTCCTCTGGGGATAATAATATAGTAAAGAATGTGTGGGGATCATAGGTAAAATGCTGGAGATAATTCCTTACATAAACTATCTGAGAGAGACAATGAGATCTGGAGAAAAATCTTTTGAATCTCATGGAGAATAACGAATATACAAAAGAATTGAGCTTTTTCTGTGTTTGCGAAATGTAAAAGTCAAGCCATGAAATGCTCGATTGTAACCGCATACTTGTCACGGACACAGCCAGAATGAAAAAAAATGTAACCCTTTGTACACCACAAGCAGCTGAGAATCAGAGCGGCTCCATCTCTTTACTTGTGTCCTCCAGAACCCAGCGATGTCCTCGGGGTTTGCACCTCTTACATGCAGATATCCCATAAGACCCTTGATCCTTGCTCTTAGGCACTCTTAGGCTAAGATATTTCCACATAGACGCAGAATAATAAAAGTAATGGTTCCTTGTGGTAATTATGAAGTTTCTTGCCCAGGAAGAGTGGACTAATGGTGCCTCTCCTTCAAGCCAGCACCTAGGGCGGCCTACTAACTGTGGCGGTGATTGACTTCATGTGATCAGGAACTATATCATTCAATCAATGGACCCTGTTTCTACTGAACCACGGAATTAATATGGTGGATATCAAGATCTTGACGTCAACTACTGGACGCCAGGCGCCAAATCCAACTCCCTAGACCAAGATGAAGACCATGAAATGACAGGTCAAGCCATCCAGTTCTTACAAATTATCTCCATTGTACTGACTGTAGCTGACAACTTTACTCCATAAACTACTTAGTTATTAGGGTTATGGTTAAAAACAGTAAAATCTGACTTGTGTGGAAGTTTCCGTAGTGTTCGGTGCCGGATTATTGCACTTACTGTAGGTGATAAAGCTTGGCATCTCGAGTGGTTGTGGAGTGGAGACTGTGCCGCAGTTTCGAGAGGGATTACGGGAAGGAGCTGTGAGTTTTTGATAACATGAATGCCAAGTCCTATCCTGCCCAGACCTGCCAGGTCACAACAGTTTCTGCATAAATACATAAAGTCTACACAAAGTAATTTTTTTGCTCTAAGTGATGTCTCATCTTATCTACACCATATACTAATCCCAATGGATGGCAACATCCAGAATTCCATGAAACCTTAGTTCTTTCGTTACGTCTTGTTACTTCTTACAACCTGTTTAATTCCTCACAGAAGAAAAACCTTACTGAAAGGCTTCATTCTTCAAATGTTCAAGATGGATTTACTAGCAAACTAAAAAAATAATCATATCTATAAAATGTAATTAGGGTAATTAATTCCTAAATGTGTAGACAGTTATCCGGCAGAACTTACAAGGCATTCAGTTCCACATTTCCACTAGTGACTCCATAACATGACAAGACAGGAAGTGTTGTTATAGGGATTTTGGAACATCGGGATGGTGCTTAATAATTCAAATGTAACTTAATTTGAGTCGATGATCCCATGAAAAAGTTCTTCTTACTGACCCTCCAGTTTGTAAAACCTATTTTATTAATCATTTGTAGGTAATTTTTAATTAATACATGGAGTCCTGTGTCAGAATCCTCATCTCTGGGTCAGAGAATAAGTGGTTACAAAGAAGGAGCGTCTGTGGAAGAGCCGCCCTGTGTGACTGACAGCCCATAATTTAATCACCTACACACATAATGATTACAGCACATTATGCAATGCTAAGGAAATCTTGCAAAAACGCGTATGGTTTGCGGTCCTCAAGGAATGCAGTTTGAGACACCTGGTCTAGAAGGTATGGACTCTTGGTGATATACTGTATATGTGTATGTATGTGCTCTGTGTATGTGTGCATTCATGCATGTGTGTGTATACATATGTTTTTGTGTCACATATAGTGTATGTAGCATCCACATTTATAAACACCGGGAGCACAGACAAAAGATCATAGGTTCCTCTCGATTCCTAAAACTCAATGTGGACGAAACTGAACTCATCGTCTTTCCTCAATCTCACCTAACCTCCTACCTGATCTATCTATGACAATTAAAGATGTCCCACTTTCCCACGTACCGGAAGTCCGCTGCCTCGGAGTAACCCTTGACTCTGCCCTGTCCTTCAAACCGCACATCCAAGCTCCCGCCACCTCCTGCTGCCTCCAACTCAAATATCTCTCCAGAATCCGTCCTTTCCTCAACCGTCAATCTACTAAAATGCTTGTGCATGCCCTCATCATCTCCCGCCTTGACTACTGCAACATCCTTTTCTGTGACATCCCTGCTAACACCCTTGCACCTCTCCAGTCCGTCCTTAACTCTGCTGCCTGACTAATTCATGTCTTTCCTCACTACTCCTACATTCCCCCCTCCTCAAATCTCTTCACTGGCTCCCATTCCCTCAGCGTATCCAGTTCAAATTACTAATACTGACCTACAAAGCCATCCGTAACCTGTCTCCTCCATATATACTGCTATATATAGTCCCCAAATGATATGCGAAATAGAAATGTCATTTATTTTCATAATTTATGGCTTCGCACCGCCATATAAACCCCAAATAATACTGCCACACACAGCTTATATAATACGGTCATATTGTCACCAAATAATATGAAAAATACACATATCATTTATTCTCATAATTTATGGCCATGCACCGCCATATAAGCCCCAAATAATACTGCCACACACAGCTCATATAATACCGTCATATTATCAACATATAATATGCAAAATGCACGTATCACTTATTCTCATAATTTAAGCCCACATACTGACATATAGTGCCAAGTTTATACTGCTATGAACAACCCACATAATGCCGCAATATAGTGCCCAAATGTTATGCAAGATAAACATATGTAATTTTTTTCACCGAATTTCAGCCACACACCGCCATATAGAGCCAACATTATACCGCCACAAACAACCCACATAACACCGCCATATACAACATTTGTGCTCACATACCTCCATACAGTGCCGAGTTAGTACTGACAAACAAGCCTACATAATACTTTGTAGTATTTAGCGATTTTTTTCGAGACATTTCACACTTTAGCAACCACCGACCCTGATGTCTCTTCCATCCAGGACGTTGGGGGCATTTAGCGCATGAATCAGGTACATCGATGGCATTAGGAACAGGGAGATGTGATGTGTGGCAGCACTATGTGATAATGCAGTCATCCTGTGCAAGAGACATAAACCGCTATAATGTGCGAGTCATAAAACCGCTCTGTAGTCAATTACACGGTGCGTGGAGGGAAAAGTCTAAATACAGAAGTGCAGTCAATGAAACGTGTAATTTTCGGTTTATTTTCAGGCCAGCTGTTTTCTTCATGGCTTTGCCTTTTTGGCAGGATTTTAAGGGGCTTTTCATTTAACACTCGCACGTCCTTGCTGCCCATTTTAAAAGTGACATATCAGTCCCTCCTTCTCAGGGGCCCCAGAGCAGCCCCCATAGTATGCAATGTCCATCCAGAAGGATCTGCAGCGTCAGCAAGAAATCTCGCTGCTGGGAACACGGCGACGTGTGACATTATGTGTCGCTATTTCCTTCATCCTGGCGGACAATATTTATTTAATTAATTTATTATTTATTATTTTTGTTTTCTTTCACACAGGACAATGCTACTTTCCAGATGTATCACTTTGATGGTCATATTTAACTCCTTTCCTTAGTAGACAACTTTCGTTTTGTTTTTCCTCCACTTCTTTCAAGAACCAAAACTTTTTAATTTTTTCCTTCCAGAGTTTATTTATTTATTTTTTTTTGTAGTTTTCTAAGGCCCTATACAATTCACCAAATAATTATGCTGAAAAACAGAGAAAAAAGTTCAGAAATAAATTAACTTTTTGATGATATTCTAATTTTGTGAAAAGCACTTGTAAGTGAAAGAAAAACCCTAAAATTCGTAAAAAAAATTGGTTTTGTGTCGACATTTTTTTAATCCCCCCTTCTTTGATTTTGTGTTCTATATACTCCAATACTACAGGATCGTAGTCTGTAGAGCACGTGGCATTCTCCCATGAAGTCATAGGTGTCCCTAGATGACAGTAAGGGGGGTCCATAGCTGACAGTAGGGTGGGTTTCTAGATGACAGTAGGGGGGTCAATAGCTGACAGTAGGGGTTCCCTAGTGACAGTAGAGGGGTTCCTAATTGACAGTAGGGGGGCCCCTAGTTGACAGTCGGGAGGGTCCCTAGCTGACACTATTACATGCTATGTAAAGAAGGGGTTATTTTGTATTAATTAATTCTGGATTTTTTTTTTTATAATGATAGTCTTTTGTTAATTTTTATGCTTTTTCGTTTGTCGAATCAACCTTTTATTGCACTGCTCCAATCGGTC
This sequence comes from Ranitomeya variabilis, assembly GCF_051348905.1. Classification (NCBI taxonomy): domain Eukaryota; kingdom Metazoa; phylum Chordata; class Amphibia; order Anura; family Dendrobatidae; genus Ranitomeya; species Ranitomeya variabilis. The sequence continues at coordinate 27,045,729 of NC_135232.1, forward strand.
CGGACTAGCATAGCCTTGCAGTAGTGAAAGATGCCATGGAAGCAGTACAGGGAGGAAGGAAGCAAGGAAGGAAGGGAAGTAGGGAGGGAGGAAGGGAAAGAAGGAGGGAGGGAAGGAAAGGAAAAACAAGAGTGAAGAAAGGATGGAAGAAAAGAGGGAAGGAAGGAAAAGAGGATGGACGGATTAATAAGGGTAAGAAGGAAGGGAGGAAGGAAGGCTCTTTGCAGAATGTGTATCTGTGCCCCCTGGTCAAAGCTCAGTTCCCTTTAACAAATTTGCAATCTTCCCTTTTTTCTTGACGCATGAGCTCGAGTCATTGCTGAGTGTTGCACCCACTCTGTCTCAGGCAATCACTTGTCTACAGTTCCAGGGAAGCCCACACTCTCACGGGCATTAAGTCAGCATACTAATCGGAGTCACGCCCTCTCTCACAATGGTGCCTCTCACACTCCTCCTGGAGCATCCCCTCCTGAGTCTTTGACCCTGCACCTGTTTGGCCCTTCTCTAGTACATCCTCCACCTCCTGCATCTGTTTGGCCCTTCTCTGGTTCATCCTCCACCTCCTGCACCTGTTTGGCCCTTCTCTGGTTCATCCTCTACCTCCTGGACCTGTTTGGCCCTTCCCTGGTTCATCATCCTCCTCCTGCACCTGTTTGTCCTTTCCCTGGTTCATCCTCCGCCTCCTGCACCTGTTTGGCCCTTCTCTGGTTCACCCTCCTGTTATGATACCAGTGGTAGAGGATCTCTGGTATTCCGGCAAGGTAAACAAAAAACATAGGAACTGCTCTAGGGAGGTGGAAACTGGGCTAACCGCATACCTGATCCTAACACAACAACTAGAAGTAGCCGGTGAACGTGCCTACGTTGATTCTAGACGTCTCGAGCCAGCCGGAGAACTGACTACCCCTAGAGGGAAAATAAGACCTCACTTGCCTCCAGAGAAATTGAACCCCAAAGATATAGAAAGCCCCCAACAAATAATAACGGTGAGGCAAGAGGAAAACACAAACGTAGAGATGAACTAGATTCAGCAAAGTGAGGCCCACTAGTCTAGATAGGCAGAAAATAGAAAGTGAACTATGCGGTCAGCAGAAAACCCTGAAAAAACATCCACGCTGAATATTTCAAGAACCCCCACACCGACTGTCAGTGCGGAGGGGGAATATCAGCACCCTAGAGCTTCCAGCGAGCCAGAAAATCACATATCAAGCAAGCTGGACAAAAACACTGAAAAATGCAAATGATCCAAAGTATTCAAAACGGACTTAGCTTTTCTTGCATGAGACAGACGGAAAGGAATCAGGAGGAAACCTTATAGGACTGGATACAACGATGCCAGGCAAGAGACTGAGTCCAGAGGAGACCTAAATAGGGAACACCCGCTGCTTAATGACCCATCTGGAGCCCAGGCCTGCAACAAGACATGCCTAACACAGTACCGTTAGTGACCACCAGAGGGAGCCCAGAAACACAGTTCACAACAGTACCCCCCCCCTTGAGGAGGGGTCACCGAACCCTCACCAAGACCCCCAGGGCGATCAGGATGAGCAGCGTGAAAGGCACGAACCAAATCAGTCGCATGAACATCAGAGGCGACAACCCAGGAATTATCCTCCTGACCATAGCCTTTCCACTTAACTAAATACTGAAGTCTCCGTCTAGAGATACGAGAATCCAAAATCTTCTCCACCACGTACTCCAACTCGCCCTCAACCAAAACCGGGGCAGGAGGCTCAACAGCAGGAACCATAGGCACCACGTACCGCCGCAACAAGGACCTATGGAACACATTATGAATAGCAAATGACGCTGGAAGGTCCAAGCGAAAAGACACCGGGTTAAGGATTTCCAAAATCTTATAAGGACCGATAAAGCGAGGCTTAAACTTAGGAGAGGAGACCTTCAAAGGAACATGCCGAGAAGACAACCAAACCAAATCCCCAACACGAAGTCGGGGACCCACACCGCGGCGGCGGTTGGCAAAACGCTGGGCCTTCTCCTGTGACAATTTCAAATTGTCCACCACATGGTTCCAAATCCGCTGCAACCTATCCACCACAGAATCAACCCCAGGACAGTCAGAAGGTTCAACCTGACCCGAGGAGAAACGAGGATGAAAACCAGAGTTGCAGAAAAAGGGTGAAACCAAAGTGGCAGAACTAGCCCGATTATTAAGGGCAAACTCGGCCAGTGGCAAAAAGGTAACCCAGTCGTCCTGATCAGCAGAAACAAAACATCTTAAATAAGTCTCCAACGTCTGATTAGTTCGCTCGGTCTGGCCATTAGTCTGAGGATGAAAAGCCGACGAAAAAGACAAATCAATACCCATCCTAGCACAAAAGGATCGCCAGAATCTGGACACAAACTGGGATCCTCTGTCAGACACAATATTTTCAGGGATGCCGTGCAAACGAACCACATTCTGAAAGAACAAAGGCACCAAATCAGAGGAGGAAGGCAACTAAGGCAAGGGCACCAAATGGACCATTTTAGAAAAACGATCGCACATCACCCAGATGACAGACATCTTCCGAGATACCGGAAGATCCGAAATGAAATCCATGGAAATGTGGGTCCAAGGCCTCTTCGGGATAGGTAAGGGCAAAAGCAACCCGCTGGCACGAGAACAGCAAGGCTTAGTCCGAGCACAAATCCCACAGGACTGCACAAACGAACGCACATCCCGCAACAAGGAAGGCCACCAAAAGGACCTAGCCACCAAATCTCTGGTACCGAAAATCCCAGGATGCCCCGCCAACACCGAGGAATGAACCTCAGAAATAACTCTGCTGGTCCATCTGTCAGGGACAAACAGTCTCTCTGGTGGGCAACGATCAGGCCTATCAGCCTGAAATTTCTGCAGCACTCGTCGCAAATCTGGGGAAATGGCAGACAAAATTACTCCCTCTCTGAGAACACCAACCGGCTCCGAGACTCCCGGAGAGTCAGGCACAAAACTCCTAGAAAGTGCATCAGCCTTCATGTTCTTCGAACCAGGCAGGTACGAGACCACAAAGTCAAAACGGGAGAAAAACAACGACCAACGAGCCTGTCTAGAATTCAGGCGCTTGGCAGACTCAAGATAAATAAGATTTTTATGATCAGTCAAGACCACCACACGATGTTTAGCTCCCTCGAGCCAATGTCGCCACTCCTCAAATGCCCACTTCATAGCCAACACCTCCCGATTACCAACATCATAGTTCCGCTCAGCAGGCGAAAATTTTCTTGAAAAGAAGGCGCATGGCTTCATCACGGAGCCATCAGAACTTCTTTGCGACAAAACGGCCCCTGCACCAATCTCCGAAGCATCAACTTCAACCTGGAAGGGAAGAGAGACATCCGGCTGGCACAGGACTGGCGCTGAAGTAAACCGACGCTTCAGCTCCCGAAAGGCCTCCACGGCCGCAGTAGACCAATTAGCAACATCAGAACCCTTCTTGGTCATATCCGTCAAAGGTTTAACCACGCTAGAAAAATTAGCGATAAAACGACGGTAAAAATTAGCAAAGCCCAAGAACTTCTGCAGGCTCTTAACAGACGTGGGCTGAGTCCAGTCCTGAATGGCACGGACCTTGACTGGGTCCATCTCCACAGTAGAAGGGGAAAAAATAAAACCCAAAAAAGAAACCTTCTGTACCCCAAAGATACATTTTGAACCCTTCACAAATAAAGCATTCTCACGCAGAACCTGAAACACCATCCTGACCTGGTTCACATGGGACTCCCAATCATCAGAAAAAAACAAAATATCATCCAGATAAATAATCATAAATTTATCCAGATATTTCCGGAAGATGTCATGCATGAGAAGGACTGAAACACAGAAGGAGCATTAGAGAGTCCAAAAGGCATCACCAAGTACTCAAAATGACCCTCGGGCGTATTAAATGCTGTTTTCCATTCATCTCCCTGCTTTATGCGCACAAGGTTATACGCACCGCGAAGATCTATCTTGGTGAACCAACTGGCACCCTTAATCCGAGCAAACAAATCAGACAATAATGGCAAAGGATACTGAAATTTCACCGTGATCTTATTCAGAAGACGATAATCTATACAAGGTCTCAAAGACCCGTCTTTCTTGCCCACAAAAAAGAATCCTGCACCAAGAGGAGAAGAGGATGGGCGAATATGTCCCTTCTCCAAAGACTCCTTTATATAACTCCGCATCGCGGCATGCTCTGGCACAGATAAATTAAAGAGTCGTCCCTTAGGAAATTTACTACCAGGAATCAAATCTATAGCACAATCACAGTCCCTATGAGGAGGAAGGGCACTGGACCTGGGTTCATCAAATACATCCTGATAGTCTGACAAAAACTCAGGGATCTCAGAAGGAGTAGAAGAAGCAATAGACACCAATGGAGAATCGCCATGAATCCCCTGGATTATGGGCCTGTAACCATGGCAGACCCAAAACAACAACATCATGCATTTTATGCAGTACCAGAAAACGAATCACCTCCTGATGTACAGGAGTCATGCACATGGTCACTTGCGTCCAATACTGAGGTTTATTCTCTGCCAATGGCGTAGCATCAATTCCTCTAAGAGGAATAGGATTTTCCAAAGGCTCCAGGACAAAACCACAGCGCCTGGCAAACGACAAATCCATCAGACTCAGAGCAGCACCAGAATCTACAAAAGCCATAGCTGAGTAAGAAGATAATGAACAAATTAAAGTCACAGACAAAATAAACTTAGGCTGAAAAGTACTAATGGCGACAGGATTAACAACAATTTTTTTTTAAGCGCTTAGAGCATGCTGAGATAACATGTGTAGAATCACCACAGTAAAGACACAACCCATTTTGACGTCTATGATTTTGCCGCTCGGCTCTGGTCAGAATTCTGTCACATTGCATAGAATCAGGTGACCGTTCAGACAGCACTGCCAAAGGATTAGCAGATTTGCGCTCCCGCAAACGTCGATCAATTTGAATGGCCAGAGCCATTGAATCATTCAGACCTGTAGGGATAGGAAACCCCACCATCACATTCTTAATGGCTTCAGAAAGACCATTTCTGAAATTTGCGGCCAGGGCACACTCATTCCATTGAGTAAGCACGGACCATTTCCGAAATTTTTGACAATACACCTCAGCTTCGTCCTGACCTTGAGAGATAGCCAGCAACATCTTTTCAGCCTGACTTTCAAGATTAGGCTCCTCATAAAGCAACCAAGTGCCAGAAAAAACGCATCAACATTCACCAATGCAGGATCTCCTGGCGCCAGAGAGAAGGCCCAATCTTGAGGGTCGCCGCGCAAGAAGGAGATAACAATCTTAACTTGCTGAGCGGAATCACCAGAGGAACGAGGTTTCAGAGACAGAAACAATTTGCAATTATTCCTAAAATTCAGGAACTTAGATCTATCTCCAAAAAACGGCTCAGGAATAGGTATTTTTGGTTCAGACATAGGGCTATGGATAACAAAATCCTGAATGCTTTGCACCCTAGCAGCAAGCTGATCCACACTAGAAGTCAGAGTCTGGACATTCATATCTGCAGCAGAGCTCAAGCCACTCAGAGAAAAAGGGGATGGAAGAAGCTAGGCGAACTGCAGCAACACAAAAAAAAACAAACAAAAAACTCAGAACTTCTTTTTAATCCCGCTTCTGCGATGCAATAAACATTTTCTTTTGGCCTGGCATTCTGTTATGATACCAGTGGTAGAGGATCTCTGGTATTCCGGCAAGGTAAACAAAAAACATAGGAACTGCTCTAGGGAGGTGGAAACTGGGCTAACCGCATACCTGATCCTAACACAACAACTAGAAGTAGCCGGTGAACGTGCCTACGTTGATTCTAGACATCTCGAGCCAGCCGGAGAACTGACTACCCCTAGAGGGAAAATAAGACCTCACTTGCCTCCAGAGAAATTGAACCCCAAAGATATAGAAAGCCCCCAACAAATAATAACGGTGAGGCAAGAGGAAAACACAAACGTAGAGATGAACTAGATTCAGCAAAGTGAGGCCCACTAGTCTAGATAGGCAGAAAATAGAAAGTGAACTATGCGGTCAGCAGAAAACCCTGCAAAAACATCCACGCTGAATATTTCAAGAACCCCCACACCGACTGACGGTGCGGAGGGGGAATATCAGCACCCTAGAGCTTCCAGCGAGCCAGAAAATCACATATCAAGCAAGCTGGACAAAAACACTGAAAAATGCAAATGATCCAAAGTATTCAAAACGGACTTAGCTTTTCTTGCATGAGACAGACGGAAAGGAATCAGGAGGAAACCTTATAGGACTGGATACAACGATGCCAGGCAAGAGACTGAGTCCAGAGGAGACCTAAATAGGGAACACCCGCTGCTTAATGACCCAGCTGGAGCCCAGGCCTGCAACAAGACATGCCTAACACAGTACCGTTAGTGACCACCAGAGGGAGCCCAGAAACACAGTTCACAACACCGTCCACCTCCTGCACCTGTTTGGCCTTCTCTGGTTCATCCTCCTCCTCCTGCACCTGTTTGGCCCTTCTCTGGTTCATCCTCCTCCTCCTGCACCTGTTTCGCCCTTCTCTGGTTCATTCTCCGTCTCCTGCACCTCTTTGGCCCTTCTCTGGTTCAGAAAATAGTGTCTGAGGGGAACTGACTGAGAACATCTCTTACAGCACAGTGCAGGATGTGGGTCACTGAGGCAGCCTCTGTTGTACACACCATAGGTGCGGAGTTTGGATCCCAATATTATCAAGTTACAAGAAGAAAATGAAAATGATGTATATATGTACAGTATTTATCACATGGATAACAGTATTTATTTTCCTCTAGGAACTTTTTTTCATCAGAGGAGCATTTGTGAGGTCAGACCCTGATGTTGGGGGGAGGCCGGGCTCACAGTCTCCATTATTGGTGTTGGATGAGCTGAAGTTACAATTGTAAGCTGAAGTTACAATTGTCCACAATGTCTTGTGCTGAAGATTAAGATTTCAAGGGTCCGATGCCAACCCCTGATAACAGCCCATAGCATTATCCACCTCACCAACTGTACAGGGGGCACAATGCTGTCAGGGGGTAACATCCTCCAGGAATTACTTCTCTATCAGATGCAGATAGAGAACTGTGATTCGTCACTGCACAGAACACGTCTCCTCCAGAGTCCAGTGGTGGTGGCTTTACACCACTACATCCGACGCTCAGCATTGTGCTCGGTGATGTACAGCTGCATGCAGCTGCTCGGCCATGAAGCTCCTGGTGGGGGGTGCAGTGTTTGTGCTCATGTTATACCAGACGAGGTCTGGACTCTCTGGTTATAGTTTTCTGAGCTTTGCTCCTCAGCACTTGGCCCCCACTCTGTAATGTTATGGGGTCTCCACTTTGTGGCTGAGTTGGTGCTACTCCTTCTACATCTCAATAATATCAGTCATAGGAGATGGGGGAAGATTCAGGAGGAAGAAATGTCATGATCAGATTTGTTCCCCACCCCCGTTGGCTCCTATTAGACTGCTCTGGTATCAGTGAGCTCTGCACCATCGGCCGCTCTGTCACATGGTAGTAACTGCAGACGGCATGGAAGGGGGCTGGAAGTTATACACCAGGTGACGGGGGGGGGGGGGGGGGGATTTGTGGAGGTTATACACCAGGTGACGGGGGGGGGGGGGGGGGGGGGGTTATGGAGGGTTGTGGAGGTTATACACCAGGTGACGGAGGGTATACACCAGGGGACGGGGGGGGGGGTGTTGGTTATATAATGGAGGTGAGGGTCCGAATGCTATACACTGGGCAACAGGGTAAAGAAGCTTATACACCGGAGGATGGAGGTTATACACCCGGGGGGAATTGGAGGTTACACACTGGGACCGAGGGGCCGGAGGTTATACACCAGTGGGACACATGTTATACACTGGGGGACGAGAGAACAGGATGTTATACATTGAGGGACGAGGGGTCAGGATGTTACACACTGGGGGACGAGGGGTGGATGTTATACACTGGGGACAAGGGGTGGATGTTATACACTGGGGACGAGGGGTGGATGTTATACACTGGGGGACGAGGGGTGGATGTTATACACTGGGGACGAGGGGTGGATGTTATACACTGGGGGACGAAAGGTGGATGTTATACACTGGGGGACGAGGGGTGGATGTTATACACTGGGGGACAAGGGGTAGATGTTATACACTGGGGGACGAGGGGTGGATGTTATACACTGGGGGACGAGTTGTGGATGTTATACACTGGGGGACGAGGGGTGGATGTTATACACTGGGGGACGAGGGGTGGATGTTATACACTGGGGGACGAGGGGTAGATGTTATACACTGGGGGACGAGGGGTGGATGTTATACACTGGGGGACGAGTTGTGGATGTTATACACTGGGGGATGAGGGGTGGATGTTATACATTAAGCGACGAGGGAGCAGGATGTTACACACTGGGGGACGAGGGGTGGATGTTATACACTGGGGACAAGGGGTGGATGTTATACACTGGGGACGAGGGGTGGATGTTATACACTGGGGGACGAGGGGTGGATGTTATACACTGGGGACGAGGGGTGGATGTTATACACTGGGGGACGAAAGGTGGATGTTATACACTGGGGGACGAGGGGTGGATGTTATACACTGGGGGACGAGGGGTAGATGTTATACACTGGGGGACGAGGGGTGGATGTTATACACTGGGGGACGAGTTGTGGATGTTATACACTGGGGGACGAGGGGTGGATGTTACACACTGGGGGACGAGGGGTGGATGTTACACACTGGGGGACGAGGGGTGGATGGGGTGGATGTTACACACTGGGGGACGAGGGGTGGATGTTACACACTGGGGGACGAGGGGTGGATGTTACACACTGGGGGACGAGGGGTGGATGTTACACACTGGGGGACGAGGGTGGATGTTATACACTGGGGGATGAGGGGTGGATGTTATACACTGGGGACGAGGGGTGGATGTTATACACTGGGGACGAGGGGTGGATGTTATACACTGGGGGACGAGGGGTGGATGTTTTATACCGAGGGCGATGGGACTGAAGGAGAATCCTGAATTCAGTGACTAAGTCTTGGGGACCTACAATTCCTCTGTGGAGATCTGTGTGGGCAGATTAGCCTCAGACATGGCCGCAGTTACATAAACAGACGCCTCCTCTTCTTGGGAATCATCTTATGGAAAATTTTAACACTTTCTAACCTTCCAATTTAATGACAGGTGCAATTATATTTAGGCTATGTTCACACGATCCTTTTTTTGCTGCGGTTTTTTTCAGGTCCTGATTTGGAAAACCCGCAGTGCAAAACTGCACTACTGATTTTCCTGCGGATTCTTCTGCGGATTCCTCTGCGGGTTTTCAACAGCACTTTCCTATTGGTGCATGTTGAAAACAGGAGCGGAATCCGCAGAAAGAATAGACATGGTACTTCTTTTTTTCTGCAGGCAAATCCGCGCGGATTTTCCTGCGAAAAAAAGGATAGTGGGCACAGCGGTTTTTGTTTTCCATAGGGTAACATTGTACTGTACCCTGCATGGAAAACGGCTGCGGATCCACAGCAAAAAAAGGATCGTGTGAACAAGCCCTAAAACATGGCTGTAATGCAACCTCATAGCAGGAGACACCAGCGAGACCCCGATCGTTACCATCCAGTCAGCTCGCCCCTTACTACACACTGTAGAGGTCCTCCGCCCGAGATCATAGACCTACTAATAATAATAATAATAATAACCTACTAAAGATCTACATATAAACCTGGGTCTCCCTATTTATGTTACGCACTTATAAACTGTATTTTTCGGCCCATAAGACGCATCCCAAATTTAGAGGAGTAAAACATGAAAAACAAATGTTTAATGTGAAAATGGGGGTCCGTCTTATAGTTCAAATTTAGCTTACTGGGGGGATCAGTGGTGGTGGAGTGGGGTCACAAGAGGCAGGGTCGCTGTCGGTGGCAGGGGTGGGGTGATGCGGAGGGCCCTGGGCTGGGAGGAGGTCCCAGCGGTGTGAGGCAGGAGCCATTGATCTCTATGGGATGGGCTTCAGGAGAATGGCCACCGGAGGCAGCACATGCGCTGATTAAGATCTCGGCTCCTTATAAAACACCCCCCAATTTTCCTCCCAATTTTAGAGGGGGAAAAAAATCTGAAAAATAAGGTAGTGCCATCATATTTCTGCAGCACTTTACACACATTATCATCACTGCCCCCATTGGGGCTCACAATCTAATTCACTATCAGTATGTCTTTGGAGTGTGAGAGGAAACCAGAGAACCTGGAGGACACCCATGCAAACACAGGGCGAACATACAAACTCTTTGCAGATGTTGTTCTTGGAGGGATTTGAACCCAGGACCCCAGAGCTGCTAATCACTGAGCCACCATACAGTGCTAACCACTGAGCCACCATACAGTGCTAACCCTGAGCCACCATACGGTGCTAACCACTGAGCCACCATACAGTGCTAACCACTGAGCCACCTTACAGTACTAACCATTAGGCCAACATACAGTGCTAACCACTGAGCCACTGTACAGTGCTAACCATCGAGCCTCCATATAGTGCTAACCACTGAGCCACCGTACAGTGCTGACCCCTGAGCCACCATACAGAACTAACCACTGAGTCACCATACAGTGATAACCACTGAGCCACATACAGTGCTAACCCCTGAGCCACCGTACAGTACTAACAACTAGCTAGGCCACCCTACAGTGCTAACCACTGAGTCACCGTACAGTGCTAACCACTGAGTCACCATACAGTGCTAACCACTGAACCACCATACAGTGCTAAGTACTGAGCCACCATGCAGTACTAACCACTGAGCCACCACACAGTACTAACCACTGGGCCACCATACAGTGCTAACCACTGAGCCACCATGCAGTACTAACCACTGAGCTACCACACAGTACTAACCACTGGGCCACCATACAGTGCTATCCACTGAGCCACCATGCAGTACTAACCACTGAGCCACCATACAGTGCTAACCACTGAGCCATCATACGGTGCTAACCACTGAGCCACTGCAGTACTAACCACTGAGCCACCATACAGTGCTAACCACTGAGCCACCTAACAGTGCTGACCACTGTGCCACCATACAGTGCTAACCACTGAGCCACCACACAGTACTAACCACTGGGCCACCATACAGTGCTAACCACTGAGCCACTGTGCAGTACTAACCACTGAGCCACCGTACAGTGCTAACCACTGAACCGCCATACAACTACCAGTACAGATGTATCAGATGGGGCTTCTGTTCTTTCTTAACTCCTGGAGAGTGACTGCCGGTGTAGATTTGCAGTCCCACGTAAACAGATGCCTCACATCCGATAAATGTGACAATCTCTGTTACATCTGTATCCGAACACAATGTTACAGAGCGCGATTCCTTCCCGGACGATACATTGTTACTCATCTCCTCAGTGTCTCACATCTTCGGGTCGTCCTCTATACTCACTATGGCACCAATCCAGTATCATAATAATCACTAAGGTCTAAGCCTCGGCTGATAACTGCGAATGTAGCACACACCGAGCCTGACAACCACTGTGTACATAAACAGCTGTACCCGAGTTGTCAGCACATTCTTCCCCCGGGTGACAACAGATCTACTCACTGAGCCTCCGTCCTCCAGAAATCCTCAGAGGGATCCACAGATTCCGATTCAATAAAAGAGAAGAGAAGAGACCAGAGCCGAGACCAGAGCCAAGACCAGAGCCAAGACCTGAGCCGAGACCAGAGCCGAGACCTGAGCCGAGACCAGAGCCGAGACCAGAGCCAAGCACGGAACTGAAACTTTCTCTTCTCAATGTATTCACATAGTTTTCCTTCATAATCATCTGTTGTATCCAGAAATCCCAGCGTCTAGTAGTGAGGGGGCGGAAATACCGGAAGAGGCGGTGAATCACGGACGGCCGAGCCAGGGAATTCTAGTGTTCAGAACTGACAGATCCTCTATATACAGTACTAGATCACACAGGAGAGCTGACAGATCCTCTATATACAGTACTAGATCACACAGGAGAACTGACAGATCCTCTATATACAGTACTACACCACACAGGAGAACTGACAGATCCTCTATATACAGTACTACACCACACAGGAGAACTGACAGATCCTCTATATACAGTACTACACCACACAGGAGAACTGACAGATCCTCTATATACAGTACTACATCACACAGGAGAACTGACAGATCATCTATATACAGCACTTCACCACACAGGAGAGCTGACAGATCCTCTATATACAGTACTATATCACACAGGAGAGCTGACAGATCCTCTATATACAGTACTACACCACACAGGAGAACTGACAGATCCTCTATATACAGTACTACATCACACAGGAGAGCTGATAGATCCTCTATATACAGTACTACATCACACAGGAGAACTGACAGATCATCTATATACAGCACTTCACCACACAGGAGAACTGACAGATCCTCTATATACAGTACTATATCACACAGGAGAGCTGACAGATCCTCTATATACAGTACTACACCACACAGGAGAACTGACAGATCCTCTATATACAGTACTACATCACACAGGAGAACTGACAGATCCTCTATATACAGTACTACATCACACAGGAGAACTGACAGATCCTCTATATACAGTACTACATCACACAGGAGAGCTGATAGATCCTCTATATACAGTACTACATCACACAGGAGAGCTGATAGATCCTCTATATACAGTACTAGATCACACAGGAGAACTGACAGATCCTCTATATACAGTACTACATCACACAGGAGAACTGACAGATCCTCTATATACAGCACTTCACCACACAGGAGAACTGACAGATCCTCTATATACAGTACTATATCACACAGGAGAGCTGACAGATCCTCTATATACAGTACTACACCACACAGGAGAACTGACAGATCCTCTATATACAGTACTACATCACACAGGAGAACTGACAGATCCTCTATATACAGTACTACATCACACAGGAGAACTGACAGATCCTCTATATACAGTACTACATCACACAGGAGAGCTGATAGATCCTCTATATACAGTACTACATCACACAGGAGAGCTGATAGATCCTCTATATACAGTACTAGATCACACAGGAGAGCTGATAGATCCTCTATATACAGTACTAGATCACACAGGAGAGCTGACAGATCCTCTATATACAGTACTACATCACACAGGAGAGCTGATAGATCTTCTATATACAGTACTAGATCACACAGTAGAACTGACAGATCCTCTATATACAGTACTACATCACACAGGAGAGCTGATAGATCCTCTATATACAGTACTAGATCACACAGGAGAACTGACAGATCCTCTATATACAGTACTACATCACACAGGAGAGCTGATAGATCCTCTATATACAGCACTAGACCACACAGGAGAGCTGACAGATCCTCTATATACAGTACTAGATCACACAGGAGAGCTGACAGATCCTCTATATACAGTACTACATCACACAGGAGAGCTGACAGATCCTCTATATACAGTACTACATCACACAGGAGAACTGACAGATCCTCTATATACAGTACTACATCACACAGGAGAGCTGACAGATCCTCTATATACAGTACTACATCACACAGGAGAACTGACAGATCCTCTATATACAGCACTAGACCACACAGGAGAGCTGACAGATCCTCTATATACAGTACTACATCACACAGGAGAGCTGACAGATCCTCTATATACAGTACTACATCACACAGGAGAGCTGACAGATCCTCTATATACAGTACTAGATCACACAGGAGAGCTGACAGATCCTCTATATACAGTACTAGATCACACAGGAGAACTGACAGATCCTCTATATACAGTACTACATCACACAGGAGAACTGACAGATCCTCTATATACAGTACTAGATCACACAGGAGAACTGACAGATCCTCTATATACAGTACTACATCACACAGGAGAGCTGATAGATCCTCTATATACAGTACTACATCACACAGGAGAACTGACAGATCCTCTATATACAGTACTACATCACACAGGAGAACTGACAGATCCTCTATATACAGTACTACATCACACAGGAGAACTGACAGATCCTCTATATACAGTACTACATCACACAGGAGAGCTGACAGATCCTCTATATACAGCACTAGACCACACAGGAGAGCTGACAGATCCTCTATATACAGTACTACATCACACAGGAGAGCTGACAGATCCTCTATACACAGTACTACATCACACAGGAGAGCTGACAGATCCTCTATATACAGTACTACATCACACAGGAGAGCTGACAGATCCTCTATATACAGTACTAGATCACACAGGAGAGCTGACAGATCCTCTATATACAGCACTACATCACACAGGAGAGCTGACAGATCCTCTATATACAGTACTAGATCACACAGGAGAGCTGATAGATCCTCTATATACAGTACTAGATCACACAGGAGAGCTGATAGATCCTCTATATACAGTACTAGATCACACAGGAGAGCTGATAGATCCTCTATATACAGTGCTATATCACACAAGAGAACTGACAGATCCTCTATATACAGTACTACATCACACAGGAGAGCTGACAGATCCTCTATATACAGTACTAGATCACACAGGAGAGCTGACAGATCCTCTATATACAGTACTAGATCACACGAGAGCTGACAGATCCTCTATATACAGCACTACATCACACAGGAGAGCTGACAGATCCTCTATATACAGTACTAGATCACACAGGAGAACTGACAGATCCTCTATATACAGTACTACATCACACAGGAGAGCTGATAGATCCTCTATATACAGTACTACATCACACAGGAGAGCTGACAGATCCTCTATATACAGTACTTGATGACACAGGAGAACTGACAGATCCTCTATATACAGTACTACATCACACAGGAGAGCTGACAGATCCTCTATATACAGTACTACATCACACAGGAGAACTGACAGATCCTCTATATACAGTACTACATCACACAGGAGAGCTGACAGATCCTCTATATACAGCACTAGACCACACAGGAGAGCTGACAGATCCTCTATATACAGTACTACATCACACAGGAGAGCTGACAGATCCTCTATATACAGCACTAGACCACACAGGAGAGCTGACAGATCCTCTATATACAGTACTACATCACACAGGAGAGCTGATAGATCCTCTATATACAGCACTAGACCACACAGGAGAGCTGACAGATCCTCTATATACAGTACTACATCACACAGGAGAGCTGATAGATCCTCTATATACAGTGCTAGATTACACAGGAGAGCTGACAGATCCTCTATATACAGTACTACATCACACAGGAGAGCTGACAGATCCTCTATATACAGTACTACATCACACAGGAGAACTGACAGATCCTCTATATACAGTACTACATCACACAGGAGAGCTGACAGATCCTCTATATACAGTACTACATCACACAGGAGAACTGACAGATCCTCTATATACAGCACTAGACCACACAGGAGAGCTGACAGATCCTCTATATACAGTACTACATCACACAGGAGAGCTGACAGATCCTCTATATACAGTACTACATCACACAGGAGAGCTGACAGATCCTCTATATACAGTACTAGATCACACAGGAGAGCTGACAGATCCTCTATATACAGTACTAGATCACACAGGAGAACTGACAGATCCTCTATATACAGTACTACATCACACAGGAGAACTGACAGATCCTCTATATACAGTACTAGATCACACAGGAGAACTGACAGATCCTCTATATACAGTACTACATCACACAGGAGAGCTGACAGATCCTCTATATACAGTACTACATCACACAGGAGAACTGACAGATCCTCTATATACAGCACTAGACCACACAGGAGAGCTGACAGATCCTCTATATACAGTACTACATCACACAGGAGAGCTGACAGATCCTCTATATACAGTACTACATCACACAGGAGAGCTGACAGATCCTCTATATACAGTACTAGATCACACAGGAGAGCTGACAGATCCTCTATATACAGTACTAGATCACACAGGAGAACTGACAGATCCTCTATATACAGTACTACATCACACAGGAGAGCTGACAGATCCTCTATATACAGTACTACATCACACAGGAGAACTGACAGATCCTCTATATACAGTACTACATCACACAGGAGAGCTGACAGATCCTCTATATACAGTACTACATCACACAGGAGAACTGACAGATCCTCTATATACAGCACTAGACCACACAGGAGAGCTGACAGATCCTCTATATACAGTACTACATCACACAGGAGAGCTGACAGATCCTCTATATACAGTACTACATCACACAGGAGAGCTGACAGATCCTCTATATACAGTACTAGATCACACAGGAGAGCTGACAGATCCTCTATATACAGTACTAGATCACACAGGAGAACTGACAGATCCTCTATATACAGTACTACATCACACAGGAGAACTGACAGATCCTCTATATACAGTACTAGATCACACAGGAGAACTGACAGATCCTCTATATACAGTACTACATCACACAGGAGAGCTGATAGATCCTCTATATACAGTACTACATCACACAGGAGAACTGACAGATCCTCTATATACAGTACTACATCACACAGGAGAGCTGACAGATCCTCTATATACAGTACTACATCACACAGGAGAACTGACAGATCCTCTATATACAGTACTACATCACACAGGAGAGCTGACAGATCCTCTATATACAGCACTAGACCACACAGGAGAGCTGACAGATCCTCTATATACAGTACTACATCACACAGGAGAGCTGACAGATCCTCTATACACAGTACTACATCACACAGGAGAGCTGACAGATCCTCTATATACAGTACTACATCACACAGGAGAGCTGACAGATCCTCTATATACAGTACTAGATCACACAGGAGAGCTGACAGATCCTCTATATACAGCACTACATCACACAGGAGAGCTGACAGATCCTCTATATACAGTACTAGATCACACAGGAGAGCTGATAGATCCTCTATATACAGTACTAGATCACACAGGAGAGCTGATAGATCCTCTATATACAGTACTAGATCACACAGGAGAGCTGATAGATCCTCTATATACAGTGCTATATCACACAAGAGAACTGACAGATCCTCTATATACAGTACTACATCACACAGGAGAGCTGACAGATCCTCTATATACAGTACTAGATCACACAGGAGAGCTGACAGATCCTCTATATACAGTACTAGATCACACGAGAGCTGACAGATCCTCTATATACAGCACTACATCACACAGGAGAGCTGACAGATCCTCTATATACAGTACTAGATCACACAGGAGAACTGACAGATCCTCTATATACAGTACTACATCACACAGGAGAGCTGATAGATCCTCTATATACAGTACTACATCACACAGGAGAGCTGACAGATCCTCTATATACAGTACTTGATCACACAGGAGAACTGACAGATCCTCTATATACAGTACTACATCACACAGGAGAGCTGACAGATCCTCTATATACAGTACTACATCACACAGGAGAACTGACAGATCCTCTATATACAGTACTACATCACACAGGAGAGCTGACAGATCCTCTATATACAGCACTAGACCACACAGGAGAGCTGACAGATCCTCTATATACAGTACTACATCACACAGGAGAGCTGACAGATCCTCTATATACAGCACTAGACCACACAGGAGAGCTGACAGATCCTCTATATACAGTACTACATCACACAGGAGAGCTGATAGATCCTCTATATACAGCACTAGACCACACAGGAGAGCTGACAGATCCTCTATATACAGTACTACATCACACAGGAGAGCTGATAGATCCTCTATATACAGTGCTAGATTACACAGGAGAGCTGATAGATCCTCTATATACAGTACTAGATCACACAGGAGAGCTGACAGATCCTCTATATACAGTACTACATCACACAGGAGAACTGACAGATCCTCTATATACAGTACTAGATCACACAGGAGAACTGACAGATCCTCTATATACAGTACTACATCACACAGGAGAGCTGATAGATCCTCTATATACAGTACTAGATCACACAGGAGAGCTGACAGATCCTCTATATACAGTACTAGATCACACGAGAGCTGACAGATCCTCTATATACAGCACTACATCACACAGGAGAGCTGACAGATCCTCTATATACAGTACTAGATCACACAGGAGAACTGACAGATCCTCTATATACAGTACTACATCACACAGGAGAGCTGATAGATCCTCTATATACAGTACTACATCACACAGGAGAGCTGACAGATCCTCTATATACAGTACTAGATCACACAGGAGAACTGACAGATCCTCTATATACAGTACTACATCACACAGGAGAGCTGACAGATCCTCTATATACAGTACTACATCACACAGGAGAACTGACAGATCCTCTATATACAGTACTACATCACACAGGAGAGCTGACAGATCCTCTATATACAGCACTAGACCACACAGGAGAGCTGACAGATCCTCTATATACAGTACTACATCACACAGGAGAGCTGACAGATCCTCTATATACAGCACTAGACCACACAGGAGAGCTGACAGATCCTCTATATACAGTACTACATCACACAGGAGAGCTGATAGATCCTCTATATACAGCACTAGACCACACAGGAGAGCTGACAGATCCTCTATATACAGTACTACATCACACAGGAGAGCTGATAGATCCTCTATATACAGTGCTAGATCACACAGGAGAGCTGATAGATCCTCTATATACAGTACTAGATCACACAGGAGAGCTGACAGATCCTCTATATACAGTACTACATCACACAGGAGAACTGACAGATCCTCTATATACAGTACTAGATCACACAGGAGAACTGACAGATCCTCTATATACAGTACTACATCACACAGGAGAGCTGATAGATCCTCTATATACAGTACTAGATCACACAGGAGAGCTGACAGATCCTCTATATACAGTACTACATCACACAGGAGAACTGACAGATCCTCTATATACAGTACTACATCACACAGGAGAGCTGATAGATCCTCTATATACAGTACTACATCACACAGGAGAGCTGATAGATCCTCTATATACAGTACTACATCACACAGGAGAGCTGATAGATCCTCTATATACAGTACTAGATCACACAGGAGAGCTGATAGATCCTCTATATACAGTGCTATATCACACAAGAGAACTGACAGATCCTCTATATACAGTACTAGATCACACAGGAGAACTGACAGATCCTCTATATACAGTACTAGATCACACAGGAGAGCTGATAGATCCTCTATATACAGTACTAGATCACACAGGAGAGCTTATAGATCCTCTATATACAGTACTAGATCACACAGGAGAGCTGACAGATCCTCTATATACAGTACTAGATCACACAGGAGAACTGACAGATCCTCTATATACAGTACTAGATCACACAGGAGAGCTGATAGATCCTCTATATACAGTACTAGATCACACAGGAGAGCTGATAGATCCTCTATATACAGTACTAGATCACACAGGAGAGCTGACAGATCCTCTATATACAGTACTACATCACACAGGAGAGCTGACAGATCCTCTATATACAGTACTAGATCACACAGGAGAGCTGACAGATCCTCTATATACAGTACTAGATCACACAGGAGAGCTGACAGATCCTCTATATACAGTACTAGATCACACAGGAGAGCTTACACATCCTCTATATACAGTGCTATATCACACAGGAGAGCTGACAGATCCTCAACATACAGTACTAGATCACACAGGAGAGCTGACAGATCCTCTATATACAGTACTAGATCACACAGGAGAGCTGACAGATCCTCTATATACAGTACTACATCACACAGGAGAGCTGACAGATCCTCTATATACAGTGCTATATCACACAAGAGAACTGACAGATCCTCTATATACAGTGCTATATCACACAGGAGAGCTGACAGATCCTCTATATACAGTACTAGATCACACAGGAGAGCTGACAGATCCTCTATATACAGTACTACATCACACAGGAGAGCTGACAGATCCTCTATATACAGTGCTATATCACACAAGAGAACTGACAGATCCTCTATATGCAGTGCTATATCACACAGGAGAGCTGACAGATCCTCTATATACAGTACTACATCACACAGGAGAGCTGATAGATCCTCTATATACAGTACTAGATCACACAGGAGAGCTGACAGATCCTCTATATACAGTGCTATATCACACAGGAGAACTGACAGATCCTCTATATACAGTACTACATCACACAGGAGAGCTGACAGATCCTCTATGTACAGTGCTATATCACACAGGAGAGCTGACAGATCCTCTATACACAGTACTACATCACACAGGAGAGCTGACAGATCCTCTATATACAGTGCTATATCACACAGGAGAACTGACAGATCCTCTATATACAGTACTACATCACACAGGAGAGCTGATAGATCCTCTATATACAGTACTAGATCACACAGGAGAGCTGACAGATCCTCTATATACAGTGCTATATCACACAGGAGAGCTGACAGATCCTCTATATACAGTACTAGATCACACAGGAGAGCTGACAGATCCTCTATATACAGTACTAGATCACACAGGAGAGCTGACAGATCCTCTATATACAGTACTAGATCACACAGGAGAGCTTACACATCCTCTATATACAGTGCTATATCACACAGGAGAGCTGACAGATCCTCAACATACAGTACTAGATCACACAGGAGAGCTGACAGATCCTCTATATACAGTACTAGATCACACAGGAGAGCTGACAGATCCTCTATATACAGTGCTATATCACACAGGAGAGCTGACAGATCCTCTATATACAGTACTACATCACACAGGAGAGCTGACAGATCCTCTATATACATACTACATCACATAGGACAGATCCTCTATATACAGTACCATATCACACAGGAGAACTGACAGATCCTCTATATACAGTGCTATATCACACAAGAGAACTGACAGATCCTCTATATACAGTGCTATATCACACAGGAGAGCTGACAGATCCTCTATATACAGTACTAGATCACACAGGAGAGCTGACAGATCCTCTATATACAGTACTAGATCACACAGGAGAGCTGACAGATCCTCTATATACAGTACTAGATCACACAGGAGAGCTTACACATCCTCTATATACAGTGCTATATCACACAGGAGAGCTGACAGATCCTCAACATACAGTACTAGATCACACAGGAGAGCTGACAGATCCTCTATATACAGTACTAGGTCACACAGGAGAGCTGACAGATCCTCTATATACAGTACTACATCACACAGGAGAGCTGACAGATCCTCTATATACAGTGCTATATCACACAAGAGAACTGACAGATCCTCTATATACAGTGCTATATCACACAGGAGAGCTGACAGATCCTCAACATACAGTACTAGATCACACAGGAGAGCTGACAGATCCTCTATATACAGTACTAGATCACACAGGAGAGCTGACAGATCCTCTATATACAGTACTACATCACACAGGAGAGCTGACAGATCCTCTATATACAGTGCTATATCACACAAGAGAACTGACAGATCCTCTATATACAGTACTAGATCACACAGGAGAGCTGATAGATCCTCTATATACAGTACTAGATCACACGGGAGAACTGACAGATCCTCTATATACAGTGCTATATCACACAGGAGAGCTGACAGATCCTCAACATACAGTACTATATCACACAGGAGAGCTGACAGATCCTCTATATGCAGCGCCCCAGAGTCCTGGTCGTTGCAGTACTGATGCTCCGCCGCTAAGGGGAGTGATGGTACGTCTGATGGCACTGAAGGAGTTCACCTGACCAGGTATCACAGACACCAATACACTTCATAGTCTGGCCTCCAGGGGGAGCTAAGGGTGCTTTGTATTAGGCCACTCCTCACAATCTGGTAAAACTGGGGGTTGGATAGGAAGTTAGACAGAAGCTGACTCGGTTGGAACCAGGCAACATCCTGTGGCAGAGGGTGTTGCGGGGGAAGATTCAGGGGGGTCCCTGTCAGGGGTGGGATCCTGACAGAGGCCTAGCGAACAGAAAGAACATTACGGGACCGCGCCTGCACTTCATCGCGGCGGTGCCCTAAGAAAGGACAAGAAGCGAGGTTTATTGTGCTGAGTGAGAAACGAGATCAACGCAACAAGGAGAATCACCAGTAGGAGTCGTGCTGTAAGACGAGGCAACATCCTACTGAGGCGCGCAGCCGGTGGCCGGAAACGCAGAGGAAGTATTGAGCTCCAGGCCTTACTTCAAACCTACGGCAGGACAGTCAGTTCTAGGCGGGCTGTCTCACCTAAATCACCTAAGCAGACACAGGGGGCAACATTTGGAGAGGGGCGACTCTAGGGTCCCGGAAGACCTCCGAGCCCACCCGTCATACGGGTGCGTCCTATCCATATCATCTGGGGGACGAAGAAGAACATCATAATCGAGTTGTGAGGGAACACGAGAAACAGACACAACAGTTGTGAGGACTATCCCGTAAGCACAGCAGGGAAGGACTACAACACATAAGCGCTAGAAGGTAGGCACAGATTTCCACCTGCAAAGGGGACTCTGGAGGTGCCATTGGACCGGCCGGACTCAGGCAGCCCGGTTAACCGTATTCTGGACTGAGGATCCTGAAGCCTTCAGTAAAGAGGTAAAGAGACTGCAACCTGGTGTCCTCGTTATTCACCGCGACCTGCACCACACCATAACACCATCACCATCTACACCCTTTTATTGGGCGCCCCTCAGCAGGGTCACGGACCGGGTCTAGCCACCGTGACAATCCCAGAACCGAGACAGAGAGGCCTGGTGCAGGGTACCCCTCGGCCCTGCGACAGCTGGGGCGCTGCAACTTGGCGTCACGAACAGGATCTACTTAAGCCTGAAGAATCGGGTCATGTGTACCTTGGAACTGTGATTTATTGTGCTTGGACTGTGACTTATTGCAAAGACTGCGTATTGCCGCCAGAAATTCCCACCAAAACCACCGCCATTGTGACATGTGGCGTGCGGAACGAGTGGGGCGTGTCATCGTGGGAGTAGGTTGGAAGAACGGCGCGAAGGTTGAGCCAGCCCCTCACAAGTACTACTATGTTCGGGAGATATGCCCATCAACGAGGGAGGCCCGCCTCTTAGTCTGGGACGGCGGCGGGAAAAAGGACCGCCCTGCAGATGGGGCGAAGCTAGAAGCCCTGGATGACATGAGACAGAGCCAGATTGGCAAGATGACGAGCCAAGGTTCCCCAGAAGAGGGGGAGAAGACCTGCACCGGTCCCAGCCAATGGGAGCTGAGCAAACTCTCACCAGGCTGCGAGGACCAGGAAATTCTTGGGGCGGAAGTGGAGGAGCTATGCCGGCAACTCTGGAGTCTGTGTCGGCGGAAAGCCGCTACCAGTGAGGGACCCCATCATCCCCAAGCGCTGGTACCGCAATCCGAGGAGAAGGAGGCTGACGCCGGGGACACCGGGGAGGCGGATGGCGCCATTGACCCAGCCCGGGCGGCCGAAGAGCTCCTGCTTGTTGACATAGACTCCCCTCCACCACAACCACTCAGAGGGGTGTGTAGCCGCCTTGAATGTGAGAGGCCGTGGGAGACGCTAAAGACCGCTGATGTCCCCTGACGGCCTGTTGCACAGCCAGCGAACCTCCAGAGTGAGTGGATGACCTTTAAGTGGACCCACGCCACCACCAACTTGATCGGGTTCCCCGGAGAGGCTCAGCCCGAGGGGGAGAGCATTGAGGTTATCCACCAACGGGAGTATCGCCAACAGCTGCGCAGACAGGAGGAAGAGTGGGCCCGCAAGAAGGAACTCTGCCGACGGGCCGAGCGAGAAAGGGACCTCCAGGCCAAGATCCAGGTTAGGCGGGCGGCTGAAGAAGACTGGGGCCCGCAGCGCCATGGAGTCATCAACACCTTCCGGCTGCAGGGAGGTTGGGGCTTCATCAAAGAGCCCGGTCTCGCTTTGGAGGTATTCATGAACCGGCGGGATGTGGAGGCGCACCTCATCGAGGGGCACCCAGGCCGGGATCTTTACCCGGGGGACCGCGTTCGGTACACCCGCCACTGGGAAGACAAAGGGTGGTATGCCCTGCATGTGCGCAAATACAAGCCGGAAGTGACTGCGCCACCATCCGACGATTCTCCGGGACCGGCGGTCATTGCTCCAATCTCCTTGTGTGCCAAATGCCTGCGGACCATCACCCCGAGGAGAACCGTGAGTACACAGACCCCTATCCAGGGTGCGGACGCACTCTATGTGGTAGTAGGTGGAGGGCAGTACTCACGGAAGCCATCCCCAGACTTGGAGGGATAAACCTCGATACCACGGGAATGTACATAGTTAACTGTTCGTCTTTCTATGTGTCTTTTTGCTGCTACAACCCGACTAGGGTTAACTCTTAAGGGGATCCCTTAGTTTACCTGGGATCCCTATTTTTCTCTTTTTGTCTTTATTTTCCTTTTGTTCCTTGTTTACCCGAGTTTATAAAGAACTGCTGGATCATGAACACTGCATGATTACAAACTCCTTGTAAATAGTTTGCACCTTCTTAAAGGTGCCCTCTACTGGTTTTACAAAGAAAAGGACTCTGCGAAGAAACTGTTCCTGGAAATAGTACTGGAGTCCTTGCTGTATACGAACTTGCAGCTTGAGAAGTTGCACTACCTCCAAGAGACTTGGTTCTCTCTTAAAGGGAACGTTCGCCAATAGCACTTAAGGTGTAATGATGTCTTAAAAGAACAAGTAATAATGCTTACATGTAAAAGTTATATGTAGTTAGCTAGTTAATTGTAAGAGAGGTTTAATAATGTGTTAGAGAATGAGGACAGGAAGTGAGCCCATACGGGGTTAGATGGTGAGTCCTCCTAGGAGCCACACAGAGACGGCTCAGCGATCTTGAACTGAGAGAAAGTTGATAGGTTCTATACTGTGTATAGTAGCAGAAAGGCAGTAGGCCCGGATGAGGAATGGGGCGGTCCTGCAATAGAGCGAGAGGCAGTAGGCCTGGGCAGATAGACAGGCCGTCCTGCAGATGTAAAGATGGAAAATGAAGAAAAGTTGATTAGCCTTATAGCGTTTTATAAGAAGGTCTTTAGTGGATACAGCTTACACGTCCTTAAAGACAATGTTAAATTATTGTTTAGAAATTGCACTCAGTAGAATACCCGGTTGGGTAAGAGAAGTTATTTATAGTATGTTATTTAATAATAATAATAATAATAATAATAATAATAATAATAATTTTTATTTATATAGCGCCAACATATTCTGCAGCGCTTTACAACTTATAGAGGGGACTTATACAGACAATAGACATTACAGCATAACAGAAATCACAGTTCAAAATAGATACCAGGAGGAATGAGGGCCCTGCTCGCAAGCTTACAATCTATGAGGAAAAGGGGAGACACAAGAGGTGGATGGTAACAATTGCTTTAGTTATTTGGACCAGCCATAGTGTAAGGCTCGGGTGTTCATGTAAAGCTGCATGAACCAGTTAACCGCCTAAGTATGTAGCAGTACAGACACAGAGGGCTATTAACTGCATAAAGTGTATGAGAACATGATGCGAGGAACCTGATGGTTTTTTTTTGTTTTTGTTTTTTTAATTTTAATTAGGCCACACAGGGATAGTTAGGTTAATGCGTTGAGGCGGTAGGCCAGTCTGAACAAATGCGTTTTTAGGGCACGCTTAAAACTGTGGGGATTGGAGATCAATCGTATTAACCTAGGTAGTGCATTCCAAAGAATCGGCGCAGCATGTGTAAAGTCTTGGAGACGGGAGTGGGAGGTTCTGATTATTGAGGATGCTAACCTGAGGTCATTAGCGGAGCGGAGGGCACGGGTAGGGTGGTAGACTGAGACCAGAGAGGAGATGTAGGGTGGTGCTGAGCCATGGAGTGCTTTGTGGATGAGGGTAGTAGTTTTGTACTGGATTCTGGAGTGAATGGGTAGCCAGTGTAATGACTGGCACAAGGTAGAGGCATCGGTGTAACGGTTGGTGAGGAATATGATCCTGGCATCAGCATTCAGGACAGATTGGAGCGGGGAGAGTTTGGTAAGAGGGAGGCCGATTAGTAGAGAGTTACAATAGTCCAGACGGGAATGAATAAGAGAAACAGTAAGAGTTTTTGCAGAGTCAAAAGTAAGAAAAGGGCGAATTCTAGAAATGTTTTTGAGATGCAGATAAGAAGAGCGAGCCAGTGATCGGATGTGGGGGGTGAATGAAAGCTCGGAATCAAGGATGAGCCTAAGGCAGCGGGCATGTTGCTTTGGAGTAATGGTGGAACCACACACGGAGATGGCAATGTCAGGTAAAGGTAGGTTAGTAGAGGGAGAGAACACGAGGAGTTCAGTTTTTGACAGGTTCAGTTTCAGATAAAGGGAGGACATGATGTTAGAGACAGCGGTAAGACAATCACTGGTGTTTTCTAAAAAGGTCGGAGTGATAGCAGGAGAAGAGGTGTATAATTGGGTGTCATCAGCATAGAGATGGTACTGGAAACCAAATCTACTGATTGTTTGTCCAATAGAGGCGGTATACAAAGAGAAGAGGAGGGGGCCTAGGACTGATCCTTGAGGAACCCCAACAGTAAGGGGAAGGTGAGAGGAGGAGGAACCAGCAAAACATGCAGAGAAGGATCGGTCAGAGAGATAGGAGGAGAACCAAGAGAGAACGGTGTCCTTGATGCCGATGGAGCGGAGCATAGTGAGGAGGAGCTGATGATCCACAGTGTCAAATGCTGCGGAAAGATCCAATAGAATTAGCATGGAGTAGTGACCATTAGATTTAGCTGTTAGTAGGTCATTAGAGACTTTAGTGAGGGCAGTTTCAGTAGAGTGTAAAGAGCGGAAGCCAGATTGAAGAGGGTCGAGAAGAGCGTTATCTGAGAGATAGCGGGTAAGACGGGAGTGGACCAGGCGTTCGAGGAGTTTAGAGATGAAGGGAAGATTAGAGACAGGTCTATAATTAGCGGCACAGTTTTGGTCGAGGGAGGGTTTTTTAAGTAATGGATGTATGATGGCATGCTTAAATGAGGAGGGAAAAATACCGGAAGTGAGGGAAAGGTTGAATATTTTTGTTATGTGAGAGGTGACAGCCGGGGAAAGGGACTGGAGGAGATGTGACGGAATGGGGTCACTGGTGCAAGTGGTCG
Source organism: Ranitomeya variabilis (assembly GCF_051348905.1). Taxonomy (NCBI): domain Eukaryota; kingdom Metazoa; phylum Chordata; class Amphibia; order Anura; family Dendrobatidae; genus Ranitomeya; species Ranitomeya variabilis. The sequence goes on from NC_135232.1 coordinate 27,072,950, forward strand.
GGCGAGACGATGCAAGGAGCCTGCTTACTTTTTCTTCAGTAACTGGTTCAAAGTCAGAGAGTGAACTAGATGCAGTGGGGGAGGGAGGACAGTGCCTGGTATGAAGAGATTGGGAGATGATTTCCTGTCGAATGTGGTCAATTTTTTCTTTGAAGTAATTGGCCAGATCGTCAGCGCGGAGATCTGTGGTTGGAGCCTGCTCTCTTGGGTTGAGTAGGGACTGGAAAGTGTCAAAGAGACGTTTAGGGTTATTGGACAGTGAGGTGATGAGGGTGTTGAAATAGGTTTGTTTGGAGAGGTGAAGGGCAGAGTTGTATGTTTTTAGCATGAACTTATAATGGATGAAATCTTCGGGTAGATTAGATTTTCTCCACAGACGTTCGGCGCACCTGGAGCATCGCTGCAGGAAGCGTGTTTGCAGCGTGTGCCACGGTTGTCGCCGTCTGTGTCGAGTTGCTCTATGTATAGGAGGAGCAGCTTCATCCAGGGCACTTTGCAGGGTTTCATTGTAATGGTTCAGAGCAGAATCAGGACATGAGATGGAGGAGATTGGGGCCAATGAGGACTGCAAATTCTTCATAAGTTTCTGGGTGTTAATGGCCTGTATGTTTCTATAAGTGTGGAAAGTGGGGGTGACCTGAGTGGGATGGCAGTTCTTGATAGAGAATGAAAGAAGGTTGTGGTCAGAGAGCGGGAGAGGGGAGTTTGTGAAATCATCCACTGAGCAAAGTCGGGAGAAGACCAAGTCAAGGGAGTTTCCATCTTCATGCGTTGGAGAGTTAGTATGCTGCAAGAGGCCGAAAGAGGAGGTTAGAGATAAAAGGTGAGAAGCAGACGGGGAAAGGGGAGAAGCAATGGGGATGTTGAAATCACCCATGATAAAGGTGGGGGTGTCACAGGAGAGAAAGTGTGGAAGCCAAGTGGCAAAGTGATCCAGGAACTGATGAGAAGGGCCGGGAGGACGATACACCACCGCCACTCACATGGAGAAGGGGACGTAGAGTCTGACAGCATGGACCTCAAAGGAAGGGAATACAAGTGAGGGTACTTGGGGGATAACTTGGAAGGTACATTTGGGTGAAAGGAGCAGCCCAACACCTCCACCTGCTCTGTTGTCTGATCTTGGGGTATGAGAAAAGTGTAGTGCAGAGAAGAGCAACCAAGGTTATTAGAGGACTGGGGGGTCTGCAATACCAAGATAGGTTATTACACTTGGGGCTATTTAGTTTGGAAAAACGAAGACTAAGGGGTGATCTTATTTTAATGTATAAATATATGAGGGGACAGTACAAAGACCTTTCTGATGATCTTTTTAATCATAGACCTGAGACAGGGACAAGGGGGCATCCTCTACGTCTGGAGGAAAGAAGGTTTAAGCATAATAACAGACGCGGATTCTTTACTGTAAGAGCAGTGAGACTATGGAACTCTCTGCCGTATGATGTTGTAATGAGTGATTCATTAATTAAATTTAAGAGGGGACTGGATACCTTTCTGGAAAAGTATAATGTTACAGGGTATATACACTAGATTCCTTGATAAGGCGTTGATCCAGGGAACTAGTCTGATTGCCGTATGTGGAGTCGGGAAGGAATTTTTTTCCCCATGGTGGAGTTACTCTTTGCCACATGGGGTTTTTTTGCCTTCCCGTGGATCAACATGTTAGGGCATGTTAGGTTAGGCTATGGGTTGAACTAGATGGACTTACAGTCTTCCTTCAACCTTAATAACTATGTAACTATGTAACTATGTAACTATGTAGTCCACCATAGGAGAGAGCAGCAGCAGCGGTTGTGTCTAAAATATTTAACCATGTTTGTAACGTTCAAGTGTCCTCACCTCCCATAAAGGGAAGCTCTGTTCAAGTTTACTTGTTCTTGCATTTCAAAAATTGTATGTCTTTTTGCTGACATGTATTGTTGTTTTCTTCCCAGTACAGGAGTTGGAAGCTCTGGGGGTGCAGAGTTGCACCTCCACACCGTGAGTCGGTGTGGAGGTCTTTTTGCATACTCTGCGTGGTTTTTGTAGTTTTTTTTGTGCTGACCGCATAGTTCCCTTTTCTATCCTCTGACTATTTAGTGAAGACTGGCCTCCTTTGCTAAAACCTGTTTCATTCCTGTGTTTGTGACTTTCCTCTTAACTCACAGTCAATATATGTGGGGGCTGCCTTTTCCTTTGGGGAATTTCTCTGAGGCAAGGTAAGGCTTCTATTTCTATCTTTAGGGGTAGTTAGCTCTTAGGCTGTGAAGAGGCGTCTAGGGAGAGTTAGGTACGCTCCACGGCTATTTCTAGTGTGTGTGATAGGAGTAGGGTTTGCGGTCAGCAGAGTTCCCACTTCCCCAGAGCTTGTCCCTATTTCTAGTTTAACCATCAGGTCATTCCGGGTGCTCCTAACCACCAGGTCCATAACAGGGAGTGCAGCGCCCCAGAGTCCTGGTCGTTGCAGTACTGTTGCTCCGCCACTAAGGGGGGCTATGGTACGTCTGATGGCATTGAAGGAGTTCACCTGACCAGGTATCACAGACACCAATACACTTCACAGTCTGGCCTCCAGGGGGAGCTAAGGGTGCTTTGTATTAGGCCACTCCTCACAATCTGGTAAAACTGGGGGTTAGATAGGAAGTTAGGAAGAAAGCTGACTGGGTTGGAACCAGGCAACATCCTGTGGCAGAGGGTGTTGCAGGGGAAGATTCAGGGGGGTCCCTGTCAGGGGTGGGATCCTGACAGAGGCCTAGCGAACAGAAAGAAGGTTACGGGACCGCTCCTGCACTTTGTAGTGGCGGTACCCCAAGAAAGGTCAAGAAGCGAGGTTTATTGTGCTGAGTGAGAAACGAGATCAACGCAACAAGGAGAATCACCAGTAGGAGTCGTGCTGTAAGACAAGGCAACATCCTACTGAGGCGCGCAGCCGGTGGCCAGAATCGCCGAGGAAGTATTGAGCTCCAGGCCTTACTTCAAACCTACGGCAGGACAGTCAGTTCTAGGCGGGCTGTCTCACCCAAAATCACCTAAGCAGACACATTGGGCAACATTTGGAGAGGGGCGACTCTAGGGTCCCGGAAGACCTCCGAGCCCACCCGTCATACGGGTGCGTCCTATCCATATCATCTGGGGGATGAAGAAGAACATCATAGTCGAGTCGTGAGGGAACACGAGAAACAGACACAACAGTTGTGAGGACTATCCCGTAAGCACAGCAGGGAAGGACCACAACACATAAGCGCTAGAAGGTAGGCACAGATTTCCACCTGCAAAGGGGACTCTGGAGGTGCCATTGGACCGGCCGGACTCAGGCAGCCCGGTTAACCGTATTCTGGACTGAGGATCCTGAAGCCTTCAGTAAAGAGGTAAAGAGACTGCAACCTGGTGTCCTCGTTATTCACCGCGACCTGCACCACACCATAACACCATCACCATCTACACCCTTTTATTGGGCGCCCCTCAGCAGGGTCACGGACCGGGTCTAGCCACCGTGACAATCCCAGAACCGAGACAGAGAGGCCCGGTGCCAGGTACCCCTCGGCCCTGCAACAGCGGGGGCGCTGCATATATACAGTACTATATCACACAGGAGAGCTGACAGATCCTCTATATACATACTACATCACACAGGAGAACTGACAGATCCTCTATATACAGTACTACATCACACAGGAGAACTGACAGATCATCTATATACAGTACTATATCACACAGGAGAACTGACAGATCCTCTATATACAGTACTGCACTACATGGAAGAACTTACAGATCCTCTATATACAGTCATGGCCAAAAGTTTTGAGAATGACACCAAAATTATATTTTCACATGATCTGCTGCCCTCTGGTTTTTATTAGTGTTTGTCTGATGTTTATATCACATACAGAAATATAATTGCAATCATAGTATGAGGACCAATAGGTTATATTGACAGTTAGAATGAGTTAATGCAGCAAGTCAATATTTGCAGTGTTGACCCTTCTTCTTCAAGACCTCTGCAATTCTCCCTGGCATGCTCTCAATCAACTTCTGGACCAAATCCTGACTGATAGCAGTCCATTCTTGCATAATCAATGCTTGCATTTTGCCAGAATTTGTTGGTTTTTGTTTGTCCACCCGTCTCTTGATGATTGACCACAAGTTCTCAATGGGATTAAGATCTGGGGAGTTTCCAGGCCATGGACCCAAAATCTCTATGTTTTGTTCCATGAGCCATTTAGTTATCACCTTTGCTTTATGGCAAGGTGCTCCATCATGCTGGAAAAGGCATTGTTGGGCGCCAAACTGCTCTTGGACGGTTGGAAGAAGTTGCTCTTGCAGGACATTCTGGTACCATTCTTTATTCATGGCTGTGTTTTTAGGCAAGACTGTGAGTGAGCCGATTCCCTTGGCTGAGAAGCCACCCCACACATGAATGGTTTCAGGATGCTTTACAGTTGGCATGAGACAAGACTGGTGGTAGCGCTCACCTCTTCTTCTCCGAATAAGCTGTTTTCCAGATGTCCCAAACAATCGAAAAGGGGATTCATCAGAGAAAATGACTTTGCCCCAGTCCTCAGCAGTCCACTCCCTGTACCTTTTGCAGAATATCAGTCGGTCCCTGATGTTTTTTCTGGAGAGAAGTGGCTTCTTTGCTGCCATCCTTGAAACCAGGCCTTGCTCAAAGAGTCTCCGCCTCACAGTGCATGCAGAAGCCCTCACACCAGCCTGCTGCCATTCCTGAGCAAGCTCGGCACTGCTGGGAGTCCGATCCCGCAGCTGAAACAGTTTTAAGATACGGTCCTGGCGCTTGCTGGTCTTTCTTGGGCGCCCTGGAGTCTTTTTGACAACAATGGAAGCTCTCTCCTTGAAGTTCTTGATGATGCGATAGATTGTTGACTGAGGTGCAATCTTTGTAGCTGCGATACTCTTCCCTGTTAGGCCATTTTTGTGCAGTGCAATGATGGCTGCACGTGTTTCTTTAGAGATAACCATGGTTAACTGAAGAGAAACAATGATACCAAGCACCAGCCTCCTTTTAAAGTGTCCAGTGATGTCATTCTTACGTAATCATGACTGATTGATCGCCAGCCCTGTCCTCATCAACACCCACACCTGTGTTACTGGATCAATCACTAAAACGATGTTAGCTGCTCCTTTTAAGGCAGGACTGCAATGATGTTGAAATGTGTTTTGGGGGTTAAAGTTCATTTTCTGGGCAAATATTGACTTTGCAAGTACAGTAATTGCTGTTAAGCTGATCACTCTGACATTCAGGAGTATATGCAAATTGCCATTAGAAAAAATGAAGCAGTAGACTTTGGAAAAATTAATATTTGTCTCATTCTCAAAATTTTTGTCCATGACTGTACACTACTACACCACAGTTTGGTTTCCCTTGCCTATCCCCAGGCAGCAGGGGGTTTATTAGGCAGCCCCCGCCACCACTCATTGCCTGAACGCAGGTTCGTAGTAGCTTGTCTCTAGTTCCTGTTTGTGCATGTTGGTTCTGTCTCTCCTGTTAGTGACCCGGCTCGTTTACCGTTTATCCTAATCTATCTGCTTCTGACCTCAGCAATGTATAAAGAACCTGTGCTACCTCTCCTGACTTCAGATTGTCTGACCACATCTTTGCCTTCGCCCTCCTGTACCTCGTACCCGTGCCTGACCCTCCGGCCAGATGCTGCAGACCCATGGACTGTCCTGGAGAGGTACCTGGTGACTACCTGTGGCCAAGCCTATCCTCACCATCACATCCTCTAGTGATTATCAGGTGGTCACCTAGTTACGCCCCTCTAGAGTAAGCCCGGGTCATGGCATAGTGGGTCCACTCCCACCACCATTACAGTACGTTCGGACCATGGACCCCGCTGACAAATCTGGACCCTGAGATCCCAAGTCAAATGTGCAAGAGGCCTGCGCTGAATTTGAGGATCAGGTCCAGATGAGGCAGGCTAAAATGTGGTGGCCACCCAGCCGCATGGCCTGTCCACTGCAGTGTCTGCTCTGCCTTTTGCCTCTGGCCAACCCTCCTCCATACTATCAGCCTCCCCAAGGGAACCACCTAACGCCTCAGTCTCTGGTGGAACTGCTAAGCTTCAGCTTCTACTTCCATCCCACTACGATGGAGATCCCAAGGAGATCCAGTTCACACTCCACGCTCATCTCTTTCCTTCTGACCAGACCAAGATGGCATTTATGGTCTCTCTGGAAAAGGCCTGGCCTCGGCAAATTCCATTTAGGTGTGTTGTGTTCCGGAGACCCGTGACCTTGGGAGGTTCCTGGAGATGTTCTGAGCGATATTTGAGGTTCCTGGCCGCACCTTTTCAGCTGCTTAATCCCTCTTGTCTCTAAGTCAGAGCACAGACTCCGTGGTCCAGTAGACCTTACGCTTCTGTACCTTGGCGGTGGAGCTGGCTTGTCAACCTTCTGGCAGGGTCTGTCAGGTCATATCATGGATAAGTTAGCAGGCAGAGATCTATCACCCCTGTACTATGCCACACAGGAGAGCCGACTAGTTTTATAAGCTTTTCTCCTCTTGTAGTAACCAGCCTCAAGACCATTAGTAATACGTGTGGATTATTTAGAAGGTCGTTAGATCGTGGAAGATCGGTTGATGTATTCCTTATCGTGCCAGAAAAATAAAAAGATATGGGGTCAGCCCCTTTAACATAAAAGTTTCCTTTAATTGTTGGGTGCCAAACTCTGGCTTCTTTTTATTACTTTACACCTGTATTATAACCTTTGTTTCCAAAATCAAGAGGAAACTTTTTTATTGCTATTAAGTTGTGTTCTTCTGCCAGGAAGTAAACATCGGACCTAGGAAATGTCAGGGTCACATTTTTTCTCTTTGTGGACTGAAGCCAGACCAAAAAAAAAACAAAGGCAACCACATCTAAGATAAGAGAGAAGATAATAAAACATATTTGTCTTTTGTCCTTTGGTAAATAGAATGGAAGTATTGAAACTCATCGGACATAATCCAGGTTCTTCAGTCCCGATTGTTTAACCTTCCCGATGGGAGTGCAAAAATCTAATGATGACCCTTTGATAATTTTCTTTACACATTTCATATCGTAAGACTATGGTTGGGAAAGAAGAACAGTGTCTTCATTCTTTAAAGTAAATTTTAGTCCTCTAATAATGAAGATGTGGTTGATTAATTTTTTACAATCACAATTACTGTTTCACTTCCTAGCAGCTCGGTCCATGTACCGGTCATTTCAAGTGCTGTCCAGACTAAGCTGATGTGTGCGTACACAAAGAAATACACTATTTTTGGCTATAGAAAAAATATCACTTGTACAAAGATATTATATATAGATTATTTATTATTTATTTATATAGATGAAAAGCTAAGAATATTGCACTGGTGGGTGCTGTGTCCTGCAGCAGAGATGCAGTCAAAATACCAAACTCTGGAGGAAGAGTTTCGCAGAACTATTGGATAAAACAGAAAATTATTTACTTAAAAATTCAATTCATGAAAACAAGTAAATCCATGGTGAGAACCAATGGAAATTAAAGGAGTTATAAAAACAAGTAACATAACTATATACTGAGCAGTGCAGCTGTGAATCCAGCTGTAGTGTGGGATAAAACATTTACAAGACAGCAGCAAAATGAGCCCCATTATACATGAGTATTGAGCAGCATAGCTGCTTTTTTTCTTGCCATAATACAAATTCTAACAGTCTTTTCAGTAGGACTGTCAGCTGTGTATCCACCAGACTTCTGCACAACACAACTGATGGTCCCAACCCCATTTATAAGGCAAGAAATCCCACTTATTAAACCTGACAGGGCACACCTGTGAAGTGAAAACCATTCCCGGTGACTACCTCTTGTAGATCATCAAGAGAATGCCAAGAGTGTGCAAAGCAGTCATCAAAACAAAAGCTGGCTACTTTGAAGAACCTAGAATATACAGTAAGACATACTTTCAGTTGTTTCACACTTTTTTGTTAAGTATATAATTCCACATGCAAAAAATTATAAACGCTGCCAACATTGTGGGTTTTTTTTGGGTTGCCACAACACAGCAAAAAAAAACAAAATAATGATCGAAACATCTTATATATCCCCAAATTGTAGCAACAAAACTTCAGATTGCCCTGGGGAAAATCAAGCTCTCACACAGCTCCTATAATGGAAAAATAAAAAAGTTATTTGTTCCGGAAAATGGCAACATATGCGTAAAAGTTTTTTTTTTTTTTAAATATCTGAATTTTTTTTCGTTATTAAAATAGTAAAAAAAAAAACTTGGACATGTTTGGTGTTGCCAAAATCATTCTGACCTGGATAATTATAATATCAGGTTGTTTTTACCACACAATAAGCACAGGGGAAAAAAAATAGTGACAATGAATGTATAAGGTTGAACTTGATGGACCTGCGTCTTCTTTCAATCTACGTATGTAACTATGTCATTCAAGAATTTTTATTTTTTTTTAAATTTCTCCACATTTGGAATTTTTGTTACCAATTTAGAATAAATGTTATGATAAAATAAATGGTGACATTCAAAACTACAACTTGTCCTGCAAAAAAATAGGAAGACCTGATATTTCTATTTGCTTGTTTGCTTTGTGAAACTTTTTCAGCTTCATTGTGTCACCAGGATACATTGCTGAGGATTCTCCGATGCCGTGAGATGTGTGTCTCTACATACTGTACGACCTATATCTGTATATTCAGTACAAAATGTGCTGCTTCTGGAAACTTCTACACAATGTGGATGATCAGCGCCTGAACTCTCATTTCAGCTCTGCTTCTATGCCTGACACCCTGCACATAAGTTTAAAAATGATCATAACATATATATATATATATATATATATATATATATATATATATATATATATATATATATATCATACACGTGCTGCAAAGTATACAGGGGAGCACAGAGCTGACAGAGAGATGATCCTAAATTATATCATTCACAAGACGGACTGCAAACAAGATCAGACGTCTGGGGAGTATCACAGCTGAGAAGAGCATGCAGAATATTTTTCTCTAAAGCAGAAAGAAAGCGGCTTCTCTAGTGCCATCTATGGGGAGATCCCTGTATGTCAACATCTGACCCCTTAAAGAGCCCCTCTATTCTCCTGTACACAGGACTGATGCAGAGGAGTTGCTTCTGAATAGAGTTGAGTCCTGGTTGGATTTCTGAAATGCAAAGGAAAAACCTCCTTAAATAGTCATCTTTGCTGCTCTCTTTCCCCTCTCACAGCATACAACTCACAAAATAGCTAAGGTGGATACAATGTAACATGTCCTCCCTCCTCTTCATCCCCTCTCACAGCATTGATCTTATACAATAGCTAAGGTGGATACAATGTAGCATGTCTTCCATCCTCTTCCTCCCCTCTCACAGCATTGATCTTATACAATAGCTAAAGTGGATATGGATCGCCCCCCAAGGGCAGTGGGGTACTCGGTACCGGGTCCTTCAGTTCACAGGTGGATGTCACGGTGGCTGACCCGGTCCGTGGCCCTGGGACGTCCATATAAAAGGTAAAGGTCCTTATGGAGAATGTTCATGACACCACCTGTGGTATTCGGTCAGGGTGACTGACACTGCTTTTAGGGGTCTGCTGGGGTGATATTATGGCACATAGATGGTATACCCTCCCACAGGTGAAGTGTATCCCCAGCGCTTCCCGGTGTGTAGATGGTGAATGATGAATGGCGCAGTGAAGAACAAGGACACAAGGTTGTAGTCTCTTTACCTTTACTGAAGACTTCAGCATCAACAATCCAGGGCACCAGATCACAGGGCAGGCAGAGTCGGTTTGGAGGCTGTCACGATTCACACCGTGACTGTCACCAATTGTCAAGGTCCCTTAGCCGCTGCCCACAATATGTCACGGATTGGGGTGACTTTAGACCAGCAGACGGCTATCACATGTGCAGGGGGGCTTATCCTAGTTATCCCTCCACTGCCACAATGTGATGAAAAAAAACACACACGAGGCTATTGACCTCTTAGTTTACAGCAGGGGCTTATTTTAGGTATCCCACTGCTCTTCAGTATACCATGAACTGCAGGGATTTGTGTCTATCCCGCTTACAGTTCCACTTAACACTTGCAGCTCTCTGGCGCCCCCCTTATTCTCAGGTCAGATTAGGTACTGCACCTGGGGTAATTAGTCGCCAGAAAGGCTGCCTGCTATGTACTGGCTATTGGGCGCACTGCAGCAACGCGATAACTACTCCCACTCAGGCAGGAACAATAATTATCAAGCCGCAGTCGCTACAGTGACCCCCCCAAAAAGCCGGCACACGGTAAGCTGCCACCAGCTCCGATCAAACAGGTCCGGAGCTAACCCCCAAAATAGTAGCGTAATTCCCTTCAGAGACAGGGTACGGTTTAGGGCAGGAAGAACGAACTAGTATTAAATATTATACTCCATAAATGATTTTTAGGCAGTGTTTATAAAATATTTTACAAAGATGTTACAAATGAGACAATTGCAAATATGTACAAGGTAATTATGAAAATAAAAGGATTAAAGGAAGAAAAGGTAACACTCACATATTCTCAGATCATTGCATTGCAGGCTAGGCTAGGAGAGCTTTCCATCTATCCCAGTGCATTGGCACTCGCAGTCTGGTCGCTTCAGGTAAAAACTCACAACTCCCCCCCTGGAAGCCTGCCAGCAACTTTATAACCTACAGCCTGTGACCTCACAGAAAGGGCTGGCTTTTCCAGATCCTCCTACCTTTCAGTCTGAGTACTTTGAATACAAATTGGTCTAATGCTTATAACTCCGTTCCAGTACATATCAGAATCATATCACACCCAGCATTCAGCTTGTATTAACATGAGCTTTCTTATGAGATCAAATATGTCCTATTATTTACAGAGCAATCCCTACTTCTTCCCCCGATGGAGTTAGACGACTGTGTTTAGAGTGATGGGTAGATGCTTCGATGGAGATCAAGAATATGTATTTATCATTCTACTATCCTAAATAGTTTGTCTAATATCTCACAATAACAGAACAAAGGACCGCATGGTTCTAGAAGTTTCTCTAACAGTTAAAGCTGAGCACTGTCTACTACAGGAAATACCGGTCGTAAATGCCTTTCGTCAATAAAACTCTCTTCCCCCATGCACAGTGGAAAGGCAGCTCAACTCTGAAGAAAAAGAGAAGGGGGGTTTCTTAGCCCACATCCTGGGCTGACAAGAGAAACTAAACTTATATGATATTTCATACCATATCGTGACACCTCCCCCTTTTAGCGTGCGCTACGGCGGCAGAACCTCTCGGTATGCCTCCATGCGCACCTCCGTGGGTTCACCCTGGCGGGAGAGTCCATCTGCATTCCCATGCTCTTTGCCCGCTTTGTGTTTAATGGTGAAGTCAAATTGCTGAAGGGCAAGGCTCCAGCGCAGCAACCTGCCATTGGTTCCACACATGGTGCTTAGCCAGCGCAGAGGGTTGTGGTCGGTCACCACGGTGAAGGTGCGACCGTACAAGTAGGGCTGCAAGCGCTGCAGGGCCCAGACTATGGCCAGGCACTCCTTCTCAATGGTGGAGTAGGCCACTTCCCTCGGCAAAAGTTTCCGGCTCAGGTACAACACGGGGTGCTCTTGGTCCTCCGAGTCAACCTGGCTGAGCACAGCACCAAGGCCAAACTCGCTGGCGTCGGTCTGTACCAAGAACGGTCGACTGCTGTCGACTGCTTTCAACACAGGGGCGTTGCACAGTGCTGTTTTCAACGCCTGGAAGGCCCCCTCACAGCCATCTGTCCAGTTGACGATGTGGGGTAGCTTCTTCCTGGTGAGGTCCGTCAAAGGTTTTGCCAGGCTACTATAGTGCTGCACGAAGCGCCTATAGTACCCTGCAGTGCCCAGGAAGGACATCACATGTTTCTTGGTCCTGGGAGTGGGCCAGTTCACGATCACGCCCACTTTGTCAGGCTCTGGTTTTAGGGTGTTTCCGCCTACCCGGTGCCCCAGGTAGTGAACCTCCCTCATGCCCATCTGGCACTTTCCCGGCTTGATAGTCAGTCCTGCTCGGTGAATTCGCCCGAGCACCTCCTCGAGATGCTGCAGGTGTTCATCCCAGGAGGGACTGAAGATGGCAATGTCATCTAAGTACGCCACGGCGTACTTCTCCAGTCCCTGAAGCAGGAGATTGACCATCCGCTGGAAAGTGGCAGGGGCATTCTTCATGCCGAAGGGCATGACCATGGACTCGTACAGTCCAAAGGGTGTGATAAAGGCGGACTTCTCCTGCGCCTCGGGGCTCAGGGGAATCTGCCAGTATCCGCGACTCAGATCCATTATTGTCAGGTATTCTGCGCCAGCTAACTTCTCAAGCAGCTCCTCGATGCGCGGCATTGGGTGCGCGTCAGAGGCTGTAATGGCGTTGAGCCCCCTGTAGTCCACGCAGAACCGGGTGGTCCGGTCCTTCTTTGGCACGAGAACTACAGGTGAGGCCCACGCGCTCTTTGACCGTCGAATCACCCCCAGCTGTAACATCTCATCGATCTCCTGGCGCATAATCTGCTGCACCTGGTCAGAGATTCGATAGGGTGTTCGCCGTAGTGGGGCGTGATTCCCGGTGTCCACCTCGTGGACCGCTAACTCAGTCCTTCCAGGCCGGTTGGAGAACACGACCCGGAAGGGTTCCAGTGTGGTTTGCAACTGCAACCGCTGTGGTTCATCTAGCGAGGCGCTTACCTCCACGTCCTCAATGGACCCACGGGCCTTGGCTTGGGCCAGCATGTCCAGGAGGGCGTCTTCCTCCCCGTCTTCGGGTGCGCTGCAGACCGGTAGGACGAAAGGTTCGCGTTCGTGATGAGCCTTCATCATGTTGACGTGAAAGGCCTTTCGCCTACCCCGAGTGTGGTCAAGCGTGACCACATAGGTGACCGGGTTGAGCTGTTGGTGGACGACGTACGGGCCCTCCCAGGCTGCCTGAAGCTTATCCGTTGGTACAGGAACCAGCACCCACACCTTTTGACCCACGTGGTAGGTCCGCTCCCGGGCGTTCTGGTCGTACCAGTGCTTCTGATCAGCCTGAGCCTGCGTCATGTTGTCATGCACCAACTGCGTCAAGGTCTGCATCTTGTCACGGAAGCGCATGACATACTCCACTATGGACACTTCAGAAGGGTTCGGCTCCTCTTCCCAGGATTCTCTTACCAACCCAAGGGGTCCCCGGACTCGCCTGCCGTACAGGAGCTCGAAGGGGGAGAACCCCGTCGAGGCCTGCGGAACCTCTCTGTAAGCGAATAGCAGGTGTGGGAGGTACCGCTCCCAGTCGCGCCCTTGTGTCTCAACCAGCATGCGTAGCATCTGTTTGAGGGTACCATTGAAACGTTCACACAAGCCATTGGTCTGTGGGTGATACGCACCCGATACCAGGTGCTTCACCTGCATTTTCTTACAGAGAGCCTCCATTAGGTGAGACATAAATTGGGTCCCTCGATCAGTAAGCATTTCCCTGGGAAATCCTACCCGTGAAAAGATGGCCAACAGGGCATCCGCCACCTTATCTGCCCTAGTTGACGACAGAGCTACTGCCTCTGGGTACCGGGTAGCGTAGTCTACCACAGTAAGAATAAATCGCTTTCCAGAGCTGCTGGAGACGGCCAGCGGGCCCACAATGTCCACCGCAATCCTCTGGAAAGGCTCCTCTATCACTGGCAAAGGGATCAGGGGAGCCTTAAGAGCAGGCCCCGCCTTCCCCACTCTTTGACAGGTGACACAGGAGCGGCAGTAGTTTGACACATCTGTCCCCATCTTAGGCCAATAGAAGTGTTGAGACAGCCGGGCCTTAGTTTTGCTGATACCCAAGTGTCCAGCTAGCGGGATCTCATGGGCAATCCGCAACAACTCACCCCGGAATTGCTGTGGGACGACCAGCTGTCTTTCCCTCAACCACTCCTTTTGTGATTCTCCGGGTACTGTCTCCCGGTACAACCTTCCTCCTTCCCAGAACACCTTCTCCTTATCAGTTTCAGAGAATGACGTCCCGGCGAGTTGTCTCAAACTCTCTAGGCTCGCATCTGTGTGCAGAGCGGCCTTAAACTCCTGGCTAGGGGAAGCCAGAAGTGACGTTAGGGTCCCTTCCCCACGGGAGCCCTCTGGGACCTGTTCTGGGTCCACCTCTGGTTCAATCATACTGATGACTGAGGAGGGTCCGGGAGGCAGACAGTTATCTGCGTTCCGGGCACTCTGACTGCGGGTGACAGCAGCTACGTAGGCTGTCTCCCCGGGGATTTCTACAGACCCAACAGCCGACGCTGCTATGGGCTCTACCTCCCCATCCACCCCCATTACCTCAGGAGCATTGCTACTTATGGGCCAGTTACCTTCCTCGGTGGCACTGGTCAATTGCATGGCATCACCTTCCTCACGGTTCCCATGTATTTCCCCATTTCCGGTAGCACCGACACTTGCCCCTGCTAGGGGTTCCTCAGCCGTCTCACTCCGCAGAGCGACGTGACTGAGCACTCCTGTACCTACGGACACATCAACTTTCATAGAAACAGCGTTATCAGGTACAGTTGGCACAGGTACAACATTTTCACCATCAATCCTAGGGAAAAAATGGTTAACAGATGCATCATTACAAGATAAAGCATGGTCAGGTAACACATGCGATTTCCCATCATCATCATCATCATCATCAGGGTTAACGTTACCCTTATTAGCAGATTGGGGAGGGGTGTCAGGGACGTAGTATGCAAACAACCTCCCCAAATCAGTCCCCAACAAAACATCAGTGGGCAAATTATCAGACAGCCCCACTTCTTTCACCCCGCTCCCGGCACCCCAATCAATAAAAACCCGGGCCATCGGTAAGGGACAGCTGATGCCCCCAATCCCAGTGACAGTTAGGGTTTTCCCCGGAATGATTTCTTCAGGGGCCGCCAGTTCGGGTCGGATGAGGGTTCGTTCAGCCCCGGTGTCCTTGAGGCCGGTAGCAACACGACCTCCCACAGTGACGGGCTGTACGTTGTCACACACCCTCCCAACCACACCACCCACCAAAAGAACAGCTGCATTAGGCCCTGGGGCCTGGGATGAGGGGTTCTTCTGCTTGGCTGGACATTGGTGACTGAGGTGTCCAGTCTGCCTGCAGTGGTAACACTGGCGAAGTTCGGTGGTAGGTCTGGTGCTGTTGGCCACGGGGACAGGACCTCTGGTGTGTTGGCTGGCAGGGGTACTGGCGTTGGATGCAGGCTTACCCCCTCTCCAGCTGGAGGTGACTGGCTTCCGCACTTCCGATCTACGGTTGGCCTCATAGGCATCGGCAATCTGCGCTGCTTTCGTCACGTCTTTGGGTTCTCTGTCCATCACGAACTGTCGCACCTCAGTTGGGCAAAGACGGAAGAACTGGTCTTTGATCATCAGGTCTCGCAGCTGTGCAAAGGTGGTCACTGACAGTCCTTGGGTCCACTGGTCAAAGTGGGTCCCCAGTCCATGCACCACATCACTGTAACTGTCGTGTGGGCCACGTTGGAGGGTCCGAAACTTTTTACGGTACACCTCGGGTGTAAGCTGGTACTTGGCTATCAGAGCCTGCTTGATGGCCTCATAGTCACCATCTTGTTCTTGAGGGAGTGCAGCAAACACTTCCAGAGCTTTTCCTCTCAGCCCTGGTGTCAGATACCGTGCCCATTCTTGTGTAGGCAGCTGGTACTGCCTGCAGGCTTTCTCAAAGGCCCGCAGAAAAGTGTCCAAGTCCCCATCCTTTTCCATAACCGGAAAGTGGTCGGGCCGGGGCTTTGGTGTCTGAGCGCTGCTGGGCTCACGGCTCTGAGGCGACCCCTGCATTTGCAGTTGGGCCATCTGCAGCTGGTACTCTCGCTGCGCTTGGGCCTCTCGCTCGGCTCGCTGGGCCTCTCGCTCTGCTCGGGCCTCTCGCTCGGCTCGCTGGGCCTCTCGCTCTGCTCAGGCCTCTCGCTCGGCTCGCTCTTGGTATTGCTGGATCAGCTGCAGACGTCTCTCTAGGTCATCTGTGGGGCATTGTTGCAGAGCCAGCTGCAGGAGGAGGTCTGCGCCCCCTTGGTTGCCAGTAGGGCCCGTATTCTGTGGTTGGACCTCTGCGGCAGCACCATGTTCGCTTGTGCCGGCTTCTGCGGCCTCTGGGCTCTGTGAGTGGTCTAGAGCGGCTTCCCATTGCATCAGGGCTGCGACCAGTTCGCTTTTGCTTTTGCTTGCATAGTCAATGTGCTGTGACTTGCATAAGGCAACAAGGGTGTCTCTGGTCTGCTGTTCATAGAAGGCTTCTCCTAGCCCAACCATGGTTGCCACATAAAAGAGAGAATAGAAAAACAAAGAGAAAGGGAGGGGATAATTACCAGTACACAATTGTCTCACAACTAATAAACACTGAGTTCGTTCTCCAAACTTATTTGCGCAGAGTTCTCGCAAGAACTTTCTGCAAGTTTTTAGTGAGAGGAATGATTGCTCAAACCAAATCACTAATGCTCTAATATCCCACCGCCTTGCCACCAATATGTCACGATTCACACCGTGACTGTCACCAATTGTCAAGGTCCCTTAGCCGCTGCCCACAATATGTCACGGATTGGGGTGACTTTAGACCAGCAGACGGCTATCACATGTGCAGGGGGGCTTATCCTAGTTATCCCTCCACTGCCACAATGTGATGAAAAAAAACACACACGAGGCTATTGACCTCTTAGTTTACAGCAGGGGCTTATTTTAGGTATCCCACTGCTCTTCAGTATACCATGAACTGCAGGGATTTGTGTCTATCCCGCTTACAGTTCCACTTAACACTTGCAGCTCTCTGGCGCCCCCCTTATTCTCAGGTCAGATTAGGTACTGCACCTGGGGTAATTAGTCGCCAGAAAGGCTGCCTGCTATGTACTGGCTATTGGGCGCACTGCAGCAACGCGATAACTACTCCCACTCAGGCAGGAACAATAATTATCAAGCCGCAGTCGCTACAGTGACCCCCCCAAAAAGCCGGCACACGGTAAGCTGCCACCAGCTCCGATCAAACAGGTCCGGAGCTAACCCCCAAAATAGTAGCGTAATTCCCTTCAGAGACAGGGTACGGTTTAGGGCAGGAAGAACGAACTAGTATTAAATATTATACTCCATAAATGATTTTTAGGCAGTGTTTATAAAATATTTTACAAAGATGTTACAAATGAGACAATTGCAAATATGTACAAGGTAATTATGAAAATAAAAGGATTAAAGGAAGAAAAGGTAACACTCACATATTCTCAGATCATTGCATTGCAGGCTAGGCTAGGAGAGCTTTCCATCTATCCCAGTGCATTGGCACTCGCAGTCTGGTCGCTTCAGGTAAAAACTCACAACTCCCCCCCTGGAAGCCTGCCAGCAACTTTATAACCTACAGCCTGTGACCTCACAGAAAGGGCTGGCTTTTCCAGATCCTCCTACCTTTCAGTCTGAGTACTTTGAATACAAATTGGTCTAATGCTTATAACTCCGTTCCAGTACATATCAGAATCATATCACACCCAGCATTCAGCTTGTATTAACATGAGCTTTCTTATGTATGAGATCAAATATGTCCTATTATTTACAGAGCAATCCCTACTTCTTCCCCCGATGGAGTTAGACGACTGTGTTTAGAGTGATGGGTAGATGCTTCGATGGAGATCAAGAATATGTATTTATCATTCTACTATCCTAAATAGTTTGTCTAATATCTCACAATAACAGAACAAAGGACCGCATGGTTCTAGAAGTTTCTCTAACAGTTAAAGCTGAGCACTGTCTACTACAGGAAATACCGGTTGTAAATGCCTTTCGTCAATAAAACTCTCTTCCCCCATGCACAGTGGAAAGGCAGCTCAACTCTGAAGAAAAAGAGAAGGGGGGTTTCTTAGCCCACATCCTGGGCTGACAAGAGAAACTAAACTTATATGATATTTCATACCATATCGTGACAGAGGCAAATCCAGAGTCCCCTTTTCCAGGTGGAAATCAGTAGCCTTCCTTTGCGCTGCAGTGGTGTAGTCCCTTACTGCCTAAGGCTTCACATAAGGGTCTCACAGATGTGATGTTTCGCTCTCTCTGTCCCCCATATAGGATAGGACTGGTGACTTGAGCCTGTTTATAGGGTCTCTTAGATGACCCGGCTCTGTAGGTGTCACCATGCCTCCTGGGTGTAGGTGCGGACAGGTAACCTGAAATTAGCTGTCCTGCCGGTCTCTGAAATAAGTCGTAGAGGTCCTTACTCCCTCGGTGTTCCGGCTACCGGGATGTTGCGCCTCAGAAGGAGACAGCTTGAGCGGGGCTGGTCCCCTTCTGGCATCCTCTCCATTGCTTCGACTTCCTTCATGCTCGCTGCAATACAGTTCTGCCTTTCAATGTCTCTTTCTGGGAGCTGCAGCTCTGAGGGCATGCACAGCTCCTTTAACCTTCCATCCTCCTCAGACTCTGGTCTGGAATGTTCTAACAGAACTCCTGTCTGGAGCTCTGTCAGGAACTGACTCCTGTCTGGAACTGACTAGCTTTTCCCTACAGACTACCAGTTATCTATATATGGGGAGTGTCCTAATAAATAGGAGCAGGAGCTCCCCCTGGTGGCCTGGAGTGTGAAATGTGTTGCATGTTTGTGATACCTGAATACAGTTATCTTTCTTTGCATCCAAATGTAGCATCACTCTCCCCGAGAGGAAAGCAATACCACTGCGCTGACCAGGACCCTGGGGCGCCGCAATGTTATGGTTCTCAATGGCAAGAGAACATAGCCCAGCATACATAGGAACTAGCTCTTGGAAGGATGGAAACTTAAACTGACCATGAACTAAACCTGCCGCACAACTAACAGTAGCCGGGTAGCGTAGCCTGCGTTTTATCCCTAGACGCCCAGCGCCGGCCGGAGGACTAACTAATCCTGGCAGAGGAAAATATAGTCCTGGCTCACCTCTAGAGAAATTTCCCAGAAAGGCAGACAGAGGCCCCCACATATATTGGCGGTGATTTAAGATGAAAATGACAAACGTAGTATGAAAATAGGTTTAGCAAAATCGAGGTCCGCTTACTAGATAGCAGGAAGACAGAAAGGGTACTTTCATGGTCAGCTGAAAACCCTATCAATACACCATCCTGAAATTACTTTAAGACTCTAGTATTAACTCATAACATCAGAGTGGCAATTTCAGATCACAAGAGCTTTCCAGACACAGAAACGAAACTGCAGCTGTGAACTGGAACAAAATGCAAAAAACAAACAAGGACAAAAGTCCGACTTAGCTGGAAGTTGTCTGGTAGCAGGAACATGCACAGAAAGGCTTCTGATTACAATGTTGACCGGCATGGAAGTGACAGAGGAGCAAGGTTAAATAGCGACTCCCACATCCTGATGGGAACAGGTGAACAGAGGGGATGATGCACACAAGTTCAATTCCACCAGTGGCCACCGGGGGAGCCCAAAATCCAATTTCACAACAGTACCCCCCCCTCAAGGAGGGGGCACCGAACCCTCACCAGAACCACCAGGGCGATCAGGATGAGCCCTATGAAAGGCACGGACCAGATCGGAGGCATGAACATCAGAGGCAGTCACCCAAGAATTATCCTCCTGACCGTATCCCTTCCATTTGACCAGATACTGGAGTTTCCGTCTGGAAACACGGGAGTCCAAGATTTTTCCACAACGTACTCCAACTCGCCCTCAACCAACACCGGAGCAGGAGGTTCAACGGAAGGCACAACCGGTACCTCATACCTGCGCAACAATGACCGATGAAAAACATTATGAATAGAAAAAGATGCAGGGAGGTCCAAACGGAAGGACACAGGGTTAAGAATCTCCAATATCTTGTACGGGCCGATGAACCGAGGCTTAAACTTAGGAGAAGAAACCCTCATAGGGACAAAACGAGAAGACAACCACACCAAGTCCCCGACACAAAGCCGAGGACCAACCCGACGCCGGCGGTTGGCAAAAAGCTGAGTCTTCTCCTGGGACAACTTCAAATTGTCCACCACCTGCCCCCAAATCTGATGCAACCTCTCCACCACAGCATCCACTCCAGGACAATCCGAAGATTCCACCTGACCGGAGGAAAATCGAGGATGAAACCCCGAATTACAGAAAAAAGGAGACACCAAGGTGGCAGAGCTGGCCCGATTATTGAGGGCAAACTCCGCTAAAGGCAAAAAAGCAACCCAATCATCCTGATCTGCAGACACAAAACACCTCAAATATGTCTCCAAAGTCTGATTCGTCCGCTCGGTCTGGCCATTAGTCTGAGGATGGAAAGCAGACGAGAAAGACAAATCTATGCCCATCCTAGCACAGAATGCCCGCCAAAATCTAGACACGAATTGGGTTCCTCTGTCAGAAACGATATTCTCCGGAATACCATGCAAACGAACCACATTTTGAAAAAACAGAGGAACCAACTCGGAAGAAGAAGGCAACTTAGGCAGGGGAACCAAATGGACCATCTTAGAGAAACGGTCACACACCACCCAGATGACAGACATCTTCTGAGAAACAGGAAGATCCGAAATAAAATCCATCGAGATGTGCGTCCAAGGCCTCTTCGGGATAGGCAAGGGCAACAACAATCCACTAGCCCGAGAACAACAAGGCTTGGCCCGAGCACAAACGTCACAAGACTGCACAAAGCCTCGTACATCTCGTGACAGGGAAGGCCACCAGAAGGACCTTGCCACCAAATCCCTGGTACCAAAGATTCCAGGATGACCTGCCAACGCAGAAGAATGAACCTCAGAAATGACTTTACTGGTCCAATCATCAGGAACAAACAGTCTACCAGGTGGGCAACGATCAGGTCTATCCGCCTGAAAATCCTGCAAGGCCCGCCGCAGGTCTGGAGAAACGGCAGACAATATCACTCCATCCTTAAGGATACCTGTAGGTTCAGAATTACCAGGGGAGTCAGGCTCAAAACTCCTAGAAAGGGCATCCGCCTTAACATTCTTAGAACCCGGTAGGTATGACACCACAAAATTAAACCGAGAGAAAAACAACGACCAGCGCGCCTGTCTAGGACTCAGGCGTCTGGCGGACTCAAGATAAATTAAATTTTTGTGGTCGGTCAATACCACCACCTGATGTCTAGCCCCCTCAAGCCAATGACGCCACTCCTCAAAAGCCCACTTCATGGCCAAAAGCTCCCGATTCCCAATATCATAATTCCGCTCGGCGGGCGAAAATTTACGAGAAAAAAAAGCACAAGGTTTCATCACGGAGCAGTCGGAACTTCTTTGCGACAAAACCGCCCCAGCTCCGATTTCAGAAGCGTCGACCTCAACCTGAAAAGGAAGAGCAACATCAGGCTGACGCAACACAGGGGCGGAAGAAAAGCGGCGCTTAAGCTCCCGAAAGGCCTCCACAGCAGCAGGGGACCAATCAGCAACATCAGCACCCTTCTTAGTCAAATCAGTCAATGGTTTAACAACATCAGAAAAACCAGCAATATATCGACGATAAAAGTTAGCAAAGCCCAAAAATTTCTGAAGACTCTTAAGAGAAGAGGGTTGCGTCCAATCACAGATAGCCCGAACCTTGACAGGATCCATCTCGATGGAAGAGGGGGAAAAAATGTATCCCAAGAAGGAAATCTTTTGAACCCCAAAAACGCACTTAGAACCCTTCACACACAAGGAATTAGACCGCAAAACCTGAAAAACCCTCCTGACCTGCTGGACATGAGAGTCCCAGTCATCCGAAAAAATCAGAATATCATCCAGATACACGATCATAAATTTATCCAAATAATCACGGAAAATGTCATGCATAAAGGACTGAAAGACTGAAGGGGCATTTGAAAGGCCAAAAGGCATCACCAAATACTCAAAGTGGCCCTCGGGCGTATTAAATGCGGTTTTCCACTCATCCCCCTGCTTAATTCGCACCAAATTATACGCCCCACGGAGATCTATCTTAGAGAACCACTTGGCCCCCTTTATGCGAGCAAACAAATCAGTCAGCAGTGGCAACGGATATTGATATTTAACCGTGATTTTATTCAAAAGCCGATAATCAATACACGGCCTCAAAGAGCCATCTTTCTTAGACACAAAGAAAAAACCGGCTCCTAAGGGAGATGACGAAGGACGAATATGTCCCTTTTCCAAGGACTCCTTTATATATTCTCGCATAGCAGCATGTTCAGGCATAGACAGATTAAATAAACGACCCTTAGGGTATTTACTACCCGGAATCAAATCTATGGCACAATCGCACTCCCGGTGCAGAGGTAATGAACCAAGCTTAGGTTCTTCAAAAACGTCACGATAGTCAGACAAGAATTCAGGAATCTCAGAGGGAATAGATGACGAAATGGAAACCAAAGGTACGTCCCCATGCATCCCCTTACATCCCCAGCTTAACACAGACATAGCGTTCCAGTCGAGGACTGGGTTATGAGATTGCAGCCATGGCAATCCAAGCACCAACACATCATGTAGATTATACAGCACAAGAAAGCGAATAATCTCCTGATGATCCGGATTAATTCGCATAGTTACTTGTGTCCAGTATTGTGGTTTATTACTAGCCAATGGGGTGGAGTCAATCCCCTTCAGAGGTATAGGAGTTTCAAGAGGCTCTAAATCATACCCACAGCGTTTGGCAAAGGACCAATCCATAAGACTCAAAGCGGCGCCAGAGTCGACATAGGCATCCGCGGTAATAGATGATAAAGAACAAATCAGGGTCACAGATAGAATAAACTTAGACTGAAAAGTGCCAATTGAAACTGACTTATCAAGCTTCTTAGTACGCTTAGAGCATGCTGATATAACATGAGTTGAATCACCACAATAAAAGCACAACCCATTTTTTCGTCTAAAATTCTGCCGTTCGCTTCTGGACAGAATTCTATCACATTGCATATTCTCTGGCGTCTTCTCGGTAGACACCGCCAAATGGTGCACAGGTTTGCGCTCCCGCAGACGTCTATCGATCTGGATAGCCATTGTCATGGACTCATTCAGACCCGCAGGCACAGGGAACCCCACCATAACATCCTTAACGGCATCAGAGAGACCCTCTCTGAAATTCGCCGCCAGGGCGCACTCATTCCACTGAGTAAGCACAGACCATTTACGGAATTTTTGGCAGTATATTTCAACTTCATCTTGCCCCTGAGATAGGGACATCAAGGCTTTTTCCGCCTGAAGCTCTAAATGAGGTTCCTCATAAAGCAACCCCAAGGCCAGAAAAAACGCATCCACATTGAGCAACGCAGGATCCCCTGGAGCCAATGCAAAAGCCCAATCTTGAGGGTCGCCCCGGAGCAAGGAAATCACAATCCTGACCTGCTGAGCAGGATCTCCAGCAGAGCGAGATTTCAGGGACAAAAACAACTTGCAATTATTTTTGAAATTTTGAAAGCAAGATCTATTCCCCGAGAAAAATTCAGGCAAAGGAATTCTAGGTTCAGATATAGGAACATGAACAACAAAATCTTGTAAATTTTGAACTTTCGTGGTGAGATTATTCAAACCTGCAGCTAAACTCTGAATATCCATTTTAAACAGGTGAACACAGAGCCATTCCAGGATTAGAAGGAGAGAGAGAGAGGAAGGCTGCAATATAGGCAGACTTGCAAGTGATTCAATTGAAAGCACACTCAGAACTGAAGGAAAAAAAAAAAAAAAAAATTTTTCAGCAGACTTCTTTTTTCTCTCCTTTCTCTGCCAATTAATTTAACCCTTTGCGGCCGGTCAAACTGTTATGGTTCTCAATGGCAAGAGAACATAGCCCAGCATACATAGGAACTAGCTCTTGGAAGGATGGAAACTTAAACTGACCATGAACTAAACCTGCCGCACAACTAACAGTAGCCGGGTAGCGTAGCCTGCGTTTTTATCCCTAGACGCCCAGCGCCGGCCGGAGGACTAACTAATCCTGGCAGAGGAAATTATAGTCCTGGCTCACCTCTAGAGAAATTTCCCAGAAAGGCAGACAGAGGCCCCCACATATATTGGCGGTGATTTAAGATGAAAATGACAAACGTAGTATGAAAATAGGTTTAGCAAAATCGAGGTCCGCTTACTAGATAGCAGGAAGACAGAAAGGGTACTTTCATGGTCAGCTGAAAACCCTATCAATACACCATCCTGAAATTACTTTAAGACTCTAGTATTAACTCATAACATCAGAGTGGCAATTTCAGATCACAAGAGCTTTCCAGACACAGAAACTAAACTGCAGCTGTGAACTGGAACAAAATGCAAAAAACAAACAAGGACAAAAGTCCGACTTAGCTGGAAGTTGTCTGGTAGCAGGAACATGCACAGAAAGGCTTCTGATTACAATGTTGACCGGCATGGAAGTGACAGAGGAGCAAGGTTAAATAGCGACTCCCACATCCTGATGGGAACAGGTGAACAGAGGGGATGATGCACACAAGTTCAATTCCACCAGTGGCCACCGGGGGAGCCCAAAATCCAATTTCACAACACGCAAATACAATGTAACATGTCCTCTTCCTCCCATCACAGCATAGGTCTTAGACAAAAGCTAAGGTGGATACAATGTAACACGTCCTCTCTCCACCTCTTCCACTTCCTCCCGTCTCACAGCATTGGTCTTATGCAATAGCTAAGGTGGATACAATGTAACATGTCCTCTCTCCTCCTCTTCCTCCCCTTTCACAGCATTGGTCTTATACAATAGCTAAGGTAGATACAATGTAAAATGTTCCTTCTTCTCTTCCTCCTCTCTCACAGCATTGGTCTCATACAATAGTTAAGGTGGATACAATGTAACATGTCCTCTCTCCTCCTCATCCTCCCCTCTTACAGCATTGGTCGTATACAATAGCTAATGTAGATACAATGTAACATGTCCCTTCTCCTCCTCATCCTCCCCTCTTACAGCATTGGTCGTATACAATAGCTAATCTAGATACAATGTAACATGTCCCTTCTCCTCCTCTTCCTCCCCTCTCACAGCATTGGTCTCATACAATAGTTAAGGTGGATACAATGTAACATGTCCTCTCTCCTCCTCTTCCTCCCCTCTCACAGCCTTGGTCTTATACAATAGCTAAGGTAGATAAAACGTAACATGTCCTCTCTCCTCCTCTTCCTCCCCTCTCACAGCATTGGTCTTATACAATAGCTAAGGTGGATACAATGTAACATGTCCTCTCTCCTCCTCTTCCTCCCCTCTCATAGCATTGGTCGTATACAATAGCTAATGTAGATACAATGTAACATGTCCCTTCTCCTCCTCTTCCTCCCCTCTCACAGCATTGGTTTTATACAATAGCTAAGGTAGATACAATGTAACATGTCCTCTCTCCTCTTCCTCCCCTCTCACAGCATTGATCTTATACAATAGCTAAGGTGGATATAATGTAACATGTCCTCTCTCTTCCTCTTCCTCCCCTCTCACAGCATTGGTCTTATACAATAGCTAAGGTGGATACAATATAACATGTCCTCTCTCCTCCTCTTCCTCCCCTCTCACAGCATTGGTCTTATACAATAGCTAGGGTAGATAAAATGTAACATGTCCTCTCTCCTCCTCTTCCTCCCCTCTTACAGCTTTGGTCGTATACAATAGCTAATGTAGATACAATGTAACATGTCCTCCCTCCTCTTCCTCCCCTCTCACAGCATTGGTCTTATACAATAGCTAAGGTGGATACAATGTAACATGTCCTCGCTCCTCCTCTTCCTCCCCTCTCACAGCATTGGTCTTATACAATAGCTAAGGTGGATACAATGTAACTTGTCCTCTCTCCTCCTCTTCCTCCTCTCTCCGCTTTCACATAGGCGTAGCTAAACGGCTACCTGGTTTTCGCAAGGGCTTCTTATGGTGTAGTTAGACTTGAGCTGCAGGTACCACTCCTTGGCAGTCCCCAGCACAGCACCTGCTGACCCCAATGGTCAGGTTCACTGACACAGACACAGGCACAGAGTAACTGGCAGGACATGACTCTGTGCTGCTGTGGCTGGCTCTCCTGACATCCTCTGTAGTGCAATGTTTGACTCATTGACTTATTTTATGCTTGATACTCAATGTTTACTTCTCGCTCATCACTAACAATGATCCATCATGTCCGAATTCGGACTGTATATCCTTTTGTTTTCTAAGAGATAAGCTATCGCCAGAGGTGTCTGTCAGTGACTCACTCATACAGAACAAAGGATAAGATTTGTGAAAGATAGCTGCCAGCCAAACAATTGGTATATATTACTGTATACAATTGTCAGGGTGAAAAGATATATCTTTATACACTTTTTGTACTTTTATAAAGTTATGCTCTGAAACAATAAGTTTTCCCCATCTGCTAGCTAATGTAGATGTAACTATATTTAAAATGGCTGCCAGTATTCACCTATGCCCTACTTTCGTTTCTGAGAAGCCAAGTATCATTTCTTCTGAAATCGAAACTTGAGGAATGTGAAGAGAGGAGGATTCACCAGAAGATATCCGGACAAATCAGAAAGACTGAATACTAGACATATACTGCTTAAACCCTGCCTATTGCATTCCTTCTCCTAACACACATTATAGTACTGCATATCCGGAAATAAAGTCAGTTGCTGTGATCGTTGCCGATACTTGTAGACGCACGAGCATGCACTGAGATTGAACCAGCCCTTTGTCTGACTCATTCTTACCCGGTACCAAATGCTCTGCTCATACTTTAATTTGGGATGACTGGTGAATGAGGGTTAGTCGTGATGACCCCGACAATTTGGCGCCCAATGTGGGGCATGGCCAGCGATCCGAGACCCCCTGGACCCATCCCTGGATGTCCGTGGATGACACCCGGAGTGGCTGACCTCGAGGACTGATCACCCTCCAAACACGGTAAGTGGAGATCATATTCTCTGTATGTGTCACACTTGCTAGTGTCTCAGCCGTTATTGGTTTGTCTGTGGTCTCCTTGGGTCCTAGGGGTGACCAGTCGAGTGGTGAGACCGAGCGCGATCCCGTGCCACGCTCTGAACCAGCAACTGAGAGACGTCGCATCCTGCGCGTCCTCGTGTACACCATACCTCCTCCACCGGTCATTGTACTCCATTCAACCACCCTACCCGTGACTATTGTCTAGTAGCGAAGTAGAGAGAAAGATTGAGAAAGTTGTAGATTGTGGGGCGGCTTAGAGAAAGGGATAGGAGACGCAGCCTCTGTGATATTGTACTAACAGGTAATTAAGACGTCCCAAGAGGGGGACCACCAGAATTTCAGTACAAATAGGTAATTAAGACGTCCCAAGAGGGGGACCACCAGAATTTCAGTGGAGGGGTCTCACAAGGAGACCGCCTCCCAACGGTTTAGAATATCGTGACAGGATAGTCTGTTAATCACTGTTGTTCAGGTTAGGGACAGCAAATACTGAGCGCGAGGCTCTATATTCCTAGTACGTTGAACGCGAGGTTCCGTGCTATAGGACACAGTGTTGATATCGTTGTCTGTGGCCTGCTGCAGCGGGGCATAGTATTCTGTGAGTCATGCTGCGTCTCTTAAAGCAGAAGAAGTCCGTGCCCCACAAGTTAAATGAGGATGCTGTGGAAGTCAAGACAATAGTAGAGTCACGGGAGGGAAAGAAGGCAGTCAAGAATGTTGAGAGGTTGTACTAGCATGTAGGATTGCCCTAGTCAGGGAGATTGCAGCCGTCTACATGGCACAATCTCATAGAGAACAAAAGGGGCATGTTGAAGGATAAAGGATTGTTAGAACAAGCGCAAGCTCATTTACGAGTTGCATGAGGCTTAAAGAACGAAGGATGGAAAGAGGTTGATGAAGAGGGAGGATCAGAGGAAGGTTTTGTAGAAATTAAGTCTGAGAACTGCTGTATTTCGTTTCTGTGTTAAAGTTTTCTAAGATACCCGATGGGAGGGGTCAAACAGCTGCGCTATTGCTTTCTCTGTGTTGAGGAATGCTGTGATTTTTCTTATCTCTGTGTCCCTGGAATGGACTGGACACATAGCTGCATTCTCTTTGTATTTTCTTGGTGTAGTACGCGCTGGTAGATCTGTGTTTTGTTTAAAGCGACAATATTGTTTTGAAGTACAAGGAAATATTATAAGCTGGAATTTGAAAGTGAAATATGGTACCTAGTTTTAGAAGGAAACTTGTAAGTGATTGTTTGATTATCAGTGTAATTGACAGATTGGTAAAAGATTCACCTGCTTCAAGTTGAGTGGTTGATATATAGCAAATTGAGGATCAACAGAGGAAGTGAATTCTGATTGTTTTTGCTACGTTGAAAAAGAAAAGTTGTCTATTACTCTGACAAAAAAACTGGATGTTTTGTGGTACCAGAAGGAACTGAGAAAGTGACTGAGATTAATGTGTTAGAAAGATAAATAATTAAAAATAATAATCTGAAACAGGGGGGCTCGCTGTTAGATAATATGGTCCCTCCCCAGGAAATTAAGCCTCTACTCCCAACTGTAAGCCCTATGCCCCTTAAAGCCAAGGCACCAATATATCCTGGACTGCCGAGAAGTTCTATGGGTGTCTTATGATAGTATTTAAAGATCTGAGATTCTCATTGTAACAAACAGCCCATTCTGCATCAGCAGGGAAATTAAAGGTTAAATCAGCAGCCGCAGTGATTCTTACTCGCTCTCTAGTCCCCACCGCAGTACAAGGACGAAGCTCCATTCCTTATCAGTGGCCCATGTAACAGACTCCAGCCCCTGCCCTCCTCCCATTGTATACAAATCCAGTCTCATACTAAAATACCCCTTTTTAACCATGTATGGGAATCTCACTCCCTCCCAAGCCTGTCATGTCAATTCTCAGACCAAGAGTTTGTTTTAATCCGTGTAGATGGCAGACCCCCCCCCCCAGCCCGGAAAGGCCCCTAGATCTCCTCTTCCTGTGAAACCTTCACACCTACAAGGCCAGATTCTCCAAGAACCTGAAGTTTGGTCCCCCTGTCATTCACGCTACTACATCACACCTCAGGGCTCCCAGGTTCTTTTCTCTGTGGGGTATGGGGACATAATTACCCACCAGATGGGAGCCATAGTAAACCCAGCCAACTCTACCCTGTCACATAGAGGCGGTTTGGCCCAACAGATAGCCAACAAGGGAGGCCCAGTCATAGCCCAAGAGTGTCAGGCCTACCTTGCCGTTTATGGCCCCTTGCAACCAGGAGACGCTATGTCCACCCAAGGAGGGAATTTACCCTGTGATATAGTGTTACACACTGCAGGCCCCGTACATGATTACAAGACACCAGAGCACTGCCGTACAGTATTGCAGACTGCCTTGCAGACAGTACTCACCTATGCAGGACATGCTACAGGTGTGCTGACTCAGCTTCTTGGAGACAAACAGTGACCTGTTGCTTCTTACAGCGGCCGCCTGGATACAGTGGCAAGAGGAAGTTCCTCCTGTGTTCGGGCCGTGTTGTCTGTCCAGCTGTTGCTACACAAGTCTTCAGAGATTGTTTTGGATCACCCACTGATGGTCCATACCCCACATGATGTACATAGTATCCTTAACCAAGTACAACCTGGCCACCTGTCCATGGCCAGACAGCTGCGACTTCAGTGTGCTATTCTCATGCCTACTAATGTGACTTTGAAAAGGTGCACTGTCCTAAACCCCGCTACTCTTCTCCTAGTTCCTATGGATCCAAATGGGGGAGGGGGAGGTGACATGAAAAAGGACACTCTTTTTCTTTCTAGAATGGATCCAGAGGAACAAGATCAGGTTTCCAAACCACATGATTGTCTAGAATTGATGTCTCAGGAAACGGCTGGTCTCTAGTGTGCCGATATCTAATGCTGATTTTGAGCTTTTTGTAGATGGATCCCGTCACCAAGATGACCGAGGACGCTTCTGTACCAGATATGCTGTGGTCTCAGAACATGAGGTAATCAAGGCAGAGTCAATGCCAGCTCATATGTCTGCACAAGAAGCCGAGCTCAAGGCGCTCACAGAAGCGTGCAAACTAGCAGAAGGTAAGACTGTAAATATCTACACTGATTCCAGGTATGCTTTTGGCATTGCACACGATTATGGGCCTATCTGGAGAGCCAGGGCTTTCCTGACAGCAAATGGCCACCCCATTAAACATGCTGAGGCAGTCCAGCAACTTATGAATGCACTACAGCTTCCCACCCAAGCAGGCATCATAAAGGTAAAGGCACATACCAAAGGCACTGATGGACGGACAAAGGGTAACGCACTGGTAGACCAGGCTGCCAAGAAAGCAGCAAGCACTCCTGTAGCCTCTAAAGTACATCACCTAGACACCCCACCATCTCCACTTGTGTCAAAAGACATCTTAGCCCAGTTACAAGAACAGGCAAGTAAGGAGGAGAAAAATAGGTGGCAAGAGATAGGGGCTTGCTCTGATACCGTCACTGGGTTATGGGGGAGGGGTGAAAAGGTCTGCCTACCACAGGTACTGTACCCAATGATGGCACAGGTTCTGCACGGGAATGTGCACCACTCGAAGACGGCCATGTGTGACACCCTACAGAGACTGCAGATTAATTATATTCAGTTACCCAGGGTAGGGACGTATGAGTATGTGTTGGTCTGCATTGATTTATTTTCAGGTTGGCCAGAAGCCTACCCAGTTGCCAAAGCTACGGCTAAGACAACGGCGAAGAAACTGATGGCTGAGATCATATGCAGGTATGGAGTTCCTGAAGTCATTGAAAGCGATCGGAGCTCCCATTTTACTGGAGAGATCATGTCAGAGGTAATGGCAGCACTGGGGGTAAGTCAAGCATTGCATACTCCATACCATCCGCAGAGCAGTGGAAAAGTGGAGAGACTAAATGGAACTCTTAAGCTTAAAATCCAGAAGGTAATGGCAGAGACTGGTAAACCATGGACAGAATGCCTTCCTCTAGCTTTGTTTTCAGTAAGATATACCCCAAACAGGAAGACAGGACTGTCACCGTATGAGATTCTGTTTGGCAGGAGCCCCAATCTTGGATGTTTCTTTCCACAACAGTTGCAGCTCAAGTAACAGGACTTGACTAGCTATGTGCAGGCCTTACATAGACACCTTGCTAAAGTGCATTTAACTGTCTTCAGTTCTCTTCCAGACCTACACAAGGTTCCTGGACACCATCCCTTGGAGCCAGGAGACTGGGTAGTGATAAAGTGGCACGTCCGGAAGAGCCTGGAACCAAGATTTGACGGACCATACCAAGTGCTCCTGACCACAGCCACAGCTGTCAAGCTCGAAGGAAAACCTAGCTGGATCCACGCCTCACACTGTAAAAGAGACCGAACCAGCGTTTAGTCACTGTAGTGACTGAAGGGAAATGTCGCTGTCGTTTTTGATCCTGGGGCTGGAGGCCATCCTCGCCCCTACCTCTTCGGCCCCTATTGTAAATAAGAATCCTGGTGCCACTATTCTCTGGGTAAACCTAACGGCCCCGGTAAATATCTGGCGATTTGATTTCTGTGATGTAGTCAAGTGCCCCGAGACTCAACGGGTGGTAGAGGGAATCATCCAGTTTTATATATGTTACCAGAAATGACAACAATAATTGTTATTATTGGTCAGATGCTGCCTGGAATACGGGGGATGATTGGGGATATAGACCTAGCGAAGCCATGTTCCCTAAGGATGGGACGGGTAGGAGTCTTCGCGAGAGAATGCATCTAACAGCCCTTTTGCAACCACCTAGAGGCTGTAAATGGGGTAGAAACTGTTACCCCCTCCTCCTAAATCTTGAAAGCCCCCAATCTGCTGACCTGCAGACATTTGTACTGGGAAGGCATTTTCATTATGTATTTAATGGTGGATACTATGGGAATTTAGGCCATATACAGCTCCAGGATATTAGCTTCAGACCAACCAAGGCCCCCGTTACCAGTACAGCTAAAACAAGCCCAGGTGAGCGTTTGCAAAATGTAGTTAACGAAGTAATCCCCATTCCAGGTCTCAGTTGGCAAGAAGTTTTCTCCATAGAAACACAAACAGCCCCAAGGAAAAACCTGTGGTTAGAATGGGTGAGATACAATGTAAGAGTCCAGAATATCTCTGTAGGATGTATTGCTTGTGCTGCTGCGAATTCACATCTCTACACACACGCATTGCTTTTTCCTGATGACAACACCACTGCCTGTGTCATGAATCTGTTGAAAGGTCTGAAGCCCACTGATTGCCCAGATTACGTCCCACTAATTCATGAGGAACCTAAACTAAAGGTCCCAGGAGAAGTAACCGTATTAGCTGACAATTACACCTGCTATAATTCCCACGATACCACACGTACACCAGTAGGGATCTTCGAGACAGGTTTCTGCAAAGAGAACAGTTCTCTAGATACTGACTTGCTAATTAAACATACACAATATATGTATGACATTTATTGGTTATGTGGAGATGGTAAGCTCCGTCCTAGGTTGCCTAATGCCTGGACAGGCCAATGCACCCTTGTTAAACTAGCTATGCAGTTCAAGATTTTACCTTGGGATCCAGAGGTACCTGATGAACCTGCCAGAAAGAGGAGAAGTCTCGATCAGCTCCACATGAGTTTTGAAGAAGATCCACTAGTATATATTGATGCCATTGGAGTGCCAAGGGGGGTGCCCGAACAGTTTAAGGCCCAGAACCAGATCTATGCTGGCTTTGCTTCTCTAATCCCACAGGTGCAGATTAATAAAAATGTTGATTGGATCAATTACATATATTACAGTGAACAAAGGTTTGTCAATTTTAGCCAAGATGCCTTTCAGGGTATAGTTGAGGAATTGGGCCCTAACACTAGAATGACTCTCCAAAACCGACTAGCCCTTGATATGATCTTAGCTGAGAAAGGAGGAGTTTGTGGGATGATAGGAGAAGAATGTTGTACCTATATCCCTCAGAACTCTGGAGTGAATGGAAAAACCATGATAGCCCTTAAAAAGATAACTGGGTTAGCAGCAGAATTGAAAACTAATGCTGGAGTAGACACATCTTTCTTTTCCGGCTGGTTGGGTGGGCTCAAGGGATTCCTTCAACAAGCTTGTCTGGTACTGATTGCCCTCCTTATAGTTGGATCGATAATTCTCTGTTGTGTTATTCCCTTGTATAAAAAGGTTATTGCCAAAGCAATTCCGACTGGCACCTTCCTCAATCAAGAAGTAGACCCACTAGAGTACGACGGTACTGATCCAGGGGAGATCCCTAAGTACGTCCCCCTCAAGAAATTAGACAAAACCCCCTATTCTCAGATGACGCTAAGAGATTTAGTTTAGGGACAGTGGGAGAACTCCATGTGAGGCTAGTGAAGGGTTCGGCTGCCTGGAGGCCTCTCGCTAGGGGAGAGTTTCTGAGGTGTCTGGATGAAGAAATCCACCTCCCCTTTCCCCATCACATGGACAGTCTCGAAGGATCTTTCTTTAAGGGAAAAACTTAGTGTTTAGGGGGGATTGTCAGGGTGAAAAGATATATCTTTATACACTTTTTGTACTTTTATAAAGTTATGCTGTGAAACAATAAGTTTTCCCCATCTGCTAGCTAATGTAGATGTAACTATATTTAAAATGGCTGCCAGTATTCACCTATGCCCTACTTTCGTTTCTGAGAAGCCAAGTATCATTTCTTCTGAAATCGAAACTTGAGGAATGTGAAGAGAGGAGGATTCACCAGAAGACATCAGGACAAATCAGAAAGACCGAATACTAGACATGTACTGCTTAAACCCCGCCTATTGCTTCTCCTAACACACAATATAGTACTGCGTATCCGGAAATAAAGTCAGTTGCTATGATCGTTGCCGATACTTGTAGACGCACGAGCATGCACTGAGATTGAACCAGCCCTTTGTCTGACTCATTCTTACCTGGTACCAAATGCTCTGCTCATACTTTAATTTGGGATGACTGGTGAATGAGGGTTATTGTCGTGACGACCCCGACACAAATAGTTACTGTATATAAAGTGTACAGAGGCCTTAGGTATAACTTGTTTGGTTGACAGACTGTGTATGGCCTCATTCAGAAGGCTGCATTTTCACTCTTTGTGTTGTTCATGCGGGCAAAGGACAGCACACTTACCCTGTACTCATCTAGTATCAAGTCTAACAAATTAAAGATTACTGCATCTGCATTAATACAGTATGAGAACCATCATTAGTACATGAATACATCACCAAAACCACTGTTAGTATAGGAATACATTACTAGAACCAGCCTCAGCACAGGAATACATCACCAAAACCATCATCAGTACATGAATACAGATTCATATAGCCAGTCGGCAGTCATTTAAAGATTGTGGTTCTCCAGTGTAAATGCACCCTTATATCCACGTATCTCACAGGTAAAGTCTTCTCTGATTGGAGTTGTTATCACCAATTTCTTCTTCATCTGGTCTAGAACGGATGCCGTAATGACTTTTCACAAGCACCTATGTAGACTTCCATCTTCTCTGGTCTTCTGCAGCACATCCTACCATATCCCAACATGGTGGCCCTAAAAATAACTGTGTCATTATAATGTTGACTGAATAAAAAATAATCATCCATGCTGTCTCTTCTCCATACCATGCTGCCCCACTCTCAACAGAAACATTAAAATGGGAAAATAAATGGTGAAAAGCATCATAAATATGGCAAACATATTAAAAAAAACCCAGTAAAAACACAGTACAGGTCAGAAAAGGAACGTAACAGAAAAGGGGAACATTGACAGCTAGAGAGGTTATCGTAAAAATATACAAGATATCTCAACAATCCAATGTTGTGGTAGTGCATGAATATTAAAGTACAAACTGTATATCGTAGAAACAAAGATGATATGAGTAATAATGGTACCAAACATGCACATACTCATAGGTAAGCTCTTCTGTTGGAGTGGCACCACCATTGAATGAAAAATATCCATTCTGCCTCTTCTCCATATTGAGACCCCTACATTGTCTCTTAACCATATTTAGCCCCCATGCTGCCTCACTCTCCATACTGAGTCTTCATACTGCCCAACTCCATACTGAACCTCCCATGCTGTCCCTTCTCCATACTGAGACATCCACGCTGCCCCACTCTCTATAGTATACCAAGCTCAACACACTCCACTATCTCTGCCTCTGAGAAGGCAGGAGATCTTAAAACCCCTAATGACTGCAAAAGACCTGCAGCAAGATTTGGTAGCAACAGGCTCTGAGGTTTCAGTTTAAACAGTAAGGGGCATACTAAACACTTATGATCTACATGCCCGAACTCCAACACATCACCTCTACTTATGCAAAAGCACAAAAAAGATAAGCTCAAAACCTTATATATGTCACAGTAGTTTTGTGATTATGTTCTGTGGAGCAATGAAACAAAACTGGAACTTTTCAGGCCTCTAGGTCCATGGTATTTTTGAAAAATGAAGCATTCATTACCTACGGTGAAGCATGGTGGGGGTTCAATGACTCATACAGTGAAGCATGTAGGTAGCTCAGTGATGCCTACAATGTAGCATTGCGGTGGTTTGGTGATGCCTACAGTGAAGCATGGAGGTAGCTCAGTGATCCCCACAATTAATTTTTGCAGTGGTTCGGTGATGGCTACAGTGAAGCATCATGGCAGCTCTGTGATTCTTACAGTGAAAGACGGTGGTGGCTCAATGATGACTGTGGTGGTAGTTTGATGATGCTTTGTAGCTGCTTTCCTTCATCCAGTCCTGAACACATGGAGCATGTGTATGATAAGATGAATTCAATGAAATATTTGGAAATTCTAGGAAAAAAACATATTTTCTACGTGAGGAACCTGAAGCTCATAGGACGTTTCAACCCAACAATGAACCCAGCGCACCTCAAAGTCCACCAAGGCCTGGTTTCAGAAGAAGTTCTGGAAGTTTCTGGAATGGAAGCCACAGTCACCTGACTTGAACTCCATAGTGTCATGATCCAGACTGGGCTTTGAGTACTGTTTCCCCTTTTCTCGGTCTGATTTTGCTATTTGTCTCTGTTGCATCCTGCATCCTGGTGTCAGTTATAGTTCTACCTATGGCGTGTGTAGTTGACTGGTATATCCTGATTAGTCCTGCTGCTTTAGCTGCCTGAACCCGTGTCTCTGTTTTCCCCTGGTTTTGACTTGGCTGGTATCCTGACCTGTTTTTGTCTTCTGTCTTTGGCTTATCCAATCCTGACTGTTACTGACCTCTTGGCTTGTCTCTGACTCTGTGTTTTGTCTTTTCCTTTGGTACTGCGCTACTGACTATATAGAACCGGCTTGTTTGACTATTCTCCTGCCACCTGTGGTAGCCTCACTGCTGCACTGCAGGCCAGCTCTGTTTAGGTGCAGATCTGCTTCCTCTCTACTGCCAACTAGTGAAGCCTGCACCTACCTGCATTGCGGCCACATGATACATAGGAAATCTTTGGTGGGAGGTAAAAAAGGCAGTTGCAGCACACAAATCCAAAACAATTAGTGACCTGGCAGCCATTGGCCATGGAGAATGGGCTAGGACTCCTCAGGAATGCTGTCAGAAGGTGCTGTCTAGTGAGATGTATATGTTACGTTGGCCGAAGGTCATAAGAACCAGAGGACCAGCAGGCAGAACAGCCAAAGGGGTCAACTAAAGACTAAAGACACTTGTCACAAAGGGGTGAATAATCCAGAGACTGCAGGAGTCAGTAAAAGTGACAATTTGTGGTGCGTTTGAAGAAACTACTTGGTATATTAGTTGTGCTGAATAATTCACATTGTTCTTGTTTTATTGGTTTATTGCAAACAGCAAAGAGTTTATACACATCACTAATAAACTTAATTTACAATGTGTGGTCAATAGGTAATTTTGGTGGTAATAACTGTAGATAGTGGTAAATATAGTCTGAACTTCGCTATAGATCATTTCCTATGTGCAGGAAAAGTAAAAATTACTGTAAAGCAACTTTTTTGACATTACCCGTAACACTGAAGAACTGACAAATCCTATTTCACAATCCACTGAATGTTTCCAGGTTTTGTATAAAATAACTGGAAGATATCATTATCGTTCTGGTAAACGTGCTCGGAGATTAGTGTCCAGTATACTGACCGTTCGGTTGGGTTCATCAAGATGCAACTTATTAAAACCTCAACCTTAAAAAATCTAGAAAATCAACAACCCAGCAATCTGATATCACCCCTCCACTTTTAATATCCAAGGTTGCAAATTGGCCCATCTGATTCACATGTCCCTACATCAATGAGAGCCACAAGGCTGCAAGTTTCCCAAGTTTCCCACGTGACCTGGACTCTCAGCAAATTCAGGAATGTTGGCAAGTAAGTGACACGCTGAGGAAATTAGATGATTATCTGCTGTCTGGACCAAGATCAGTGTGAATTTAGGGTCTGAGGTGTGTGTGAGATATGAGGGTAGTAGTCCGACCTGGAGTCTGTATGTTGTTGTTAGATTTTAGGTTTACGCATGAAAATGTTCCCCTGGGGTCTGCGATTATTTTGGAGGGTTTGGATCTGCATTTAGAGGGTTTGTTTAGCGGTATTCAGATTTTTATTGAATGGGTCTGTGTTTTCAATTTATTTCTGGGCCTTGGTCAGTGAGATGTATCTAGAGTCTTATGGGCCCCGTGCAAGATTTAGACTGCGGCCCCCCCTCATCCAGATATGTATATACCGTAAATATGTCCTTTATATGTTCTTTAATGTATAGAAAAAAATATACCATTATACTCACCAGGGGTCATACAAGTCATGGGTCCCCATAGCATAAGCAGAATGCACTCCCCATAGTCCTCCATATAGCATAATGCACCCCTATAGTCATCCTTATAGTATAATGCACCCCTATAGTTCTCCATATATTGTAATGCACCCCCATAGTCCTCCATATAGTATAATGCACCCCCGTAGTCCTCCATACAGTGTAATGCATCCCCCATAGTCCTCCATATAGTATTATGCACTCCCCATAATCCTCCATATAGTATAATGCACCCTATAGTCCTCCATACAGTGTAATGCATCCCCCACAGTCATCCATATAGTATAATGCACCCCTATAGTATAATGCACCCCCATAGTCCTCCATACAATGTAATGCACCCCCATAGTCCTTCATATAGCATAATGCAACCCTTATAGTCCTCACATAGTATAATGTGCCCCCCATAGTCTTCCGTTTGGATAATGCAAAGCCCATAGTCCTTCATATAGTATAACGGACCACATTGTCCTCCAAATAATGAAATGCACCACCTATATTCCTCCACATAGTATAATGCACCTCTATATATAATGCACAGCCCATAGTTCTCCATGGTAGTATAATACACAGCCCATAGTCCTTGATATAGTATAATACACCCCTTATAGGCCTCCATATAGTATAATGCGCCCCATAGTCCTCCATATAGTATAATGCGCAGCCCATATTCCTCCATAAAGCATAAGGCACCTCCATATATAATGCACAGTGCATAGTCCTCCATATTAGTATAATGTACTGCTCATAGTCCTTCATATAGTATAATGCACAGCACATAGTCCTCCACATAAGTACAACCCCTGGCAAAAATTACGTAATCACCGACCTTAGACGATGTTCATTCTGTTGTTTTGTAATTTTGTAGAAAAAAAAGCAAATCACAGACATGGCACAAAACTACAGTCATTTCATTTGTCAACTTTCTGGCTTTAATAAACACTGAGAGAAATCAAGAACAAAAACTGTTTTAGACAGTAATGGTTACTTTTTTAGAACAAGCAGCGGGGAAAAAATATGGACTCAGTCAATTATGTGGGAAAAAATTATGGAATCACCCTCTAAATTTCAATTCCCAAAAATAACACCAGCATCAAATTAGATTTGCTCGTTATTCTGCATTTAAAAAGGAGTGATCACACCTTGGAGAGCTGTTGCACCAAGTGGACTGACATGAATCATGGCTCCAACTCGAGAGATGTCAATTGAAACAAAGGAGAGGGTGGTGAAATATGTGTATGTATAATATATATATATATATATGTGTGTGTGCAGTGACCTTATGTATAGGTATTGTGTGACTAGGAACATCTGTCCTGAAGGCTGTAGGTTCGCACCCAGGTGGTAATATGTATTTTCCTGGGACAAGTAGAATTCTATATCCAATCTCACCAGGGGGTCCTGCTGGAAGCCAAGAAGAGAGGTAACATTTGACACCTTCTAGCTCTTGGAAAAGAGATGTTAATTACAGCCTGATGGTATCTCTGTGAGCGCTGTTACACAAAGGATCTCAAGGGAAAATAATATATTCATTGGGGGGGTCCAATCAAAAACCATGCAATTGTAATATTAATCTGAGGGGCTGGTCTAGAAACCTTACCTCCAGACCAAAGCTATAAATTAGACCTGTATACGGAGAAACGTGTTCACATAATGGGGGGGCCGAGCTTGTGTGATCCAATCTACATTAATCCTACCCTCAGGGAGCAGAAATCAGACTACCAAGTTAGATAATTTCTGTAAGTTTTCTCCTGTTATTTTATACTGTTTTGCATAAGTTATATGTCTTTTTACTATCATATTTTTATAACTTTTCTTACTGTAAGCACTGAACCGTTTTTGAATTTAAGTATAAAACTTTAACAAGTTGAACCTTGAATGTTCTAAAAGAATCCATAGCATGATGTGTGTGAGCCTTATGAGTGGTAGACATTGTTAGTACTAATTTTTCTGGGACTCATCGCCCATTTATTCAGTGAGTGGTGGCAGCGTGTATGAGCGGGTGTGTGGCCTGGGTCGGTATGTGATTTATGCTCCCATTACAGCATAGGACAGAGGTTGAATGCTGGACTGAGAGAGGGGAGATAGATTAACCCTTGCAGGCACAACCCAAGTCACGTGCTGAGAGCGGGCACGTAACAAATTAGTGAAACCACGGAGAAGGAATCCATGACAGAGAGGATTATCAAATTCTTAAAAGAGGGTAAATCATCACGCAATGTTGCACACGATGTTGGTTGTTCACAGTTAGCTGTGTTTAAAATCTGGACCAAATACAAACAACATGGGAAGGTTGTTAAAGGCAAACATACTGGTAGACCAAGGAAGACATCAAAGTGTCAAGACCGGAAACTTAAAGCAATATTTCTCCAAAACAGGGAATGCACAACAAAACAAATGAGGAACGAATTAGTGGAAACTGGAGTCAACGTCTGTGACCGACCTATAAGAAACCGTCAAAAGGAAATGGGATTTACATACAGAAAAGCTAAACGAAAGCCATCATTAACACCTAAACAGAAAAAACAAGGCTACAATGGGCTAAGGAAAAGCAATCGTGGACTGTGGATGACAGGATGAAAGTCATATTCAGTGATGAATCGCGAATCTGCATCGGGCAAGGTGATGATGCTGGAACTTTTGTTTGGTGCCGTTCCAATGAGATATATAAAGATGACTGCCTGAAGAGAACATGCAAATTTCCACAGTCATTGATGATATGGGGCTGCATGTCAGGTAAAGGCACTGGGGAGATGGCTGTCATTACATCTTCAATAAATGCACAAGTTTATGTTGATATTTTGGACACTTTTCTTATCCCATCAATTGAAAGGATGTTTGGGGATGATGAAACCATTTTTCAAGATGATAATGCATCCTGCCATAGAGCAAAAGCTGTGCAAACATTCCTTGTAAAAAGACACATAAGGTCAATGTCATGGGCTGCAAATAGTCCGGATCTCAATCCAATTGAAAATCTTTGGTGGAAGATGAAGAAAATGGTCCATGATGAGGCTCCAACCTGCAAAGCTGATCTGGCAACAGCAATCAGAGAAAGTTGGAGCCAGATTGATGAAGAGTCCTGTGTGACACTCATTAAGTCCAGGCCTCAGAGACTGCAAGCTGTTAGAAAAGCCAGAGGTGGTGCAACAAAATACTAGGGATGCGCTGGAGTGATTTTTTGTTTGTTTGTTTTTCATGATTCCATATTTTTTCCCCACATATTTGAGTGATTCCATAATTTTTCCCCTATGCTTGGTTAAAAAAAGTAACCATTACTGACTACAACATTTTGTGTTCTTGATTTCTTTTAGTTTTTATTAAAGCCAGAAAGTTGCCATTTGAAATGACTTTAGTTTTGCGCCATGTCTGTGATCTGCTTTTTTTCTACAAAATTAAACAACTGAATGAACATCCTCCAAGGCCGGTGATTCCATAACTTTTGCCAGGGTTTGTATAATGCACAGCCCATAGTCCTTCATATAGTATAATGCACAGCACATAGTCCTCCATATTAGTATAATACACAGCCTATACTCTTCATATAATATAATGTGCACCCGATAGTCATCCATACAGTATAATGCAGAGCCTGTAATCATCCATGTAGTAGTATGACCACCATGTACTCACAAATTTACAAAAAAAAACAAACCTTCCCCCCGCTCCCTCACCACGCGGTGTCATCTTCTGAAGCTGGCAGCTGACTGCAGCGTGCAAGCGACGGGAGCACATGATGTCACTGCCATGCGCCTCCGGTGACGTGCACAATGACGACAGCTGCTGGCCTCTGATAGGAAACCCCCACAAATAGGAGGAGATCATACAAACCCTCGGTTGGATTTACGCTTTTGCAGTTCCATTGATAAATGTGTTTTTTTCCTCCATGGACAGTGATTAGAGGAGGAATAAAGCAGCTCAGCTCTGACGGATCTGGTATAAAGTTATACCTCACATCATGTAAAGGAGAATAATTTGATTTGAGACACCTGCCATATAATAAGCCGGAGGAGAGAGCTCTGCACATCATTAAAGCCAGGAGCAAAACCAGAGTTTATTGAGTTCACACAGATCTTCTTACCCGATAATACTAAATCGCACATGGAAGGTGATTAGGGAGAGAAACAGGAGGAGACAGGGCCGGACTGGCCATAGGGCATTTCTGGCAAATGCCAGAAGGGCCGGTCCTTGTAATGGGCCGCTAGACCTATCGCCCCCTCCGCGTTGTCAGTGGGCGTTCCAGAGTTCCCTTCAGCAGCCAGCACGCCGGGCGGCATTTGCTTCCCTTGCACACTGATCGCGCCGTATTAGGAGGAAGTGGGCGGTCTGACGTCCTGATCACTAGCGCTGCAGCGAGGTAACATACAAACAGGATGAGGGGCCACGCTGTGCTGTGCTGCTCCGGCCATGCCTCCCGCTGCAGCCTGTGATCAGGACATCAGACTGCACACTTCTCCCTGTCTAGTGAGGTGACAGGGCATGAGGGGGTGCAATCATTTTTCTATGCACTGATTTATTTTTTTTCTTTGCTGCGCCGGGTTCAGCCATTCAAAAAAGGGGCGTGCCTGCTGGAGAAGAACACTGGCCAATGAGCATCAGATTGATAGAAGAGCTGATTGGCCAGTGCTCCTGTCCCCCTGCACTGGGCGCCTCTGAGGGAGAGAGAGAGCCTGCAATCAAGCTGCAAGGTCAGGAATATCTCCCTGTGTGTGCTCCCAGGAACCGATAGAGAAGCCGCTCAATTCCCCACCATAACATCTTCTCCTGCTCTGGTCCACAGCCCCGACAGAGAAGGAGAGAGCGGGGGAGGTGCTGGGAAAGTGCTTGCTGTGAGCAGAA
Organism: Ranitomeya variabilis; assembly: GCF_051348905.1. Classification (NCBI taxonomy): domain Eukaryota; kingdom Metazoa; phylum Chordata; class Amphibia; order Anura; family Dendrobatidae; genus Ranitomeya; species Ranitomeya variabilis. The sequence continues at coordinate 27,115,345 of NC_135232.1, forward strand.
GGAGCTGCACATGTATATCAGCCACTGCTGCAGCACAGAGTGTGTGTGTTATCTGTAGTGTGTGTGCGTTACATGTGTGGGGTAACTGTAGTGTGTGTGTGTTACATGTGTCTGAGGTATCTGTAGTGTGTATGTGTTACATGTGTGTGAGGTATCTAGTGTATGTGTGTGTGAGGTAATTGTAGTGTGTGTTACATGTGTGTGCGGTATCTAGTGTGTGTTACGTGTGTGCGGTATCTGTAGTGTGTGTTACTTGTGTGTGAGGTATCTGTAGCGTGTGTTACATGTGTGCGGTATCTGTAGTGTGTGTTACTTGTGTGTGCGGTATCTGTAGTGTGTGTTACATGTGTGTGAGGTATCTGTAGTGTGTTACATGTGTGTGAGGTATCTGTAGTGTGTGTTACATGTGTGTGAGGTATCTGTAGTGTGTTACATGTGTGTGAGGTATCTGTAGTGTGTTACATGTGTGAGGTATCTGTAGTGTGTGTTACATGTGTGAGGTATCTGTAGTGTGTGTTACATGTGTGTGAGGTATCTGTAGTGTGTTACATGTGTGTGAGGTATCTGTAGTGTGTGTTACATGTGTGAGGTATCTGTAGTGTGTGTTACATGTGTGAGGTATCTGTAGTGTGTGTTACATGTGTGTGAGGTATCTGTAGTGTGTGTTACATGTGTGAGGTATCTGTAGTGTGTGTTACATGTGTGTGAGGTATCTGTAGTGTGTGTTACATGTGTGAGGTATCTGTAGTGTGTTACATGTGTGAGGTATCTGTAGTGTGTGTTACATGTGTGTGAGGTATCTGTAGTGTGTGTTACATGTGTGTGAGGTATCTGTAGTGTGTTACATGTGTGAGGTATCTGTAGTGTGTGTTACATGTGTGTGAGGTATCTGTAGTGTGTGTTACATGTGTGTGAGGTATCTGTAGTGTGTGTTACATGTGTGAGGTATCTGTAGTGTGTGTTACATGTGTGTGAGGTATCTGTAGTGTGTGTTACATGTGTGAGGTATCTGTAGTGTGTGTTACATGTGTGTGAGGTATCTGTAGTGTGTGTTACATGTGTGAGGTATCTGTAGTGTGTTACATGTGTGAGGTATCTGTAGTGTGTTACATGTGTGAGGTATCTGTAGTGTGTGTTACATGTGTGTGAGGTATCTGTAGTGTGTTACATGTGTGAGGTATCTGTAGTGTGTGTTACATGTGTGTGAGGTATCTGTAGTGTGTGTTACATGTGTGTGAGGTATCTGTAGTGTGTTACATGTGTGTGAGGTATCTGTAGTGTGTGTTACATGTGTGTGAGGTATCTGTAGTGTGTGTTACATGTGTGTGAGGTATCTGTAGTGTGTTACATGTGTGTGAGGTATCTGTAGTGTGTTACATGTGTGTGAGATATCTGTAGTGTGTGTTACATGTGTGTGAGGTATCTGTAGCGTGTGTTACATGTGTGCGGTATCTGTAGTGTGTGTTACTTGTGTGTGCGGTATCTGTAGTGTGTGTTACATGTGTGTGAGGTATCTGTAGTGTGTGTTACATGTGTGTGAGGTATCTGTAGTGTGTTACATGTGTGTGAGGTATCTGTAGTGTGTGTTACATGTGTGAGGTATCTGTAGTGTGTGTTACATGTGTGAGGTATCTGTAGTGTGTGTTACATGTGTGTGAGGTATCTGTAGTGTGTGTTACATGTGTGTGAGGTATCTGTAGTGTGTTACATGTGTGTGAGGTATCTGTAGTGTGTGTTACATGTGTGTGAGGTATCTGTAGTGTGTGTTACATGTGTGTGAGGTATCTGTAGTGTGTTACATGTGTGTGAGGTATCTGTAGTGTGTGTTACATGTGTGAGGTATCTGTAGTGTGTGTTACATGTGTGTGAGGTATCTGTAGTGTGTGTTACATGTGTGTGAGGTATCTGTAGTGTGTGTTACATGTGTGTGAGGTATCTGTAGTGTGTGTTACATGTGTGTGAGGTATCTGTAGTGTGTGTTACATGTGTGTGAGGTATCTGTAGTGTGTTACATGTGTGTGAGGTATCTGTAGTGTGTTACATGTGTGAGGTATCTGTAGTGTGTTACATGTGTGTGAGGTATCTGTAGTGTGTGTTACATGTGTGTGAGGTATCTGTAGTGTGTTACATGTGTGTGAGGTATCTGTAGTGTGTTACATGTGTGAGGTATCTGTAGTGTGTTACATGTGTGTGAGGTATCTGTAGTGTGTTACATGTGTGTGAGGTATCTGTAGTGTGTGTTACATGTGTGTGAGGTATCTGTAGTGTGTGTTACATGTGTGTGAGGTATCTGTAGTGTGTTACATGTGTGTGAGGTATCTGTAGTGTGTGTTACATGTGTGAGGTATCTGTAGTGTGTGTTACATGTGTGTGAGGTATCTGTAGTGTGTGTTACATGTGTGTGAGGTATCTGTAGTGTGTTACATGTGTGTGAGGTATCTGTAGTGTGTGTTACATGTGTGAGGTATCTGTAGTGTGTGTTACATGTGTGAGGTATCTGTAGTGTGTGTTACATGTGTGTGAGGTATCTGTAGTGTGTGTTACATGTGTGTGAGGTATCTGTAGTGTGTTACATGTGTGTGAGGTATCTGTAGTGTGTGTTACATGTGTGTGAGGTATCTGTAGTGTGTGTTACATGTGTGTGAGGTATCTGTAGTGTGTGTTACATGTGTGTGAGGTATCTGTAGTGTGTGTTACATGTGTGTGAGGTATCTGTAGTGTGTTACATGTGTGAGGTATCTGTAGTGTGTTACATGTGTGTGAGGTATCTGTAGTGTGTGTTACATGTGTGTGAGGTATCTGTAGTGTGTTACATGTGTGAGGTATCTGTAGTGTGTTACATGTGTGTGAGGTATCTGTAGTGTGTTACATGTGTGTGAGGTATCTGTAGTGTGTGTTACATGTGTGTGAGGTATCTGTAGTGTGTGTTACATGTGTGTGAGGTATCTGTAGTGTGTTACATGTGTGTGAGGTATCTGTAGTGTGTGTTACATGTGTGAGGTATCTGTAGTGTGTGTTACATGTGTGTGAGGTATCTGTAGTATGTGTTACATGTGTGTGAGGTATCTGTAGTGTGTGTTACATGTGTGTGAGGTATCTGTAGTGTGTGTTACATGTGTGTGAGGTATCTGTAGTGTGTTACATGTGTGTGAGGTATCTGTAGTGTGTTACATGTGTGAGGTATCTGTAGTGTGTTACATGTGTGTGAGGTATCTGTAGTGTGTGTTACATGTGTGTGAGGTATCTGTAGTGTGTTACATGTGTGTGAGGTATCTGTAGTGTGTTACATGTGTGAGGTATCTGTAGTGTGTTACATGTGTGTGAGGTATCTGTAGTGTGTTACATGTGTGTGAGGTATCTGTAGTGTGTGTTACATGTGTGTGAGGTATCTGTAGTGTGTGTTACATGTGTGTGAGGTATCTGTAGTGTGTGTTACATGTGTGTGAGGTATCTGTAGTGTGTGTTACATGTGTGTGAGGTATCTGTAGTGTGTTACATGTGTGTGAGGTATCTGTAGTGTGTTACATGTGTGTGAGGTATCTGTAGTGTGTGTTACATGTGTGTGAGGTATCTGTAGTGTGTTACATGTGTGTGAGGTATCTGTAGTGTGTTACATGTGTGTGAGGTATCTGTAGTGTGTTACATGTGTGAGGTATCTGTAGTGTGTTACATGTGTGTGAGGTATCTGTAGTGTGTTACATGTGTGTGAGGTATCTGTAGTGTGTGTTACATGTGTGTGAGGTATCTGTAGTGTGTGTTACATGTGTGTGAGGTATCTGTAGTGTGTGTTACATGTGTGTGAGGTAACTGTAGTGTGTGTTACATGTGTGTGCGGTATCTAGTGTGTATGTGTTACGTGTGTGAGGTATCTGTAGTGTGTGTTACACGTGTGGGAGGTATCTGTAGTGTGTTACTTGTGTGTGAGGTATCTGTAGTGTATATGTGTTACATGTGTGTGAGGTAATTGTAGTGTGTGTTATGTGTGTGATCAGTGCTGTATTTTTTAGCATATTCTGCAGTGTGATAATAGTCTGCAGGCTATCTGTGTTGAATTCATGTCTATTCCCCCTATGGCCACTGCAGGTTACATATGTAAAGTGGTATAACACATTTGATTGGTTTAACAAATAAAGCAAAAAAGTCGGCACATCCTGTCAGTGCTTTACGATTTGATTCTACGACACTCGTATGTGGGCTGGTGAGTTTTTATTTGTGCCAGGGCTGCTTTTTGGTCCCAGTCCGGCCCTGGGAGGAGAGGTACATTTTATAGCCAAGAGGCAGTGGATATTTGTTGGATTTTCAAGTAGCTTTCTCTTTTGCAGCATCTATAGTAAAAGATAGAATGTTTAAAAATAATAAAAAAAATAAAAAAATGGTTATACTCACCCTCTGCAGACAGCCAATCCCCTCAGCGGCGTCCGTTCCTATAGATGCCGGTGTGGTTCAGGACCTTCTATGACGTCGCGGCTTGTGATTGGTCGCGTGAGCGGTCACATGAGACGTCATCGCAGGTCCTTCACCACACCATCTATAGGAACGGAAGCGGCAGCATGCAGCGGTGAGGCGGGAAGACTCCGGGGCCATCGAAGGTGAGTATATGACTATTTTTTATTTTAATTCTTTTTTTTTGACCAATTATACGGTGCCCAGTCTGTGGAGGAGAGTCTCCTCTCCTCCACCCTGGGTACCAACCGCACATGATCTGCTTACTTCCCGCATGGTGTGCACAGCCCCGTGCGGGAAGTAAGCAGATCAATGCACTCCTAGGTGTGTGGAATCCCCGCAATTCCTCAAATTTAATGAACATGTTGCTTTTTTTTCCGCGATGCGATTTTTTCGCGGAAAAAAATGCAACATTTGCACAAAAAATGCGGAATACCCTGTAAATAATAGGAGGCATATGTTAGCGTTTTTTTCATGTTTTTATCACGTTTTTATAGAGAAAAAACGCGAAAAAAACGCGAAAAATCCTGAACATGTGCACATGGCCTTAAGGCCAGTTCTAACAAACCTGGTTGTATGATTAACTAAGGCTACTTTCACACTAGCGTCGGGAACAACCCGTCGCTGCGCGTCGGGCCGACGTTCCCGACGCTAGTGTGGTCTCCGCCGCACAACGGGGGCAGCGGATGCATATTTCCCACGCATCCGCTGCCCCATTGTGATGTGCGGGAAAGTGCGGGGAGGTGGGGGCGGAGTTCCGACTGCGCATGCGCGGTCGGAAAAAGCGGACCGTCGGGAGCAAAAAACGTTACATGTAACGTTTTTTTCTCCCGACGGACCGCTACCATACGCCCAAACGCCGCCAAACGCATTCACCGTTTGGAAATGCGTCGCAAATGCGTCGCAAATGTTACTCTATGACGAAACAACGTATCCAGCAAAAACTTTTGCTGGATGCGGCGTTTCGCAAAAACGACGCATTTGCGACGTATTGCAGTTAACGCTAGTGTGAAACTAGCCTTAGTGTTCAGTTACAATGCAATTAGGAGTTTGTCTCCATCCTGTACCTTCAGCTGTAATTATGGCTGAAAACTCCTGTAGGTTCCACATTCTGCAACTTCTCTTGGCTCAGACCTGCGGATCAATCCATCGTCTGCTGTAAGCATTACAAACTCCTCTCCAGAGAGTGCTCATATTAATATTGCTACTGCCTACAGTGTAACTTTTCAAGTTTGTCCCTTCATCCCTAATGCTAAGGAATTGCCACCCATAGCCTATTAACCCTATTTTATGGACTTGTTCACATTACACTGCAATCATCTCTGCAAACTCCGGAAGATTTTGCAATATGTATCCAACTGCAGTTTAACCCTTCATCTGCTGTAAGCAAAATGATTTATTATCTGCACTTGTTCACATTATGCTCCAGCAATTCCTGGACTACCATATATCTCGATGTCCTGTGTTTGTCTACACATCTGGCATATGATGTGGCCTACTCCATTTGTATGCCTGCCATCCAGCATAACCCATAATCTTGGTCCTCTTTGTTCCACGTGTCATCCAGCTCACTGTGCCTTCGCCTTCGGTCCTTGTGTTTACCTAGACCTATGGCTTAGTGAATGCTCCTCATTAGGTAAGCCCTAAAGGTACCGTCACACTAAACGATATCGCTAGCGATCCGTGACGTTGCAGCGTCCTGGCTAGCGATATCGTTGAGTGTGACACGCAGCAGCGATCAGGATCCTGCTGTGATATCGCTGGTCGTTGAACAAAGTTCAGAACTTTATTTGGTCGTCCGATCGCCGTGTATCGTCAGGTTTGACACCAAAAGCAACGATGCCAGCGATGTTTTACACTGGTAACCAGGGTAAATATCGGGTTACTAAGCACAGGGCCGCGCTTAGTAACCCGATGTTTACCCTGGTTACCAGTGTAAAATGTAAAAAACCAAACAGTACATACTCACCTTCGCATCCCCCGGCGTCCGCTTCCCACACTGACTGAGCGCCGTAAAGTGAAAGTGAAAGCACAGCGGTGACGTCACCGCTCTGCTGTTAGGGCCGGCGCTCAGTCAGTGCAGGAAGCAGACGCTGGGGGACGCGAAGGTGAGTATGTACTGTTTGTTTTTTTAACATTTTACGCTGGTAACCAGGGTAAACATCGGGTTACTAAGCGCGGCCCTGCGCTTAGCAACCCGATATTTACCCTGGTTACCCGGGGACCTCAGCATCGTTGGTCGCTGGAGAGCGGTCTGTGTGACAGCTCCCCAGCGACCAAACAGCGACGCTGCAGCGATCGGCATTGTTGTCGCTATCACTGCAGCGTCGCTTAATGTGAAGGTACCTTAACGCCTTCTTTTAAAAGCCAACTTTTGTCATATGCAAATAAGACAGTGCCCAAGACTGGACTAGTCAAGGGGGAATCAACACCCACCCGGACTAGTTCAGCCTCATTTGCAAATGACAATCTGGACTTAAAGTTCCTTTTCCATTTCTATGCCAAATAAAGGACTTTGTTTTTATATATGACTAGCTGAAGAGCCTGGCGTTGCCCGGGTATAGTAGCTTAACTGTGGTTAGTTATAACAACTTATAATGATTATATCTATATATAAAGCTGAGTGCCGCATAGCCACACTCACTCTAATATACCAAATCCTGTCAGCCAGAGCCACCGGACTACTACCACTAATATCCCACATCACCCCATCAGCCAGAGCCACTGGACTACTACCACTAATATCCCACATCATCCCGTCAGCCAGAGCCACCGGACTACTACCCCTAATATTCCACATCATCCTGTCAGCCAGAGCCACTGGACTACTACCCCTAATATTCCACATCATCCCATCAGCCAGAGCCACCGGACTACTACCACTAATATCCCACATCACCCCATCAGCCAGAGCCACCGGACTACTACCACTAATATCCCACATCATCCCGTCAGCCAGAGGCACCGGACTACTACCCCTAATATCCCACATCATCCCGTCAGCCAGAGCCACCGGACTACTACCCCTAATATCCCACATCATCCCGTCAGCCAGAGCCACCGGACTACTACCCCTAATATTCCACATCATTCTGTCAGCCAGAGCCACTGGACTACTACCCCTAATATTCCACATCATCCCGCCAGTCAGAGCCACCGGACTACTACCACTAATATCCCACATCACCCCATCAGCCAGAGCCACCGGACTACTACCACTAATATCCCACATCATCCCGTCAGCCAGAGGCACCGGACTACTACCACTAATATCCCACATCACCCCATCAGCCAGAGCCACCGGACTACTACCACTAATATCCCACATCATCCCGTCAGCCAGAGGCACCGGACTACTACCCCTAATATCCCACATCATCCCGTCAGCCAGAGCCACCGGACTACTACCCCTAATATCCCACATCATCCCGTCAGCCAGAGCCACCGGACTACTACCCCTAATATTCCACATCATCCTGTCAGCCAGAGCCACTGGACTACTACCCCTAATATTCCACATCATCCCATCAGCCAGAGCCACCGGACTACTACCACTAATATCCCACATCACCCCATCAGCCAGAGCCACCGGACTACTACCACTAATATCCCACATCATCCCGTCAGCCAGAGGCACCGGACTACTACCCCTAATATCCCACATCATCCCGTCAGCCAGAGCCACCGGACTACTACCCCTAATATCCCACATCATCCCGTCAGCCAGAGCCACCGGACTACTACCCCTAATATTCCACATCATCCTGTCAGCCAGAGCCACTGGACTACTACCCCTAATATCCCACATCACCCCGTCAGCCAGAGCCACCGGACTACTACCCCTAATATCCCACATCATCCCGTCAGCCAGAGCCACCGGACTACTACCCCTAATATCCCACATCATCCCGTCAGCCAGAGCCACCGGACTACTACCCCTAATATCCCACATCATCCCATCAGCCAGAGCCACCGGACTACTACCCCTAATATCCCACATCATCCCGTCAGCCAGAGCCACCGGACTACTACCCCTAATATTCCACATCATCCTGTCAGCCAGAGCCACTGGACTACTACCCCTAATATCCCACATCACCCCGTCAGCCAGAGCCACCGGACTACTACCCCTAATATCCCACATCATCCCGTCAGCCAGAGCCACCGGACTACTACCCCTAATATCCCACATCATCCCGTCAGTGCCACCGGACTACTACCACTAATATCCCACATCATCCCGTCAGCCAGAGCCACTGAACCACTACCCCTAATAGCCCACATAATCCCGTCAGAGCCAACATTGTCAGGTTGGCGCTATGTTAAAATGATACCTGGGTTGGAGAAATTCGTCTCAATACTCCCAGCGCTGCCCATTATTCTCCAGACTTCTACCCCTTGTGCTCCAGACTTTTGCCCTTCTCCCCGGCGGCTGGATATCGGCTTCTGGGCAGATCCTGACTGATGGTCACTAGTGATGAGCGAATATACTCGTTACTCGAGATTTCTCGAGCACGCTCGGGGGTCCTCCGAGTATTTACATCAGACCTTGAAGTTAATCACGATTGTTTGTCCACTCGATTTTTGTGGATTTACTGTATTTATTAATTTTATTTATTTTACTCATTTATATAGCACCATTATATTCCACACCACTTTACAGACATTATCACCATTACTGTCCCCATTGGGGCTCACAATCTACATTCAAGATCAGTATGTATATGGAGAGTGGGAGAAAAACCTGAGAACCAGGAGTAAACCTATGCAAAATGGTAGGATTTGAACCCAGGACCCCAGAAACAGTGCTAACCTCTGAACCACGGTGCTGCTCTAATGATTGACCACAGGTTCTCAATTAAATTGGAATTAGGGAGTTTCCTGGCTAAGGACCCAAAACGTCATTGTTTTGTTCCCTGAAACTCTTACCGTATTTTTTGCACTATAAGACGCATCTTACCATAAGACTCACCCTAGGTGTAGACAGCAGAAAATAGGAAAAACATTTTTCCTACTAATTAAAACTTCCCTAGTGGTGTAAAGCAGAGGGGTCATTATCACTAATTTTAATGCACTAGGATGGAATAAGGAGGTAAAAAAATCAATTGATAGTGTCTCTCTGTTGTGTGTATTATACTCACACAGCTCTGCTACTACATGCCCATAGACATACACAGCAAAGCTACATGCACATATAGATATACACAGCTCTGCTACATGATCATATAGACATACACAGCTCTGCTACATGCCCTTAGACATACACAGCAAAGCTACATGTACATATAGATATACACAGCTCTGCTACATGCCCATAGACATACACTGCAAAGCTACATACACATATAAATATACACAGCTCTGCTACATGATCATATAGACATACACAGCACTGCTACATGCCCATAGACATCCACAGCTAAGCTACATGATCATATAGACATACACAGCTCTGCTACATGACCACATATATATACAGCAAAGCTACATGCACATAGATATACACAGCACTGCTACATGATCATATAGACATACACAGCTCTGCTACATGACCACATATATATACAGCAAAGCTACATGCACATATACACAGCTCTGCTACATGCCCATAGACATACACAGTAAAGTTACATGCACATATAGACTCAGACCTGCTACATGCCCAATCAGACATACACAGCTCTGTTACATGCCCATAGATATACACAGCTCTGCCGCATGCAGCTTTTTCTCCTCCTCTGCACCGATCACATCGATCAGTGTCAGACACAAGGAGAGAGGGCATTCTTCCAGATGTCCCAAATAGTCGGAAAGGGCTTCTTCGGAGAACATAACTTTATGTCCGTCCTCTGTGATCCAATCCATGCACTTTCTGAAGTGGCTTCTTTGCTGCCCTTCCTAACACCAGGCAGCCTCCAAAGGCCGCTACCTCATTGTGCGTGTAGATGCACTGACACCTGCCTGCTGCCATTCACTTCCTGTGAAGTAACAAAGACACACCCCTACTTCCTGTAGAGAGACAAAGATCATCCCCTACTTCCTGTAAAGTAACAAAGACACACCCCTACTTCCTGTAGAGAGACAAAGATCATCCCCTACTTCCTGTAAAGTAACAAAGACACACCCCTACTTCCTGTAGAGAGACAAAGATCATCCCCTACTTCCTGTAAAGTAACAAAGACACACCCCTACTTTCTGTAGAGAGAAAAAGATCATCCCCTACTTCCTGTGAAGTAACAAAGACACACCCCTACTTCCTGTAGAGAGACAAAGATCATCCCCTACTTCCTGTAAAGTAACAAAGACACACCCCTACTTCCTGTAGAGACAAAGATCATCCCCTACTTCCTGTAAAGTAACAAAGACACACCCCTACTTTCTGTAGAGAGAAAAAGATCATCCCCTACTTCCTGTGAAGCAACAAAGACACACCCCTACTTCCTGTAGAGAGACAAAGATCATCCCCTACTTCCTGTGAAGCAACAAAGACACACCCCTACTTCCTGTAGAGAGACAAAGATCATCCCCTACTTCCTGTGAAGTAACAAAGACACACCCCTACTTTCTGTAGAGAGAAAAAGATCATCCCCTACTTCCTGTGAAGTAACAAAGACACACCCCTACTTTCTGTAGAGAGAAAAAGATCATCCCCTACTTCCTGTAAAGTAACAAAGACACACCCCTACTTTCTGTAGAGAGAAAAAGATCATCCCCTACTTCCTGTGAAGCAACAAAGACACACCCCTACTTCCTGTAGAGAGACAAAGATCATCCCCTACTTCCTGTGAAGCAACAAAGACACACCCCTACTTCCTGTAGAGAGACAAAGATCATCCCCTACTTCCTGTGAAGTAACAAAGACACACCCCTACTTTCTGTAGAGAGAAAAAGATCATCCCCTACTTCCTGTGAAGTAACAAAGACACACCCCTACTTTCTGTAGAGAGACAAAGATCATCCCCTACTTCCTGTGAAGCAACAAAGACACACCCCTACTTCCTGTAGAGAGACAAAGATCATCCCCTACTTCCTGTGAAGCAACAAAGACACACCCCTACTTCCTGTAGAGAGACAAATACCCCCCCTCTTCCTGTAAAATAACAAAGACACACCATTACTTCCTGAAGATAGTCAAAGACCCTCCCCCACTTCCTGTAGAGAGACAAAGGTTCACCCACAGGTCCTGTAATGATCTCTGCTGTTAGGGATGGATTACACATGACAACAAGTAGTGGACAGAAAGTTATACCAAAAAATACGAAGAGCAAAACATGAGAAATCTGTTGAGTAAGTGGCACCAGGATCGATGGCAACCGTGTTATTAGCAAAAAAAAGAGAAAAAGTGCTCCAAGCGTGTTACCCTCAATATAAGACACAGTGATCAAAGGATTGATTATGCCCACCGGCCTTGGTGTGATCTGGTACAAGTCCCTACTAGTAAAAATTAAGGGCTGCTGCTCTGACCACTGACCCACACGCCGGTGGGAAGAAATGTGTTCAAACTAAGCAAGGAAAAGAGCGATAATACCACAAAGTGAAGACGAGGGTTTACAGTATGTTCTCTGGATCCTTATTCGTTCATATGTGTTTCGAAGTCGGGTTCATTCCGAAACGCGTTATGAAGGAATCAACCCAACTTCGAAACGCATTATATGAATGAATGAATGAATGAATGAATGAAGATTCAGAGAACACACTCTAAACCGTCATCTTCACTCTGGGCAGCGCACGGGGATCACCGCTCTTTTTCTTGCTTGGTTTGAATATGTTATCAATTAGGGAATTGTTGCAAAGCCCTCGACTGTAAAGTCAGAACAAGTAATGCGATTTTCTGGCAATTTTTCACGACACCAGATAAGATTCAGAGCTGAATTCCGATACCGAACATTCTGCCTAAACTTTGGAGGCTGAAGCTCCGCACTGACTCATGATAACTCCATCTGGACATGACAAAGGCATTACGAATCAGGGAGGACAAAAATCCAAATCCCAGAGGAGAAACCGGGAAAAATGAAAACTTGATCATAAATCATGATACAATGTATGACCTCTGAATTAGAGTGTATCCGGGTCCGTCTGGGGGCACATTACCACATTACAGGAACTCTGTATTAAAAAAAATTATCTGACCACCAGAAAAACTTTTCTGCCCTACACCACCAGTATTAACCCCTTCCCCTAAATGACATAATAACTCACTCCATATTATTCTTCTGACATATTTATAATGATGGATAAAAACCAGGAGAGTTCTGCAATCGTGGATAATGGACGGTATCTACAACCCCTACATTACCCAAGGAGACCACATATATTGAGGATTTCTAACACACTCTTGACCTCCATGGATAATCCGGAAATGTTATCACCAAGCCCCTAATCCTAAAACATGAGATGTAGAACATGTATGAAGTTGACAAAGTGAATGTAACAAAGGCAGAGAGGAGACCTTGTAGTCTCTGATGTGTAGAACTAACGTTCCTGCCCCAAAAGAGGCAGAAAGGACTAAAGGAACCTGTCACTTGTTTTTGCACAATAAAATTGAAAAAAGAAAAAAAATGCCAGAAAACCAGCTGACGACATGAAAAGTCATCAGATAAGTGACCTATTGATTAAATCCAGGTTTTGTGATAAATATACATTTTTTAATTCTTGATAATTTTTTTTTCATATCGCAATCAATATTATAAAAAAAAGCTTTGAAATTTTGCAATTTTCACACTAGACAATGAGGATTGTTAAGATTAACACTTCTTATTTCAGGAAATCATTATGTACATTAGAAGCAATAGACCCCATCTTTTGTCATTGTGAAGGGAGGGGGTGGAGGTGAGCTGTGACATCACCTATTGTGAATGGTGGATCCTGTGTTATCTACTGTATATAGAGGTGTTATCAGTCATTGTACAGGAGGAGGTGAGCTGTGACATCATCTATTGTGAATGGTGGATCCTGTGTCATCTACTGTATACAGAGGTGTTATCAGTCATTGTACAGGAGGAGGTGAGCTGTGACATCACCTATTGTGAATGGTGGATCCTGTGTTATCTACTGTATATAGAGGTGTTATCAGTCATTGTACAGGAGGAGGAGGTGAGCTGTGACATCACCTATTGTGAATGGTGTATCCCGTGTTATCTACTGTATATAGAGGTTTATCAGTCATTGTACAGGAGGAGGAGGTGAGCTGTGACATCCCCTATTGGGGGTGGTGGATCCTGTGTTATCTACTGTATATAGAGGTGTTATCAGTCATTGTACAGGTGGTGGAGGAGGTGAGCTGTGACATCACCTATTGTGAATGGTGGATCCTGTGTTATCTGCTGTATATAGAGGTGTTATCAGTCATTGTACAGGAGGAGGAGGTGAGCTGTGACATCAACTATTGTGAATAGTGGATCCTGTGTTATCTACTGAGCATAGAGGTGTTATCAGTCATTGTACAGGAGGAGGAGGTGAGCTGTGACATCACCTATTGTGAATGGTGGATCCTGTGTTATCTACTGTATATAGAGGTGTTATCAGTCATTATACAGGAGGAGGAGGGGAGCTGAGACGTCACCTATTGTGAATGGTGGATCTTGTGTGTTGGCCCCCCCCCGGCTACAAACATCTGCCCCCAGCCACCCCAGAAAAGGCACATCTGGAATTTTTTCCGCCATTTAACCCTTTATTTTAGCAGCTACAGCGCCCAAATTTTGCACATACACACTACTAACATTAGTAGTGTGGAATATGCAAAAAAAAAGGGGGATATGACATGGTTACTGTATGTAAACCATGTCTCATATCATGTCGGGTTTGTGCAGGAGAAATGAAAAGCCGGCAATTGAATTACCGACTTTTCACATATATCGCGCTGAATTAAATATAAATACAGAATATATATATGTGTCTCAATGACATATATATATACTGTATACATACTGTATATATGTTTTAACGGACATTTGAGCACATAAATCCATTAGATGTCGGTTTTGCAAGCCTGCGCGAAAATCTCGCAGTACGGATGCCATACGGATTACATACGGAGGATGCCATGCGCAAAATACGCTGCCACACCCTGCCTATGGATGACATACAGATCACTATTTTGGGAACATTTCTCCGTATTACGGCCGTAAAAAACGGACCGTATTGTCTTACGCTGAGTGTGACGCCGGCCTAATTGTGCTGTTTGTGTGGCGAGTTTTACGGACGTATTTTCTGCGCTCTTACGTCCGTAAAACTCGCTAGTGTGACGCCGGCCTAACCCATGGGCTCGATGTCAGTGGACATTACACAGCTGACCTCACAATCCCGTTACCCTGATTGTCAGTGCACTAGGGCAATTGGGGAGAGCTGAGACTAAGGGCTCATTTCCACTGGCGAGGAAAACGGACGAGTGCAATCTGATAAAAAATCGGATTGCACTCGGACCAATGTTATTCAATAGGTGTCTTTTCATTTGTGATTTTTTTTCTCAGCCGAAATCGGACTGAGAAAAAAATCGCAGCATGCTGCAAGTCTTGGACTAGACTCGCCAATGCAAGTCAATGGGTGCGAGAAAAAAATCGCACAGCACTCGCACCATGCGAGTTTTGTCCGATTTTTACGCACCGGTGTCCTTTGAAAAGCAGGTAATTCAGCGCGGTGTACAGTAAAATCACACTGACAGGTTAGAATAGAGTAGATATACAGGTCCTTCTCAAAAAATTAGCATATAGTGTTAAATTTCATTATTTACCATAATGTAATGATTACAATTAAACTTTCATATATTATAGATTCATTATCCACGAACTGAAATTTGTCAGGTCTTTTATTGTTTTAATACTGATGATTTTGGCATACAACTCCTGATAACCCAAAAAACCTGTCTCAATAAATTAGCATATTTCACCCGTCCAATCAAATAAAAGTGTTTTTTAATAACAAACAAAAAAACAATCAAATAATAATGTTCAGTTATGCACTCAATACTTGGTCGGGAATCCTTTGGCAGAAATGACTGCTTCAATGCGGCGTGGCATGGAGGCAATCAGCCTGTGACACTGCTGAGATGTTATGGAGGCCCAGGATGCTTCAATAGCGGCCTTAAGCTCATCCAGAGTGTTGGGTCTTGCGTCTCTCAACTTTCTCTTCACAATATCCCACAGATTCTCTATGGGGTTCAGGTCAGGAGAGTTGGCAGGCCAATTGAGCACAGTAATACCATGGTCAGTAAACCATTTACCACTGGTTTTGGCACTGTGAGCAGGTGCCAGGTCGTGCTGAAAAATGAAATCTTCATCTCCATAAAGCATTTCAGCCGATGGAAGCATGAAGTGCTCCAAAATCTCCTGATAGCTAGCTGCATTGACCCTGCCCTTGATGAAACACAGTGGACCAACACCAGCAGCTGACATGGCACCCCACACCATCACTGACTGTGGGTACTTGACACTGGACTTCAGGCATTTTGGCATTTCCTTCTCCCCAGTCTTCCTCCAGACTCTGGCACCTTGATTTCCGAATGACATGCAAAATTTGCTTTCATCAGAAAAAAGTACTTGGGACCACTTAGCAACAGTCCAGTGCTGCTTCTCTGTAGCCCAGGTCAGGCGCTTCTGCCGCTGTTTATGGTTCAAAAGTGTCTTTACCTGGGGAATGCGGCACCTGTAGCCCATTTCCTGCACACGCCTGTGCACGGTGGCTCTGGATGTTTCCACACCAGACTCAGTCCACTGCTTCCTCAGGTTCCCCAAGGTCTGGAATCGGTCCTTCTCCACAATCTTCCTCAGGGTCCGGTCACCTCTTCTCGTTGTACAGCGTTTTCTGCCACATTGTTTCCTTCCAACAGACTTACCATTGAGGTGCCTTGATACAGCACTCTGGGAACAGCCTATTTGTTGAGAAATTTCTTTTTGGGTCTTACCCTCTTGCTTGAGGGTGTCAATGATGGCCTTCTTGACATCTGTCAGGTCGCTAAGACACCCATGATGTTTAGAGTTAATTAGTTGATTCAGAAGATTAGGGTAATAGGTCGTTTAGAGAACCTATTCTTGATATGCTAATTTATTGAGACAGGTTTTTTGGGTTATCAGGAGTTGTATGCCAAAATCATCAGTATTAAAACAATAAAAGACCTGACAAATTTCAGTTGGTGGATAATGAATCTATAATATATGAAAGTTTAATTGTAATCATTACATTATGGTAAATAATGAAATTTAACACTATATGCTAATTTTTTGAGAAGGACCTGTATACACATAGAATAGGTATATATACATATATATATATGTCAGTGAGACACCTATATATGTATATTTATATTTAATGCAGCGCAAGATAGCATTAAAGCCGCTAATTCAATTACCGGCTTTTCATTTCTCCTGCACAAACCCGACATGATATGAGACATGATTACATACAGTAAACCATGTCATATCCCCCTTTTTTTTGCATATTCCACACTACTAATGTTAGTAGTGTGTATGTGCAAAATTTTGGCGCTGTAGCTATTAAATTTAAGGGTTAAATCGCAGAAAAAATTGGCGTGGGCTCCCGAGCAATTTTCTCCGCCAGAGTAGTAAAGCCAGTGACTGAGGGCAGATATTAATAGCCTAGAGAGGGACCATGGTTATTGGCCCCCCCTGGCTACAAACATCTGCCCCCAGCCACCCCAGAAAAGGGACATCTGGAAGATGCGCCTATTCTGGCACTTGGCCACTCTCTTCCCACTCCCTGTAGCGGTGGGATATGGGGTAATGAAGGGTTAATGCCACCTTGCTATTGTATGGTGACATTAAGCCAGATTAATAATGGAGAGGCGTCAATTATGACACCTATCCATTATTAATCCAATTGTATGAAAGGGTTAAAAAAAACCCACACACATGATTTAAAAGTATTTTAATGAAATAAACACAGCGGTTGTTGTAATAATTTATTGCTCTCTCAATCCATTTCCAGGCCCTCGCTTGGCAAAATAATAAATGCACAAGATACATACCTTCTGGTGAACCGTCACGTCCCACGAGGTAATCCATCTGAAGGGGTTAAAATATTTTACAAGCAGGAGCTGTGCTATAATGCAGCTGTGCTCATGCTTGTAAGCCCCGGGGAATGAAGGAAATGTAGGTCAATGACCTATAGTTACCTTCAGTCGCGGTGATGCGCCCCCTGGTGGATGTCCTCATGAACAGCAGCCTGGGAACTTTTTCCCACGCTCGAGGTCATATGAGGACAACCAGCAGGGGGCGCATCACCGCGACTGAAGGTAACTATAGGTCATTGACCTACATTTCCTTCATTCCCCGGGGCTTACAAGCACGAGCACAGCTGCATTATAGCACAGCTCCTGCTTGTAAAATATTTTAACCCCTTCAGATGGATTACCTCGTGGGACGTGACAGGTCATCTGAGGGTATGTATATTGTTGGTTTATTATTTTTCCAAGCGAGGGTCATCACACGGATTGAGAGAGCAATAAAATATTAAAACAACCTGTGTGTTTATTTCATTAAAATACTTTTTAATCATGTGTGTGTGTTTTTTTAACCCTTTCATACAATTGGATTAATAATGGATAGGTGTCATAATTGACGCCTGTCTATTATTAATCAGGCTTAATGTCACCTTACAATAGCAAGGTGGCATTAACCCTTCATTACCCCATATCCCACCGCTACACGGGAGTGGGAAGAGAGTGGCCAAGTGCCAGAATAGGCGCATCTTCCAGATGTGCCTTTTCTGGGGTGGCTGGGGGCAGATGTTTTTAGCCAGGGGGGGCCAATAACCATGGACCCTCTCTAGGCTATTAATATCTGCCCTCAGTCACTGGCTTTACTACTCTGGCGGAGAAAATTGCGCGGGAGCCCACGCCAATTTTTTCCGCGATTTAACCCTTAAATTTAATAGCTACAGCGCCAAAATTTTGCACATACACACTACTAACATTAGTAGTATGGAATATGCAAAAAAAAGGGGATATGAGATGGTTTACTGTATGTAACCATGTCTCATATCCTGTCGGGTATGGGAAGGAGAAATGAAAAGCCGGCAATTGAATTAGCGGCTTTAATGCTATCTTGCGCTGCATTAAATATAAATATACATATATAGGTGTCTCACTGACATATATATATGTATATATACCTATCCTATGTGTATATATCTACTCTATTCTAACCTGTCAGTGTGATTTTACTGTACACAGCACTGATTTGCCGGCTTTTCAAAGGACACCGGTGCGTACAAATCGGACAGTAATACGGATGTCATACGGATGATGCGATTAAAAATCGCATTGCACTCGCATTACAGTCGCATGACAATCGCATACGCTACATCCCTTTTTTCGGTCCGGAATACGGGCCGATTTGTCTCTCGCCAGTGGAAATGAGCCCTAAGTGCCAGAATTTCAGGGGTTGTTTTATTAGACTTGGAAGTTGGCAATATCCATGGACTTTCCCAGCCTATTAATATCAGCCCTCAGCTGTCTGCTTTGTCTTAGCTGGTTATTAAGAATAGAGGGAACCTAGAGTCATTTTTTAGGGTCCCCCATTTTTAATAACCAGCAAAGGCAAAGCAGACAGCTGGGGTCTGATATTAATAGGCTGGGAAGGTCCATGGATATTGACCCCTTCCCAGCCTAATAAGACCAGCTCACAGCTTTCTGCTTTTCCTTGGCTGGTTATTAAAAAATAGGGGGGACCCCAAGTCATTTTTTTTCATTTATATATTTTTTAAAAAGTACAGTAAAGTACACACGCAAGGCACTACTCCACTCCTCCACATGGATCTCTGCCTCCTGTTTCAAGATTTTTATTATTTTTTATTTTTTAACTTTAAGTAATTTTCCAATCCACATTTGTATGCAGGGCAATTGTACTGCTCGTACCCCCATTTTGCTTCCATTTTCATCCCTCTAGCCTTTAGTACAACCATTTTATAGTCATTTTACAGCACCAAAGATCGGATCCCCATTGACTGATATGGAATTCGAGTCCAGGGTCAAGTTCAGGTACCTTTGGACTCAAGTTTGGCCGAACCTTCCAAACCCGAAATTCCATGGGTCCGCTCATCCCTACTGCTGGTTACAAGCTGCTCTCCCTGCACTTGTACTCCAGCCCAAGCACAGCCAAGAATAATCAGTGGAGTAGGTTGAAGTCATTGATACCTATCAGTGACTGGATCCATTGGTTATTGGATCTGTCACAGAATCATGGCTTCCAAAATAAACAGCAGCCATGATGCTACTCTGACCATTTCTCCCAGGGCCGGACTGGCCATCAGGCGCTTCTGGCAAATGCCAGAAGGGCTGGTGCCAGTAGTGGGCCGCTGCACTCTCCCCCCCCCCCCCCTCGCCAGTGCCGCCACCGCATTCAACTATACCGGCGTCTATGATGCCGGTATAGTTCAATGCAATGATGGAGGAGAGAGCGTCTACTGACACTCCCTCTCCCATCATTCCTCGCTCTGCCTCTGACACTGCTGACGTCATATCATCGCACACCTGCTGTGTCCTTGCAGACTGCAGCTGCTGAGACAGGAGCAGAGAACAGCGCGGACAAGAGGAAAGGTGAGGAGAGTGGTTTTTTTGTTTGTTTTTTAATGGACTGTGGGGCCATTATCGGGGGGGGGGGGGAGAGATGAGATGTGGGCTGTGCTGTATATACCACTGTGTTGGCTGTGCTGTATATACCACTGTGTTGACTGTGCTGTATATACCACTGTGTGGGCTGTGCTGTATATACCACTGTGCGGGCTGTGCTGTATATACCACTGTGTGGGCTGTGCTGTATATACTACTGTGTGGGCTGGGCTGTGCTGTATATACCACTGTGTGGGCTGTGCTGTATATACTACTGTGTGGGCTGTGCTGTATATACCACTGTGTGTGCTGTTCTGTATATACCACTGTGCTGGCTGTGCTGTATATACCACTGTGTGGGCTGTGCTGTATATACCACTGTGCTGGCTGTGCTGTATATACCACTGTGTTGGCTGTGCTGTATATACCACTGTGTTGGCTGTGCTGTATATACCACTGTGTGGGCTGTGCTGTATATACCACTGTGCGGGCTGTGCTGTATATACCACTGTGTGTGCTGTTCTGTATATACCACTGTGCTGGCTGTGCTGTATATACCACTGTGCTGGCTGTGCTGTATATACCACTGTGCTGGCTGTGCTGTATATACCACTGTGTTGGCTGTGCTGTATATACCACTGTGTTGGCTGTGCTGTATATACCACTGTGTGGGCTGTGCTGTGTATATACCACTGTGTGGGCTGTGCTGTATATACCACTGTGCGGGCTGTGCTGTATATACCACTGTGTTGGCTGTGCTGTATATACCACTGTGTTGGCTGTGCTGTATATACCAATGTGTGGGCTGTGCTGTGTATATACCACTGTGTGGGCTGTGCTGTATATACTACTGTGTGGGCTGTGCTGTATATACCACTGTGTGGGCTGTGCTGTATATACCACTGTGTGGGCTGTTCTGTATATACCACTGTGCTGGCTGTGCTGTATATACTACTGTGTGGGCTGTGCTGTATATACCACTGTGTGGGCTGTGCTATATATACCACTGTGTGGGCTGTTCTGTATATACTACTGTGTTGGCTGTGCTGTATATACCACTGTGTGGGCTGTGCTGTATATACCACTGTGTGGGCTGTGCTGTATATACCACTGTGTGGGCTGTGCTGTATATACCACTATGTGAGCTGTGCTGTATATACCACTGTGTTGGCTGTGCTGTATATACCACTAGGTGGGCTGTGCTGTATATACCACTATGTGGGCTGTGCTGTATATACCACTGTGTGGGCTGTGCTGTAAATACTACTGTGTGGGCTGTGCTGTATATACCACTGTGTTGGCTGTGCTGTATATACCACTGTGTGGGCTGTGCTGTATGTCATGATCTCTGCAGGCAGAGATCATAGCAAGCCTATAGAGGGACAAGCTCTCGGAAGATGGAACTATACTGACCATGAACTAAGCCTGCCGCGCAACTAGAAATAGCCAGGTAGCATTTCCTATTTATCGCTAGATGCCCAGCTCTGGCCTAAGACCTAAATAGCTAGCAGAGGGAAATATAAGACCTGGCTCACCTCTAGAGAAATATTCCAAAGAAGACAGTAGCCCCCCACATATAATGACGGTGAGTTCAGATGAAACAACAAACGCAGCAGGAAAATAGTCTTAGCAAATTTGAGGTCCGCTTACTAGATAGCAGAAGACAGATAGTATACTTTCATGGTCAGCAGAAAAACACTAACAAAACACCATCCAGAGATTACCTTAAACTCTGGCATTAACTCATAACGCCAGAGTAGCAATCCCTGATCAACGAGAGCTTTCCAGACACAGTAACCAAACTTCAGCTGTGAACTGGAACAAATCGGCAAAACAAAACATGGACAAGAGTCCAACTTATCTAGTAGTAGTCTAGAAGCAGGAACAAGCACTGAGAGGCATCAGATAACATTGTTGACCGGCAAGAAACCACCAGAGAAATGAGCTTAAATAGCGACACCCACTACTGATGGAATCAGGTGAAACAGGAAAGAGGATGACAAGTCCAATTCCACAAGCGGCCACCGGGGGAGCCCAGAATCCAAATTCACAACAGTACCCCCCCCCTCAAGGAGGGGGCACCGAACCCTCACCAGATCCACCAGGGCGACCAGGATGAGCCCTATGGAAGGCACGAACAAGATCAGAAGCATGAACATCAGATGCATTGACCCAAGAATTATCCTCCTGGCCGTAACCCTTCCAGTTGACCAGATACTGGAGTTTCCGTCTGGAAACACGAGAGTCCAAAATTTTCTCCACAACGTACTCCAACTCACCCTCAACCAACACCGGAGCAGGAGGCTCAACTGAAGGTACAACAGGTACCTCATACCTGCGCAATAACGACCGATGAAAAACGTTATGAATGGAAAAGGACGCAGGGAGGTCCAAACGGAAAGAAACAGGATTAAGAATCTCCAATATTCTATAAGGGCCGATGAACCGAGGTTTAAACTTAGGAGAAGAGACCCTCATAGGGACAAAACGAGAAGACAACCACACTAAATCTCCAACACAAAGCCGAGAACCAACACGACGATGACGGTTGGCAAAACGCTGAGTCTTCTCCTGGGACAACTTCAGATTGTCCATAACCTGCCCCCAAATGTGATGCAATCTCTCTACCACCGCATCCACTCCAGGACAATCCGAGGATTCCACCTGACCGGAGGAAAATCGAGGGTGAAACCCCGAATTACAGAAAAACGGGGACACCAAGGTGGAAGAACTGGCCCGATTATTGAGGGCGAACTCTGCCAATGGCAAAAAAGCAACCCAATCATCCTGGTCAGCAGAGACAAAACACCTCAGATATGTCTCAAGGGTCTGATTAGTCCGCTCGGTCTGGCCATTAGTCTGAGGGTGAAAAGCAGACGAAAAAGACAAATCTATGCCCATCCTAGCACAGAATGCCCGCCAAAATCTAGACACAAATTGGGTACCTCTGTCAGAAACAATATTCTCAGGAATACCGTGCAATCGGACAACATTCTGAAAAAACAGAGGAACCAACTCAGAAGAAGAAGGCAACTTGGGCAGAGGAACCAAATGGACCATTTTAGAGAAACGGTCACAGACCACCCAGATGACAGACATCTTCTGGGAAACAGGCAGATCTGAAATAAAATCCATCGAGATGTGTGTCCAAGGCCTCTTAGGAATAGGCAAGGGCAACAGCAGTCCGCTAGCCCGAGAACTACAAGACTTGGCCCGAGCACAAACGTCACATGACTGCACAAAGACTCGCACATCTCGTGACAGAGAAGGCCACCAGAAGGATCTTGCCACCAAATCCCTGGTACCAAAAATTCCGGGATGACCTGCCAATGCAGAAGAATGTACCTCAGAGATGACTCTGCTGGTCCAATCATCCGGAACAAACAATCTATCAGGCGGACAACGATCCGGTCTATCCGCCTGAAACTCTTGCAAGGACCGCCGCAGATCAGGAGAAACGGCCGACAAAATTACTCCCTCCCTAAGGATACCTGTGGGTTCAGAATTACCAGGAGAGTCCGGGTCAAAACTCCTAGAAAGGGCATCTGCCTTAACATTCTTAGAACCCGGTAGGTATGACACCACAAAATTAAAGCGAGAAAAAAATAAAGACCAGCGCGCCTGTCTAGGATTCAGGCGTCTGGCAGTCTCAAGATAAATCAAATTTTTGTGGTCAGTCAATACCACCACCTGATGTCTAGCCCCCTCGAGCCAATGGCGCCACTCCTCAAACGCCCACTTCATGGCCAAAAGCTCCCGATTCCCAACATCATAATTCCGCTCTGCGGGCGAAAATTTGCGAGAAAAGAAGGCACAAGGCCTAATGACGGAGCAGTCGGAACCTTTCTGCGACAACACTGCCCCAGCTCCGATCTCCGAAGCGTCAACCTCAACCTGAAAAGGCAGATTCACATCAGGCTGACGCAACACAGGGGCAGAGGCAAAACGGCGCTTAAGCTCCTGAAAGGCCTCTACAGCATGAGGGGACCAATTAGCAACATCAGCGCCTTGTCTGGTCAAATCAGTCAGTGGTTTAACGACATCCGAAAAACCAGCAATAAATCGGCGGTAAAAGTTGGCAAAGCCCAAAAATCTCTGAAGACCCTTAAGAGAGGAGGGCTGAGTCCAGTCACAAATAGCTTGCACCTTGACGGGATCCATCTCAATGGAAGAGGGAGAAAAAATATACCCCAAAAAGGAAATTTTCTGGACCCCAAAAACGCACTTAGACCCCTTCACACATAAAGAATTAGACCGCAGAACCTGAAAAACTCTCCTGACCTGCTGGACATGAGAGTCCCAGTCATCAGAAAAAATCAGAATATCATCCAGATATATTATCATAAATTTATCCAGAAAATCGCGGAAAATATCATGCATAAAAGACTGGAAAACTGAAGGGGCATTAGAAAGACCAAAAGGCATGACCAAATACTCAAAGTGGCCCTCGGGCGTATTAAATGCGGTCTTCCACTCATCCCCCTGCCTGATCCGCACCAAATTATACGCCCCACGAAGATCAATTTTAGAGAACCACTTAGCACCCTCTATACGAGCAAACAAATCAGTAAGCAATGGCAATGGGTATTGATACTTAACAGTGATCTTATTCAGAAGCCGATAATCAATACATGGTCTCAAAGAGCCGTCTTTTTTTGAGACAAAGAAAAACCCAGCTCCCAAGGGAGAAGAAGATGGACGAATATGTCCCTTTTCCAAAGACTCCTTTATATATTCCCGCATAGCAGCATGTTCCGGCACAGACAAATTAAACAAACGACCCCTTGGATATTTACAACCCGGTATCAAATCTATGGCACAATCGCACTCACGGTGCGGAGGTAACGACCCAAGCTTGGGTTCGTCAAAGACGTCTTGATAATCAGAGAGGAACTCAGGGACTTCAGAGGGAATGGACGACGAAATAGAAACCAAAGGTACGTCCCCATGAATACCCTTACATCCCCAGCTCAACACAGACATTGCTCTCCAGTCCAAGACTGGGTTGTGAGACTGCAACCATGGCAATCCCAGTACCAAATCGTCATGTAAATTATACAGCACCAGGAAACGAATAATCTCCTGGTGATCCGGATTGATACGCATGGTTACTTGTGTCCAGTATTGTGGTTTATTATTAGCCAATGGGGTGGAGTCAATCCCCTTCAGAGGAATAAGAGTCTCCAAAGGCTCTAAATCAAAACCACAACGATTGGCAAAGGACCAATCCATAAGACTCAGAGCGGCGCCAGAGTCAACATAGGCGTCCGTGGCAATGGATGACAAAGAGCAAATCAGGGTTACAGACAAAATAAACTTAGACTGAATGGTGCTAATGGAAACAGACTTATCAAGCTTCTTTGTACGCCTAGAGCATGCTGATATAACATGAGTAGAATCCCCACAATAGAAACACAATCCATTCTTCCGTCTAAAATTCTGTCGCTCGCTCCTGGACAGAATTCTATCACACTGCATACTTTCTGGCGTCTTTTCCATAGACACCGCCAGATGGTGCACCGGTTTGCGCTCCCGCAGACGCCTATCAATCTGAATAGCCATTGTCATGGACTCATTCAGACCTGCAGGCAAAGGAATTCTCGGCTCAGATACCGGAGCATGTACCACAAAATCTTGTAAATTTTGTACTTTCATGATGAGATTATTCAAACCCGCAGTTACACTCTGGAGATCCATTATTGTCAGGTGCACACAGAGCATACAGAGATTAGGAGGAGAGAGAGAGAAAAGACTGCAGCAAGGCAGACTGGAGGAAAAAAAAAAAAAAAAAAATTTCAGCAGACTTCTTATAACTCTCCTTTCTCAACCTGGGTCTTTAACACTTTAGGTGCCGGTCAAACTGTCATGATCTCTGCAGGCAGAGATCATAGCAAGCCTATAGAGGGACAAGCTCTCGGAAGATGGAACTATACTGACCATGAACTAAGCCTGCCGCGCAACTAGAAATAGCCAGGTAGCATTTCCTATTTATCGCTAGATGCCCAGCTCTGGCCTAAGACCTAAATAGCTAGCAGAGGGAAATATAAGACCTGGCTCACCTCTAGAGAAATATTCCAAAGAAGACAGTAGCCCCCCACATATAATGACGGTGAGTTCAGATGAAACAACAAACGCAGCAGGAAAATAGTCTTAGCAAATTTGAGGTCCGCTTACTAGATAGCAGAAGACAGATAGTATACTTTCATGGTCAGCAGAAAAACACTAACAAAACACCATCCAGAGATTACCTTAAACTCTGGCATTAACTCATAACGCCAGAGTAGCAATCCCTGATCAACGAGAGCTTTCCAGACACAGTAACCAAACTTCAGCTGTGAACTGGAACAAATCGGCAAAACAAAACATGGACAAGAGTCCAACTTATCTAGTAGTAGTCTAGAAGCAGGAACAAGCACTGAGAGGCATCAGATAACATTGTTGACCGGCAAGAAACCACCAGAGAAATGAGCTTAAATAGCGACACCCACTACTGATGGAATCAGGTGAAACAGGAAAGAGGATGACAAGTCCAATTCCACAAGCGGCCACCGGGGGAGCCCAGAATCCAAATTCACAACAGCTGTATATACCACTGTGTGGGCTGTGCTGTATATACCACTGTGTGGGCTGCGCTGTATATACCACTGTGTGGGCTGTGCTGTATATACTACTGTGTGGGCTGGGCTGTGCTGTATTTACCACTGTGTGGGCTGTGCTGTATATACCACTGTGTGGGCTGTGCTGTATATACCGCTGTGTGGGCTGTTCTGTATATACCACTGTGTGGGCTGTGCTGTATATACCACTGTGTGGGCTGTGCTGTATATACCACTGTGTGGGCTGTGCTGTATATACTACTGTGTGGGCTGTGCTGTATATACCACTGTGTGCGCTGTGCTGTATATACTACTGTGTTGGCTGTGCTGTATATACCACTGTGTTGGCTGTGCTGTATATACCACTGTGCGGGCTGTGCTGTATATACATCTGTGTGGGCTGTGCTGTATATACCACTGTGCGGGCTGTGCTGTATATACTACTGTGTGGGTTGTGCTGTATATACCACTGTGCTGGCTGTGCTGTATATACCACTGTGTTGGCTGTGCTGGATATACCACAGTGTTGGCTGTGCTGTATATACCACTGTGTGGGCTGTGCTGTATATACCACTGTGTGGGCTGTGCTGTATATACCACTGTGTGGGCTGTGCTGTATATACCACTGTGTTGGCTGTGCTGTATATACCACTGTGTTGGCTGTGCTGTATATACCACTGTGTTGGCTGTGCTGTATATACCACTGTGTTGGCTGTGCTGTATATACCACTGTGTGGGCTGTGCTGCATATACCACTGTGCGGACTGTGCTGTATATACGACTGTGCGGGCTGTGCTGTATATGCCACTGTGTGGGCTATGCTGTATATACCACTGCATACCTCCCAACTTTTGAAGATGGGAAAGAGGGACAAATTTTAGGCCACGCCTCTGACCACACCCATTCATAACTAGCCACACCCATATCCACATCCCAACCACACCCATTTAGCACTGCTGATCACACGGTTTCATAAAGAATAATTATAAACAAAAAAATATGGCCACACAGTGCTCCATACTGTATAATGGCCACACATGATGCTCCATACTGTATAATGGCCACAGATGATGCTCCATACTATATAATGGCCACACAGTGCTCCATACTGTATAATGGCCACACATGATGCTCCATACTGTATAATGGCCACACAGTGCTCCATACTGTATAATGGCCACACATGATGCTCCATACTGTATAATGGCCACACAGTGCTCCATACTGTATAATGGCCACACAGTGCTCCATACTGTATAATGGCCACACATGATGCTCCATACTGTATAATGGCCACACATGATGCTCCATACTGTATAATGGCCACACATGATGCTCCATACTGTATAATGACCACACATGATGCTCCATACTGTATAATGGCCACACATGATGCTCCATACTGTATAATGGCCACACATGATGCTCCATACTGTATAATGGCCACACATAATGCTCCAAACTGTATAATGACCACACATGATGCTCCATACTGTATAATGGCCACACATAATGCTCCAAACTGTATAATGACCACACATGATGCTCCATACTGTATAATGGCCACACATGATGCTCCATACTGTATAATGGCCACACATGATGCTCCATACTGTATAATGACCATACATGATGCTCCATACTGTATATTGGCCGCACATGATCTTCGTACCGTATAATGGCCACACATAGCTACTCCTACACATGTGGCTGCGCTCCGTACACACGCGCTCCGCTCCATACACCTCGTACACACGCGGCTCCGCTCCGTACACCTCGTACACATTTAGCTCCGCTCCATACACCTCATACACACACACGACTCCGCTCCGTACACCTCGTACACACGCACTCCGCTCCATACACCTCATACACACACGACTCCGCTCCGTACATCTCATACACACAGCTCCGCTCCGTACACCTCATACACACACGGCTCTGCTCCATACACCTCATACACATTCAGCTCAGCTCCATACACCTTTTGCCTTTTTAAAAGATTTTTTATAATTTTTTCTATTTTTTCTCTGGCGCCCCCTTAGGGTCGGCGCCCTAGGCGGCCGCCTAGTTTGCCTATACGTTCGGGCCGGCCCTGCCAATCAGCGCCATAGGGGTTAATCAGGTGAGGTGACGTGGCGATCACCCCACCTACTGTGATGGCTGTGATTGGTGCGACGTCACACAGCACCAATCACAGCCTGTCACATGCTTTTTTTTTTTTTATATAACTTTACTGTCATGTCGCTGTGATTGGCTGGTCATAATTGATTGAATTTATTTCAGTTGTTCAATACAAAAAGTGTAACTCATATTTTATAGTCATTACAAACAGAGTGATCTATTTCAAGTGTTTCTTTCTGACCATAACCACATGTAGAATCTATGGGGATTGTCAAAAGGAAGATGAGACACCAGACCCAACAATGCAGACGAGCTGAAGGCTGCGATCAAAGCAACCTGGGCTTCCATAACCCCTCAGCAGCGCCACAGACTGACCGCCTCCATGCCACGCCGCATTGATGTAGTAATGATGCCAAAGGAGCCTGACCAAGTATTGATGGCATTTACTGAACATACATTTCAGTAGGACGACATTTTGGATTTTAAAATCATTTTTCAAGCCGTTGTTATAAAGTATTCTAATTTACTGAGATAATGACTTTTGGGTTTTTATTGGCTGTAAGCCTTAATGTTGATGATTAACAGAAATAAACACGTGAAATAGATCACTCTGTCTGTAATGACTCTCTAATATATGAGATTCATGTTTTCTATTGAAGAACTGAAATAAATTAACTTTTTCATGATATTCTAATTTAGTGAGAAGCTCCTGTATGTAACTGACTGTACTGTAGTTTCATCCATCAGACACTAGATGGCGCAGTGGTTACCAGTGACGTCAGGGGTCCTGCAGCCTCTAGTCAGCAATAGCAGCAGTAAACTTTGCCGGGTGCGGTGGCGTGCGCCTGTAATCCCAGCAACTAGGGAGGCTTAGTCTGGTGGAACGCTGGAGTCCAGGAGTTCGAGGCTGGCTGGCACTGGGCTATGTCAATTGGGGGTCTGCACTAAGTGGAGCAATTAATATGGTGGCTGCTGCTGGGGTCTCAGAGCTACCAGGATATGAATGAGGGGTAAACCGGCCCGAGATGGAAAGGGAGCACGGTTACACCCACAAGCTGATCAGTAGTGAGACTACGCCTGTGAATAGCCAGTGTATAACAGCGTGACACAGACTTTTTATGTGCACAGATAATATTCATTTTATCAGGGAATGATGTATTGTCTAAATCAGATTTTTTTGGTCGATGATTTTTTTCCAATGTTTTTGTTCCCCATATAACAATCTGTGTTAGAAATAAAAAGTAGTAATATATATTATTACTTTTCAGAATATTTTCCCAGGCTTGAGTTCATATGAGTTCATCCAGCAGAGGGCGCATCACCGCGACTCGAGGTAACTACAGGACATTCCCCTGCATTCCATTCATTCACAAAGTTTTACAGGCAGGAGCACAGCTGCATTAGCAGAGCTCCTGGGTGTAAAATGATTTAACCCCTTCAGATGGATTTACAGTGTGGGACAAGACTGAACGACGGAAGGTATGCAATATTGTTGTTTGTTTTGTTTAACTTTATTTCAGGTGACAAGGGTCTTCAGGTGGATTGAGAGTATAATAAAATATTACAACACCCTGTGTCTTTATTTCAATGAAATAATTTTTAATAATGTGTGTGTGTTTTATTAACCATTTCGTACTATTGGATTAATAATGGATAGGTGTCATAATTGACGCCTCTCCATTATTAACCAGGCTTAATGTCACCTTACAATAGCAAGGTGACATTAACCCTTCATTACCCCATATCCCACCGCTACACGGGAGTGGGAAGAGAGTGGCCAAGTGCCAGAATAGGCGCATCTTCCAGATGTCCCTTTTCTGGGGTGGCTGGGGGCAGATGTTTGTAGCCGGGGGGGGGGGGCAATAACCATGGACCCTCTCTAGGCTATTAGTATCTGCCCTCAGTCACTGGCTTTACCACTCTGGCGGAGAAAATTGCGCGGGAGCCCACGCCAATTTTTTCCTGGATCTAACCCTTTAATTTAATATCTAGAGACCCCAAATTTTACACAGAGACACTTGTTACATTAGTAAAGAGGAATATGTAATAAAAGAAGGGATATGAGATGGTTTACTGTATGTAACCATGTCTCATATCCTGTCAGGTTTGTGAAGGAGAGAGCAAAGGCCGGCAATTGAATTACCGGCTTTTCTGCTATCTCGCGCTATATGAAATATAAATATACATATATATGTGTCTGTATATATATATATTCCTATTCTATGTGTACACATTTATTCTATCTATTCTATTCTGTCAGTGTGATGTTACTGTTCACCGCACTGAATTACCGGCTTTTCTATAGAACACCGCTGCGTATTTCTCGCAAGTCACACGCATGGTCCGTGTGTAATCCGTATTTTTCTTGCCCCCGTAGACTTTCATTGGCGGAATTTTTGTGCAATACGGTGACAAACGCAGCATGCTGCGATTTTCTACGGCCGTACAAGACCGTATAATACGGCAGATAGGAGCTGGGCCATAGAGAATCATTGTACCGTACGCAGGTAGGTATGATAATGTCTTACCAGGTTTTATAGAGAGAGGAAATGAGCAGGTCAGGAGCATCTGTGAGAGGGAGGTGCAGGTCTCTAACCAGCATACCAACAGTTGGTAACCTCTTCAGCGCCAATGGAAACCAAGTTCATTTAATATGAGGAACAAAACACACAGGCTAAATGGAAGAGCTGTGGTTCAAACCACATAAACAGAGGTGTCAAACTGCATTCCTTGAGGGCCGCCAACAGGTCATGTTTTCAGGATTTCCTTAGCATTCCACAAGGTGCTGGAATCATTCTGTGCAGGTGATTAAATCATCACCTGTGCAATACAAGGAAATCCTGAAAACATGACCTGTTGGCGGCCCTCGAGGAATGCAGTTTGACACCTCTGCACATAAAGATCGCCTAACCCCAATTCTGCTGGTTTCAGCATTCGTCCTGGTCTCAGATTTCACCAGATCCCATGCCACAGATAACAGAACAAAGCAGACGCCTATGCCGAGTCTGAACAGAGAGTTTGTGCTTTAGAAATGACAAACCGCCCTCATACAGAAGTGTGAGCTACACCAGGTACAACGGGAGGCCGCCCGGTAGCTGAGCCATGTCCATCAGACAGCGAGCACAGTGCGCAGCCCAAAGCTTACTCCATAGTTATATACACACATGTAACAGGTATAAACTAACACATACATGCAGCTCTACACTGACTTATGGTACTGACTTTATGGCAGTGTCATCCTGCAGACACTAGATGGCGCTGTGGCTCCTGCAGCCTCTAGTCAGTAATAGCAGCAGTAGACGTCGCCGGGTGCGGTGGCGTGCGCCTGTAATCCCAGCTACCAGGGAGGCTGAGGCTGGTGGATCGCTTGAGTCCAGGAGTTCTGGGCTGCCCTGTGCTATGTCGATCGGGTGTCCGCACTAAGTTCGGCATCAATATGGTGACTCTGTGGGAGCTCGGAGCTACCAGGTTGTCCTAATGAGGGGTGAACCGGCCCAGGTCGGAAACGGAGCAGGTCAAAACCCCCGTGCCGATCAGTAGTGGGACCGCGCCTGTGAATAGCCAGTGTAGAGCAGCCTGGACAACACAGCGTGACCCAGACTTTTATACCCGCAGAAAATATTCAATTTATAGCACAAAATCATCATTATATCATTACCCTCAGTCATATATATATCATCATTATACCCTCAAATACATCTGGAATGATTAATATTAATTTGAAGCTCGAGATAATAAACTGTACAAAACTTTTACATTTTTCATAAAATACGTATCTATCCATGTATTTGTATTTTTTCACTATTTCTCCATCTTCTGCTTTTCTGCCTCCTGATCTCTATGTGAGCGCTACTGACACCTACTGGTAGAACTAAGAAAATGCTTCTATCTGTGTGCAGTACTGGTTATTACCAGTAGAGACCGCTCTGGTCTAAACCTTCAGGACAGAACAGTGATCACTCGCACTGAGCAATTCCCGCTATAATAAGGTTGCAGTGCAGCCATCATCAGGGAATAATGTATGGTCGAAATCAGGTTTTTTTGGTCAATGTTTTTTTTTCCCCATATAACAATCTGTGTTCAAAATAAAAAGTAGTAATATAATATTATTATAACTAGATGGTGGCCCGATTCTAACGCATCGGGTATTCTAGAATACAGTCATATGAAAAAGTTTGGGCACCCCTATTAATCTTAAGCTTAATGTTTTATAAAAATTGTTTTTTTTTGCAACAGCTATTTCAGTTTCATATATCTAATAACTGTTGGACACAGTAATGTTTCTGCCTTGAAATGAGGTTTATTGTACTAACAGAAAATGTGCAATCTGCATTCAAACAAAATTTGACAGGTGCATAAGTATGGGCACCCTTATCATTTTCTGGTTTTAAATACTCCTACCTACTTTTTACTGACTTACTAAAGCACTTTTTTTGGTTTTGTAACCTCATTGAGCTTTGAACTTCATAGCCAGGTGTATGCAATCATGAGAAAAGCTACTTAAAGTGGCCACTTGCAAGTTGTTCTCCTGTTTGAATCTCCTCTGAAGAGTGGCATCATGGGCTCCTCAAAACAACTGTCAAATGATCTGAAAACAAAGATTATTCAACATAGTTGTTCAGGGGAAGGATACAAAAAGCTGTCTCAGAGGTTTAACCTGTCAATTTCCACTGTGAGGAACATAGTAAGGAAATGGAAGAACACAGGTACAGTTCTTGTTAAGGCCAGAAGTGGCAGGCCAAGAAAAAACATCAGAGAGGCAGAGAAGAAGAATGGTGAGATCAGTCAAGGACAATCCTCAGACCATCTCCAGAGAGCTGCAGCATCAACTTGCTGCAGATGGTGTCACTGTGCATCAGTCAACTATACAACGCACTGTGTTTTTTTGCCGCCATGCATAACGCCTTTTTGTATTACCAAACAACTCAATCTTGGTTTTATGAGTCCACAGGACCTTCTTCCAAAAAGAAATTGGCTTCTCCAAATGTGCTTTTGCATACCTCAGCCGACTCTGTTTGTGGCATGCTTGCAGAAACAGCTTCTTTTGCATCACTCTCCCATACAGCTTCTCCTTGTGCAAAGTGCGTTGTATAGTTGACCGATGCACAGTGACACCATCTGCAGCAAGTTGATGCTGCAGCTCTCTGGAGATGGTCTGAGGATTGTCCTTGACTGATCTCACCATTCTTCTTCTCTGCCTTTCTGATGTGTTTCTTGGCCTGCCACTTCTGGCCTTAACAAGAACTGTACCTGTGTTCTTCCATTTCCTTACTATGTTCCTCACAGTGGAAATTGACAGGTTAAATCTCTGAGACAGCTTTTTGTATCCTTCCCCTGAACAACTATGTTGAATAATCTTTGTTTTCAGATCATTTGACAGTTGTTTTGAGGAGCCCATGATGCCACTCTTCAGAGGAGATTCAAACAGGAGAACAACTTGCAAGTGACCACATTAAGTAGCTTTTCTCATGATTGCATACACCTAGCTATGAAGTTCAAAGCTCAATGAGGTTAGAAAACAAAAAAAGTGCTTTAGTAAGTCAGTAAAAAGTAGGTAGGAGTATTTAAAACAAGAAAATGATACGGGTGCCCATACTTATGCACCTGTCAAATTTAGTTTGAATGCAGATTGCACATTTTCTGTTAGTACAATAAACCTCATTTCAAGGCAGAAACATTACTGTGTCCAACAGTTATTAGATATATGAAACTGAAAGAGCTGTTGCAAAAAAAACAATTTTTATAAAACATTAAGCTTAAGATTAATAGGGGTGCCCAAACTTTTTCATATAACTGTATATATGTAGTTTATAAAGATTTATGAATAATGCAATGAATACACAGGATTTTCCGGGTAAAATATATACATTATCATTAAATTTTATTGCTCAAAGAACTTAATACAACTGAACGAAATTATTAAACAGATCATCAAAATATCTAAACCATTACATGAATATCTAACTGTATTTAAATAAATCATCGGACGAAAGAAGTATATCGACACTATAATATATTTGTTAACAATATCAACCCAACATATTTTTGTACACCACATTGATTGACTGAACGTGTTCAGTAAATGTGAGTGAACTATGTCGCACTGTGACTGTCAGAATTTATTCAGTAAACGTGACTGAACCACATGGCACTGTGACTGACAGATCTTGTTCAGTAAACGTGACTGAATTATGTGGCACTGACTGACAGATCTTGTTCAGTAAACGTGACTGAACCACATGGCACTGTGACTGACAGATCTTGTTCAGTAAACGTGACTGAACCACGTGGCACTGACTGACAGATCTTGTTCAGTAAACGTGACTGAACCACGTGGCACTGTGACTGACAGATCTTGTTCAGTAAACGTGACTGAACCACATGGCACTGTGACTGACAGATCTTGTTCAGTAAACGTGACTGAACCACGTGGCACTGACTGACAGATCTTGTTCAGTAAACGTGACTGAACCACTTGGCACTGTGACTGACAGAACTTGTTCAGTAAACGTGACTGAACTACGTAGCACTGTGACTGACCGATCTTGTTCAGTAAACGTGACTGAACTACGTGGCACTGTGACTGACAGAACTTGTTCAGTAAACGTGACTGAACTACGTAGCACTGTGACTGGCCGAACTTGTTCAGTAAACGTGACTGAACTACGTGGCACTGTGACTGACAGAACTTGTTCAGTAAACGTGACTGAACCACATGGCACTGTGACTGACAGATCTTGTTCAGTAAACGTGACTGAATTATGTGGCACTGACTGACAGATCTTGTTCAGTAAACGTGACTGAACCACGTGGCACTGACTGACAGATCTTGTTCAGTAAACGTGACTGAACCACGTGGCACTGTGACTGACAGAACTTGTTCAGTAAACGTGACTGAACTACGTAGCACTGTGACTGACCGATCTTGTTCAGTAAACGTGACTGAACTACGTGGCACTGTGACTGACAGAACTTGTTCAGTAAACGTGACTGAACTACGTAGCACTGTGACTGGCCGAACTTGTTCAGTAAACGTGACTGAACTACGTGGCACTGTGACTGACAGAACTTGTTCAGTAAACGTGACTGAACTACGTGGCACTGTGACTGACAGATCTTGTTCAGTAAACGTGACTGAACTACGTGGCACTGTGACTGACAGAACTTGTTCAGTAAACGTTACTGAACTACGTGGCACTGTGACTGACAGAACTTGTTCAGTAAACGTGACTTGTCATGATCTCTGCAGGCAGAGATCATAGCAAGCCTATAGAGGGACAAGCTCTCGGAAGATGGAACTATACTGACCATGAACTAAGCCTGCCGCGCAACTAGAAATAGCCAGGTAGCATTTCCTATTTATCGCTAGATGCCCAGCTCTGGCCTAAGACCTAAATAGCTAGCAGAGGGAAATATAAGACCTGGCTCACCTCTAGAGAAATATTCCAAAGAAGACAGTAGCCCCCCACATATAATGACGGTGAGTTCAGATGAAACAACAAACGCAGCAGGAAAATAGTCTTAGCAAATTTGAAGTCCGCTTACTAGATAGCAGAAGACAGATAGTATACTTTCATGGTCAGCAGAAAAACACTAACAAAACACCATCCAGAGATTACCTTAAACTCTGGCATTAACTCATAACGCCAGAGTAGCAATCCCTGATCAACGAGAGCTTTCCAGACACAGTAACAAAACTTCAGCTGTGAACTGGAACAAATAGGCAAAACAAAAACATGGACAAAAGTCCAACTTATCTAGTAGTTGTCTAGAAGCAGGAACAAGCACTGAGAGGCATCAGATAACATTGTTGACCGGCAAGAAACCACCAGAGAAATGAGCTTAAATAGCGACACCCACTACTGATGGAATCAGGTGAAACAGGAAAGAGGATGACAAGTCCAATTCCACAAGCGGCCACCGGGGGAGCCCAGAATCCAAATTCACAACAGTACCCCCCCCTCAAGGAGGGGGCACCGAACCCTCACCAGATCCACCAGGGCGACCAGGATGAGCCCTATGGAAGGCACGAACAAGATCAGAAGCATGAACATCAGATGCATTGACCCAAGAATTATCCTCCTGGCCGTAACCCTTCCAGTTGACCAGATACTGGAGTTTCCGTCTGGAAACACGAGAGTCCAAAATTTTCTCCACAACGTACTCCAACTCACCCTCAACCAACACCGGAGCAGGAGGCTCAACTGAAGGTACAACAGGTACCTCATACCTGCGCAATAACGACCGATGAAAAACGTTATGAATGGAAAAGGACGCAGGGAGGTCCAAACGGAAAGAAACAGGATTAAGAATCTCCAATATTCTATAAGGGCCAATGAACCGAGGTTTAAACTTAGGAGAAGAGACCCTCATAGGGACAAAACGAGAAGACAACCACACCAAATCTCCAACACAAAGCCGAGAACCAACACGACGATGACGGTTGGCAAAACGCTGAGTCTTCTCCTGGGACAACTTCAAATTGTCCATAACCTGCCCCCAGATGTGATGCAATCTCTCCACCACCGCATCCACTCCAGGACAATCCGAGGATTCCACCTGACCGGAGGAAAATCGAGGGTGAAACCCCGAATTACAGAAAAACGGGGACACCAAGGTGGAAGAACTGGCCCGATTATTGAGGGCGAACTCTGCCAATGGCAAAAAAGCAACCCAATCATCCTGGTCAGCAGAGACAAAACACCTCAGATATGTCTCAAGGGTCTGATTAGTCCGCTCGGTCTGGCCATTAGTCTGAGGGTGAAAAGCAGATGAAAAAGACAAATCTATGCCCATCCTAGCACAGAATGCCCGCCAAAATCTAGACACAAATTGGGTACCTCTGTCAGAAACAATATTCTCAGGAATACCGTGCAATCGGACAACATTCTGAAAAAACAGAGGAACCAACTCAGAAGAAGAAGGCAACTTGGGCAGAGGAACCAAATGGACCATTTTAGAGAAACGGTCACAGACCACCCAGATGACAGACATCTTCTGGGAAACAGGCAGATCTGAAATAAAATCCATCGAGATGTGTGTCCAAGGCCTCTTAGGAATAGGCAAGGGCAACAGCAGTCCGCTAGCCCGAGAACTACAAGACTTGGCCCGAGCACAAACGTCACATGACTGCACAAAGACTCGCACATCTCGTGACAGAGAAGGCCACCAGAAGGATCTTGCCACCAAATCCCTGGTACCAAAAATTCCGGGATGACCTGCCAATGCAGAAGAATGTACCTCAGAGATGACTCTGCTGGTCCAATCATCCGGAACAAACAGTCTATCAGGCGGACAACGATCCGGTCTATCCGCCTGAAACTCTTGCAAGGACCGCCGCAGATCAGGAGAAACGGCCGACAAAATTACTCCCTCCCTAAGGATACCTGTGGGTTCAGAATTACCAGGAGAGTCCGGGTCAAAACTCCTAGAAAGGGCATCTGCCTTAACATTCTTAGAACCCGGTAGGTATGACACCACAAAATTAAAGCGAGAAAAAAATAAAGACCAGCGCGCCTGTCTAGGATTCAGGCGTCTGGCAGTCTCAAGATAAATCAAATTTTTGTGGTCAGTCAATACCACCACCTGATGCCTAGCCCCCTCGAGCCAATGGCGCCACTCCTCAAACGCCCACTTCATGGCCAAAAGCTCCCGATTCCCAACATCATAATTCCGCTCTGCGGGCGAAAATTTGCGAGAAAAGAAGGCACAAGGCCTAATGACGGAGCAGTCGGAACCTTTCTGCGACAACACTGCCCCAGCTCCGATCTCCGAAGCGTCAACCTCAACCTGAAAAGGCAGATTCACATCAGGCTGACGCAACACAGGGGCAGAGGCAAAACGGCGCTTAAGCTCCTGAAAGGCCTCTACAGCATGAGGGGACCAATTAGCAACATCAGCGCCTTGTCTGGTCAAATCAGTCAGTGGTTTAACGACATCCGAAAAACCAGCAATAAATCGGCGGTAAAAGTTGGCAAAGCCCAAAAATCTCTGAAGACCCTTAAGAGAGGAGGGCTGAGTCCAGTCACAAATAGCTTGCACCTTGACGGGATCCATCTCAATGGAAGAGGGAGAAAAAATATACCCCAAAAAGGAAATCTTCTGGACCCCAAAAACGCACTTAGACCCCTTCACACATAAAGAATTAGACCGCAGAACCTGAAAAACTCTCCTGACCTGCTGGACATGAGAGTCCCAGTCATCAGAAAAAATCAGAATATCATCCAGATATATTATCATAAATTTATCCAGAAAATCGCGGAAAATATCATGCATAAAAGACTGGAAAACTGAAGGGGCATTAGAAAGACCAAAAGGCATGACCAAATACTCAAAGTGGCCCTCGGGAGTATTAAATGCGGTCTTCCACTCATCCCCCTGCCTGATCCGCACCAAATTATACGCCCCACGAAGATCTATTTTAGAGAACCACTTAGCACCCTCTATACGAGAAAACAAATCAGTAAGCAATGGCAATGGGTATTGATACTTAACAGTGATCTTATTCAGAAGCCGATAATCAATACATGGTCTCAAAGAGCCGTCTTTTTTTGAGACAAAGAAAAACCCAGCTCCCAAGGGAGAAGAAGATGGACGAATATGTCCCTTTTCCAAAGACTCCTTTATATATTCCCGCATAGCAGCATGTTCCGGCACAGACAAATTAAACAAACGACCCTTTGGATATTTACAACCCGGTATCAAATCTATGGCACAATCGCACTCACGGTGCGGAGGTAACGACCCAAGCTTGGGTTCGTCAAAGACGTCTTGATAATCAGAGAGGAACTCAGGGACTTCAGAGGGAATGGACGACGAAATAGAAACCAAAGGTACGTCCCCATGAATACCCTTACATCCCCAGCTCAACACAGACATTGCTCTCCAGTCCAAGACTGGGTTGTGAGACTGCAACCATGGCAATCCCAGTACCAAATCGTCATGTAAATTATACAGCACCAGGAAACGAATAATCTCCTGGTGATCCGGATTGATACGCATGGTTACTTGTGTCCAGTATTGTGGTTTATTATTAGCCAATGGGGTGGAGTCAATCCCCTTCAGAGGAATAAGAGTCTCCAAAGGCTCTAAATCAAAACCACAACGATTGGCAAAGGACCAATCCATAAGACTCAGAGCGGCGCCAGAGTCAACATAGGCGTCCGTGGCAATGGATGACAAAGAGCAAATCAGGGTTACAGACAAAATAAACTTAGACTGAATGGTGCCAATGGAAACAGACTTATCAAGCTTCTTTGTACGCCTAGAGCATGCCGATATAACATGAGTAGAATCCCCACAATAGAAACACAATCCATTCTTCCGTCTAAAATTCTGTCGCTCGCTCCTGGACAGAATTCTATCACACTGCATACTCTCTGGCGTCTTTTCCATAGACACCGCCAGATGGTGCACCGGTTTGCGCTCCCGCAGACGCCTATCAATCTGAATAGCCATTGTCATGGACTCATTCAGACCTGCAGGCAAAGGGAACCCCACCATAACATCCTTAACGGCATCAGAGAGACCTTCTCTGAAAGTTGCCGCCAAGGCGCACTCATTCCACTGAGTAAGCACAGACCATTTACGGAATTTTTGGCAGAAAACTTCAGCTTCGTCTTGCCCCTGAGATAGTGCCATCAAAGTTTTTTCTGCCTGAAGTTCCAAATGAGGTTCCTCATAAAGCAAGCCCAAGGCCAGAAAAAACGCATCCACATCGCGTAACGCAGGATCCCCTGCTGGCAATGAGAAGGCCCAATCTTGAGGGTCACCCCTGAGCAAGGAAATCACAATCCTAACCTGCTGAGCAGGGTCTCCAGCTGAACGAGACTTCAGGGACAAATAAAGCTTACAATTATTTCGGAAATTCTGGAAGCTAGCTCTATTCCCTGTAAAGAACTCCGGCAAAGGAATTCTCGGCTCAGATACCGGAGCATGTACCACAAAATCTTGTAAATTTTGTACTTTCGTGATGAGATTATTCAAACCCGCAGTTACACTCTGGAGATCCATTATTGTCAGGTGCACACAGAGCATACAGAGATTAGGAGGAGAGAGAGAAAAAAGACTGCAGCAAGGCAGACTGGAGGAAAAAAAAAAAAAAAAAAAATTCCAGCAGACTTCTTATAACTCTCCTTTCTCAACCTGGGTCTTTAACACTTTATTGGCCGGTCAAACTGTCATGATCTCTGCAGGCAGAGATCATAGCAAGCCTATAGAGGGACAAGCTCTCGGAAGATGGAACTATACTGACCATGAACTAAGCCTGCCGCGCAACTAGAAATAGCCAGGTAGCATTTCCTATTTATCGCTAGATGCCCAGCTCTGGCCTAAGACCTAAATAGCTAGCAGAGGGAAATATAAGACCTGGCTCACCTCTAGAGAAATATTCCAAAGAAGACAGTAGCCCCCCACATATAATGACGGTGAGTTCAGATGAAACAACAAACGCAGCAGGAAAATAGTCTTAGCAAATTTGAGGTCCGCTTACTAGATAGCAGAAGACAGATAGTATACTTTCATGGTCAGCAGAAAAACACTAACAAAACACCATCCAGAGATTACCTTAAACTCTGGCATTAACTCATAACGCCAGAGTAGCAATCCCTGATCAACGAGAGCTTTCCAGACACAGTAACAAAACTTCAGCTGTGAACTGGAACAAATAGGCAAAACAAAAACATGGACAAAAGTCCAACTTATCTAGTAGTTGTCTAGAAGCAGGAACAAGCACTGAGAGGCATCAGATAACATTGTTGACCGGCAAGAAACCACCAGAGAAATGAGCTTAAATAGCGACACCCACTACTGATGGAATCAGGTGAAACAGGAAAGAGGATGACAAGTCCAATTCCACAAGCGGCCACCGGGGGAGCCCAGAATCCAAATTCACAACAGTGACTGAACTACGTGGCACTGTGACTGACAGAACTTGTTCAGTAAACGTGAGTGAACTACGTGGCGACCAATCAGCGACGTGGGATAATAAATGGAGCAGAACGTCGTGATCCTGGAACATTGGATGGAGAGGTATTGGTTGACACCTTACAAATTATTAACCTGTCTGATTATTCCCTGTCCCAGGTTGAACTGTCGGTCCTCCGTAGAGGCTTGACGTTTTTACCCCCACAGAATGCTGATAAGTTTATTCTTATCAAGGATTTGTATCTTTTTTCTACAAATCTCACTTTCCAAGTGATGTGTAAAAAACCTGATATTTTGCAGACTATGTCTCTGGACGAACGCCAGGCTTTCCAGGATTTGCTGGACTTATTGGAGGAGAATCAATCAGCCACTAACGTTAGGACATTTCCACATAAAAACAAATCTTTGATGGCACCTTCTTTCTCATTGGTTCCGGCTATAAAGATTTTTTTATGAGCTTGTAAAACGAGACATTATGGCCATGTCTCCCCAGGTGGGCATATCCTCTAATCTTTCTATTGCAGAAAGTCGGGCTATTTCAGATTTGAAAACTAATGGTGCTTTTATAATGAAGGAAGCTGACAAGGGGGCAATGTCGTCCTGCGGCCTACCCACATGTATCAGGAGGAGGCTATCAGACAGTCAAGTAATAGACGATTCTACAACAAATTGCCTTTAGATCCCACACAGGTATTTTCATCCAAACTCCAGGCATTGCTGTGTAGAGCTAATCAGCTTGATATCATTAGATCTAGTGAGAAACGGTGCATGTGGGTAGAGGATCCCATCATTGCTACATTTTATGTTACCAAAGATCCACAAGGACGACAAACAGCCCCCCGCTCGTCCGATAGTTTCAAGCATAGGCAGTTTGTGTGAGAAAGCCTGCGACTACCTTGACTTCTTCCTGCAGCCTATTGTATTGGCGCTACCTTCTTTTGTGAGGGATTCTGCCCATTTTATTGAGATTATCCCTGACATTACTCTGCCTACTGAATTCCACTTAGTCACATGTGACGTGGAATCGTTGTACTCCAACATCAGCCATACCGATGGTCTTTCTTTTTGGATAAAAGGAAACAAGAGGACTCCAGACACCATACTTTCTTGTTGGAACTTTTGAGATTTATTTTACATCATAAGTTCTTTCTCTTTGACAGGACTTTTTATCTCCAGGTGTCTGGAGTGGCGATGGGGGCGAAGTGTGCACCAGCCTACGCTAATATCTTTTTAGGCTGATGGGAGGAGAATGTGGTTTACCCATCCGTGATTTTCAGAGAGAAGGTGCGTCATTGGCATCGTTACATAGACGATGTGTTCTTTCTATGGATGGGCACTGAGGCTGAGTGTATACTAGTCTTGCAGGACCGGAATGTCAATGCCTATAACATATTCCTCACACATTCCATCTCCACGGTCTCTGTCACCTATTTTGACCTCAAGATTTCTGCAGAGGGCCATCACCTGGTCACGGATCTTTTCCACAAGTCAACAGCAACTACCGTATTTTCCGCTTTGTAAGACGCACTTTATTTCCCCCAAATTTGGGGGGGAAATGGGGGTGCGTCTTACAAAGCATATATACCGCTTACCGTTACAGGCTGGGATGAGGGGGTGTCCGCTGCCGCCCACTGCTGCTGCCGCCCACCACCGCTGCTGCTGCCACCCGCCACCGCGGTTGTCCGCTGCTACTCCGGTGCTGCAGGGGCTCTGGCGACATTTTGTGAAAGACCAGAGCCCCCCGGCAGTTCGTCCATGCGTTCCTTCCTGTATGACTGACTCCGGGAAAATGGCCGCCGAAATCTCGGGAGATGAGATTTCAGCGCTGAGATCTCATCTCTCGAGATTCCGGCGGCCATTTTCCCGGAGTCAGTCATACAGGAATACATGGACGAACTGCCAGGGGGCTCTGGCCTTTCACAATAGGTCGGCAGAGCCCCCGCAGCACCGGAAACAGCCCTGCAGCCCCGAAGCCCCCCTGCAGCACAGGAGCCCCCCCGCAGACCGCCTCATCCCAGCCTGCAGCACAGGAGCCCCCCTGCAGCACAGGAGCCCCCCTGCAGACCCCCTCATCCCAGCCTGCTGCATAGGAGCCCCCCTGCAGACCTCCTCATCCCAGCCTGCAGCAATGATCCACTCCTGCCTCCAGCAACGACCCTGGGACCCTGATCCACCGCAGCCACAACCCCTGGTAAGTAATAAGACGCATGGATTATAAGACGCCCCACCAATTTATTAAAAAAAGTTTTTTCCTATTTTTCTCCTCAAAATTTGGGGTGCGTCTTATAATCCGGAGCGTCT
The DNA here is from genome assembly GCF_051348905.1 of Ranitomeya variabilis. Lineage (NCBI taxonomy): Eukaryota > Metazoa > Chordata > Amphibia > Anura > Dendrobatidae > Ranitomeya > Ranitomeya variabilis. The sequence continues at coordinate 27,159,295 of NC_135232.1, forward strand.
TACAAAGCGAAAAATACGGTAATTCCTTGTTGGAATATAGTAACTTCCACCCTATGCATACAAAGGTGGGTGTTCCGACGAGCCAGTTTTTGCGGGTTAGACGCAATTGCACGCATGATGCTGATTTTGTATCGCAGGCCCGGGAACTTACAAGCAGATTCATACAAAGAGGATACCCTAAACGAGTAATATCATCAGTGTTTCAACGAGCACGGCAGGAAAATCAGGCCTCACTCTTGTCCTCCAGACCACGGAATACGGACAAGCATGCCAGATTCATCACAGATTTTAACAGCAGTTGGCATCAGGTGAGAAATATTATATCTAGGCACTGGCCAATTCTCAGAACTGATACCCAGATGGCAGAGGTTACAAGTGATAGACCACTTCTCACAGCAAGACAAGCCCCAAATTTACGGGACCTGACTACTAGTCATTTTTCTAGGTCTACCACCAGATTGAACAGAGGTACAGTCCTGAAGGGGTCATTCCCCTGCGGGGACTGCAATATATGTCCTTACATGGCCCTAACACGAAATATCTTTATCAATCTCATTATCAATCTCATTGATTCAACTAGTCACCCTCTAAAGCAGTACATCAACTGTAAAACTAGGGATGTGATATATGTTACAAATTGTATGCAGGGCAAACCTCCCAAGAATTTAGAAGGAGAATCCAGAAGCACATGTCAACCATTCATCTGGCAGCTACAGACCAGAAGAAGGGCAAGTCCCTTACCCCGGTAGCTGCACATTATTTGGAAGCTCATGGTGGCTCCACTTCAAACACCAAGATTCTGGTTTGCAGAAGATTCCTTATGGTGGTAGGGGAGGAAACCCACATAAACGACTACTTCAGGTAGAATCTAGGTGGATCTTCAAATTACGGTTGGTAGCGCCACTTGGATTAAATGAAGAACTCCTATTTACAGGATTTCTGGGTTGAAGCAAGCTATGTGCCAGAAACATATCTGATTAGATTTTTCAGTTGATTCATAATTTTTCTTTTCTCTTTTTTTCTTTTTTCTAATAATAGGCGTTCCGTGAACAAAGTTTTTCAGAGTTTCCCCCAAGGCTGTTCTCTCTACCTGTGGTCTGGAGGTGTCCTTTCTTTATTGGAAGAATATCGTTCCCGTTTATATATATTGGTATTACCTTCATGCCATCGGGCCTACATGGAGATCAATATGAATCAATGGAGAACCCGGAAATTGCCCAAGTGAGCCCTGGAAAATCTGGACAATTTATTGTTATAACACTATTTAGTAGTGTCCATTTCACACCAGGACTTTTCGCCGGTTTTTCCTTTTTCTCCGTTTTTGGTTCATGCTCTTTGGTTGCTGTTTTTTGTTGGTTCCGATATACCGGTAATTCATTATTCGTGGACGCATCCCAGATTTATCCTTCAGGATTTACTTACATCTAAAGTGTACTGTATTGATACTTGTAGGTTTACTGGTTGGGTGGTCTTAGATTTGCCATGTATGGGTTAAAATCAGTGAGGTATGTGGTATAACAAATGGGGTATCATTTGTACCCTACATGTTTTCTTATTGCTTGGATTTCTAGGCTCTATCCATTTAGATAACCATAATAGGAGAAAAATGGTATTACATAGTGTATAGTTCATCAAATACTACTGTGCGTTTATTGTTTTTCCCATTTGCGCCGTAATTTTGATTTTATCTGGCACGATGGATTTTGGATATAGCGTGTCCATATCTATAATGTTGCCCTTCTCGCCTATGCTCATTGGAATCCTCTTCCTCTTCTGTGCACCTAATTGTATTTGTGTGTTTTTTGTCACGTCCATTATCGTTGCTTTCGCGGTGTCTTCTATTCAGTGTTGCTGTTGTGCTTGTGCCTGGGCACTATGACGACGGCAACACTTCCGGCTATAGCCAGGGGTTTTTTTTTGTGCTTTCTGCTGTGTCTCCTATGAGTGTGCCACTGTGTGGGCTGTGCTGTATATACCACTGTGTGGGCTGTGCTGTATATACCACTGTGTGGGCTGTGCTGTATATACCACTGTGTGGGCTGTGCTGTATATACCACTGTGTGGGCTGTGCTGTATATACCACTGTGTGGGCTGTGCTGTATATACCACTGTGTGGGCTGTGCTGTATATACCACTGTGTGGGCTGTGCTGTATACTACTGTGTGGGCTGTGCTGTATATACTACTGTGTGGGCTGTGCTGTATACTACTACGTGGGCTGTGCTATATTACGCAGGCTGTGCTATATACTATGCAAGTTGTGCTATATACTATGCGGGCTTTGATATATACTATGGGGGGTATATTATATTCTATAGGGGAGGCCGTGTTATATACTATGTGGCTGTGTTATATACTATGGGGGGTATATTATATTCTATGGGGGAGGCTGTCTTATATACTATGGGGGCCTGCGTTATATTCTATGGGGGGCTACATTATATATTATGGGGAGGTGGGCTGTATTATATTCTATGGGGGGCTGTATTAGATTTTATGAGGGATGACTGCATCATACTCTTTGATGGGGCTGCATTATATTCTATGGGGAGGTGGGTTGTATTCTATTCTATTCGGGGCTACATTATATTCTATGGGGGGCTGTATTATATTTATATTCTATGAGGGGTGATTGCATCATACTCTATGGGGGGCTGCATTATATTCTATGGGGTGGCTGCATTATACTCTGGGTTGGCTGCATTATACTCTGGGGTGGCTGCATTATACTCTGGGGTGGCTGCATTATATTCTGTAGGGTGGTGGCTGCATTATACTATATGTGGGCTGCATTATACTGTATTGAGGACTATGGGGAATATGTTATACTATATGAAGAACTATGGGGTGCATTATACTATGGGAAGTGAATTGTAGTACATGGATGACTATGGCGGTGCATTATACTATATGGAGCACTATGAGGATTGCATTATACTATATGGAGCACTATGAGGAGTGTATTATGCTCTATGGAGGACTAAGCACTGTATTTAATATATGGAGGACTATGGGGAGTGTATTATACTATATGGAGGACTGTGGTGCACATTATAATATATGGAGGACTATGGGGTGTATTTTACTAAACAAGTAAAATGCTGCATATTCAGATTGTTTTTTGCTGGAACAAAAATCATTGTTCTCAGCAGCACATCGCCAGCGTAAACTGTAGATGTGCTGCTGAGAACATGATACTGTATGGTGATGTGTTAGTGGTCTATTAGTGATCGTTCTGTCCCATCATTATTCCTCAGCTGGTGGAAAGAGGCCGGGAAACAAGCGTCCAACGACTTCAGTATTGTCGATCACACTCGTATAGCAGCCTGAACTCAGCGCATGTAAATACAACCGAAATGCTTGTGTGATGTGCAATATGTTAGCATTTGGGGCCCCATTTTAAACTTTGCCTAGGGCCCCACTTTGCCTAAAACCGGCCCTGCCTACAAGAGTACAAAGATATTATACAGTCACCATGTGACAAGTGGGCCTGTGTAACTTCCAATGCCAGGGCTGAATTTTAGTCCCAGTCCGGCCCTGATTTCTCCTAAAGGTGATCATTCTCATACACAAGTTCCAGCGTCATCTGTAATTTGCACAGACATTTTTTGCAGTGTCAGATCTACAGGGTATTGCACAGATGGTCTAAACAATCAAGGTGAAATAAAGAAAAAATGTTACCCTTCAGAATGATGAGCTTTTGTAAAAATTCTAGCTGGAAGTTATATTTTCCAGTCAGCTGAGATGTGGGTCGGTGAGTTCAAACAGAAAAAAAAAGAGAGGATTCTGAAACCTCTCCAAAACCAAGAGAAAAACAGCAACATACGAGGCAACTATTACTGAAATACAGACGAGAAAATTGTTTAAAATTGTCATTGAGTTCCACCTATGTGAGATCCGGATCATGGTTCCTCCTCGGTGGCATGAGATTTTGGTCTTCAGAAGAAGGCAAGAGGGAGAGGCGGCCTGCTATGCCATGTTGCCGGAGGTTGTACCGGTAAACTCGTTGTCCCATAACATGGGACACTGTACTTTCATCATGAGTTATGGGAGTAACTTCAATAGTAAGTTCCCATCATGAAGTGAAGGGTTGAAGGAATGACAATCAATGTTCCTGCGAGGTCCACAGAGCATGGAATATTGAATTTTCTGACTTCCATGGCAAAGTCACTGGAAGAGTGGTCCTTCGAGGCCTTAGAAGAAGAACTGATTGTAGTACGTTGAGTGTAATTGCCACGTATATCAAATTGGTCAACATTAGCCGTTGGGTGGGTGTAGAGAGAGGAGACCCATAGATTGCCTACAGAGAAGAAGTGAGAGTAGTCACGAGTCACCATCGCTCTTGAGACTCTGAGAAACATAATTATTGGGCAAGTGTTGCTGTCTAAAAGAGAGAATGCCTAAAGAAGGAGACGCCAACCATGTCCAACTATTTACAGTAAGTCTGTTGCATGTTAGCTGAGTGTTTTGCAAAATTTGCAGCCTGGTGCCTCCAGTGCACGTAAACTGCAATAAAACCGAACGTGTCTTTAATTCTTCGATTACGCGTGGTAGACTGCAGGGTGACATTTGAGCAACCATTAAAGAGATGATCATTGCCACAAGGTAGACATAACTAAGACCCCTGGAGATACTTGATGATCTACAGGAGGTGACTGGTATTCTGACTCCAAAATTAGGCTGCAAGTGTGGGGCTCTTGTAACACCATTTTTTGGCTATCTCTATGTACCAGTACTCACTCAAAGAGATTTCATCAGATAGCTTGACTCCACTGCAGAGAAACATATGAAGATTCCAGAAGAAGGTTTATTATCAAGCTGAATTCTTGTACATATGAGCAATTACAGTGGGTAAAAAAACTGTCCTGAACCAGAGATGATAGACATGAGCTTCTTCACATACTCAGAAAGATGAAAAAGAAGGAAGGGTTTACTGACATTAAAAGCTAGGGAGGCAGACAGGGAAGGAGGACAAACTTCTAAAAGACAAACCGAAACAATAGAAGACAATATTGTATGATTCCCAAGTCGTGGGACATGACAACTGATGCAACACACAGACAATTCGCTGCTGATGTCGGTAGGCTGAGGTAGGGATGAGCCTTTCTTCCACTGGTAACTCAGTATATTCTGCAGCCCAAATTAAAGAGAATACTGCTGCTGAAGGGTAATCTGCAAAAAAATTGTAATAGGCTTAATCACAGCCACAACACACTGATAAGAAGCCTGAGACAGAATTGACCTCTGTTGTCGTTTCTAGCCTCCTTCTCCCATCACAATACACGTGAATCCTTCTTATATTGGTATTATATAACTACATCCATCATGAAGTAAAGCAGCAGCACAGATCTGCCCTGCGTTTACATGCTGCACACTCCCAGCTCAGAAGCAGGAAGTCTCACAAAGCTGTCAGAACAGTAAGACAGCAGAAATCCCTGAGCTATTATCACAAAATTAAGAATGTATTACTATTCTTATGTAACTTACTATATATTCAAGAAAGATTATATAATGTATTTTCCTTTTATTTCAGGAGGTGATAGGTTGTTTTTAAGTTTGCCATCCCTTTAGCAATCAGTTTATTTACTGAAATCCTACTTTATAATTTGGAGTAGGAACAGGGGTAGTGATTACACCCAATACCTAACACTCTAGTGAGCCCATTGTTCATATTTTGCAACTTCTTGAAATGTCTATTCTGTGCATGATTTTTCTTTAACCACTCCACCCCTACGACCAAACCCCTATCATGACCCCATTTTCTAATCCCTGTACTTTCATCTGGTTTAGTCCAAATATGACATATCCTAGCACAGAAGAAGCCTCCAGAGGTCAATGCTTATTGGAAGGTCCTCAGAGACTTCAGGAGATATGCCAACTCTTCCAGGAGATCTGTTATTTATTAGGAGACACCCAGATGTTCAGGGAGAGTTGACAAACAAATAAAGATCCCTCGCAAGAATATACCATTATTATATATAGTACATGGAATATGGCAGCCAGGGTACAGTTACACCCATGGGTGCCATGCCGGGCCAGTGATCACTTGGCACCATCTATAGTTGTTACATTTCCTTTCTTATTCATGTTTGCTTCATTACAGCTCCAACTTATTTTATAACGAATAATTTCAATATTGGCCAGCGGGATATCAGGAAATGTATAAAACGACGACGACTGCGTTTTACAATGTTGTGGTTGGATCCAGGCTCTTATCTCAGCATGGTCTCCTGATGTTATTGTTGGACCCGATGCCGCACGTCTACATGTTCTGGGATAGACATCAAATACAAGATAAGACACAGTGATACATTTATACCTGCTCAGGAAGCAAGAACGGAAGTGGCTCTCACAACCGAGTCCACATAACTCCACTCCCTGCCAAAAGTCCATCCTAAGCAAATACATGGTGGATCACTAATGGAAGTGGTTATACCCTGCAGGACATTTACTGACATGAGTCCTATCCGCCATGTTGCTCTAGGTTTGGAAGACCCCAAGTGTCATCTTCGATGGCAGCTCCTGACATAGAGACGGACAGATGACGCAAGTTCACAGTAGGTAGAGTTTGGAGTGAAGATCAGGGCAGGCTGCAGACAAGGTATCATAGTTATAAAACCCGTTGGGTCATGACTAAAGGAAACCTTTACATGTAAGAAGAACTTTTGGGACTTTATTGATCACCCAATCGGCCCTCTAAGTATCCTAGGTTGGCGGAACATTGGTTGTGATGAAGGTGTCTGATCTGCTTTGGTCCTTCAAGAGGCTGGAAGTCAGTGTGCAAGAGCTATAGAAAAAGGCCCTAAGAGGACGGCAGTGGTGGTGAGCAGAAAACGACCTACAGGGTCCAGAGGAGGAAAAACTATTCACTCAGTCTCAATCCCATGATGAGTTGGGCAGATCTTTAGGTCTGATACTGTCTGCCCCGTATGTGGCCCGGCGCTGATGGTCTAATCTGAAAATGTCACCATACTGGCTGCGCCTTACATGGAGGGGAAGACAAAGGGTGAATGGTGGAGCAGGGAGCGGACGGCTCTCTGCTCCACTATTCTTTTTAATGTATGTGCGTCCTGAGGATCCATGCCGATGACCTCCTAAGACTGTGGGAAAGCTTCCTAAGGCCATGTTCACACATTGCCAAGCTGCTTCTGCCATGCTGTGCATCTTGATAAAGTTTGGAGCCCTCCCCAAAAAAACATGATTTAACTTCCTGAGGTTTTTGCACCAAAAAACGCAGCAAAACCTGATACCTGACGCAACGTGTGAACATACCCTAAATGTAAGCAAGCCTTACTGAGGCACCGCACCATTCTGCTTCTGGTCCTCTGTAGGGGGATCACAAAAGTGTGAACATTTGTCATGTCCCAAACATCATGGGGAAGAGCGGGACCTAATGTTAGTAGGGGGGTCCCACCGAGGAGCGAGGACTTATTAGTGTGGGAACCCTTGGATTACACATAACACGGCCGTCCTTCCCATTACTCAACAGTTTCTTAGGAAAGACCAAGTGAGAGAGTCTGGGGGAGTGAAGGTGAACGATGACTGCAATTTACCGGAACGTCAGAATTCTAAAGACATGTTTCAGCAAAACCAACGTGAGATCTCCCCGAGGGAAGGAAAAGCCGAAAATCTGCCCAGAAATAACAAACACAACCAGTTTTTTATGTAGCACAATAACTACAATGAAAGCAGGAAACTGTGCAAAATTAATTCCCATAAAAGTTGTTTTAAATGTCGCTCAGATCTCTCTGTGACTAATGGCGGAAACTCGTCGCGGAATAATGATATTTCATTTTGACCCTATAATGATCTATAACGTTATAATAAACTTTATGTTCTAATTTTTTGCAGTTTTCAAGATCTCGGCTTGCTGTCAGTGAATGAGAACGCTAGTGATACAATTGTATCCGGCGTCGCCGTCCTCATCCTGACCCGGATACTAATGTTACCGGACATCGACTTTCAGAAAAAAACAAACCCAAAAATCGATTTTCGAAAGTGACGCTTTGTATTTATTTTTTTACCAAATTACCGCGCTTGGAATATTTTTATAAGGTGAAATGAAAGGAGACATTCTAAGTTATAACTCGTCCTGCAAATAAGTACAGGGATGGAAAAATGAAAAAAGTTATTGATCTTAGAAGAAGGGGATGAAAACAACGCAAAAGCGGGAAGAGGTGTTAAAGGGATCCCTAAAGGGGTGCGCCTCTTCTTCTGATACTTATAATAATGCTTCCCTTATTAGCGGCAGGAAGAGAAATGGATACAATGTGTCGTTAATTAGAGGCACGGACGGATCTCTGACAGCCGCCATCCCTTCTCAGCGCAATTAATGGACTTTGCTAGAAATCAGACACGTTCCTGACATTTACAGGAAACGTCCTCCTATAGGAAATATTTCTAGTTTCCAGGAGCCGCCGTCGCCATATTTCCAATTAATATTACATTTAATACACATAATCCCGAAGAATAAAAGCCAAAAATTAATCCGACGAGTCCAGACATGGAGCAGAAATCACCGCCGGTGTCCGCCGGTGTCCGGCGTTACCGGGACGTGAAGAAAAAGAAAAATTAATAACTTCAGTGCTGCTTCAAAATAATAATTAATAATATAATAAAAAGATATGAAAAAAACACCATAATAATTATAATTAAATTATTTTTTTTAATAAAAGGTCAAATCACCCTACTTTTCCCAGAGTCTTAATAAAATCTAGAAAAAGTATTATTATCATTATTATTATATTTGTTACTATTTATTGTTATTATTATTTAGTATTTTATTATATTTTATCATTTAGTATTTATGATACTATTATTATTATTTTATTACTATTGTTATTATTTATTTTTGCTGCTACTATTTTTATTATATTATATTGTTATTTTTTTATTCTAATTGTCTATTATTGTTATTATTATTATTATTACTATATTTATTATTATTGTTAGCATTTGTTAATTATTGTCATTATTTATTTTATCATATTTGCATTATTTGTCATTTATTATATTATTGTTTAGAATTATTATGTATTACTATTGTTATTATGTATTTTTGTTGTTATTATTACTTAGCATTTTTATTATATTGTTATCATTTTTTATTTCTTATTATCCTTTATTATTGGTATTATCATATCATTTGTTATTATTTTTGCTGTTGTTATTATTACTACTATCATTATTATTTATTGTTATTAATAATTTGTATTATTTTTATTATATTATTATTTATTATTAGGATGTATTATTGTATTACTGTTATTATTATTAATTTATTACTAATATTTATTATTGTTGTTGTTATTATTATTATTATTATTTTTATACCCCCCTGTCCGCCCCATCAGGTCCGGTAATGGCCCCAATTGACCTGAAATGACCCTTCTCTTCTATGAAAAGTTTGAAAAACTTCAGCCCAGTTTGTGGGACTGTCGTGAATCAGCCTCTACTGCTCTGTACCTTGTATAATATTATAGTCTTTATATTCTTTGTTACCTTCTTGATACTATTCTTTGTGCTTCCAGGTTGTTACTCTCCTATTTACACTGTGCACTATTATCACTGAACACAGCAAAGATTCAGGACAACGGCGCCACCTGGTGGCGGACCTGCAGACAGCGCGCCCTCTAGTGGCAACAATTTCATTTCTAATAAATTTAGTGCCCCATTTAGTGCAATAGCTTCTCAGCAACTATAATCATAATACATTCAGCTGCTGCAGAACCTCATAATACACCTCAGCTGCTGCAGAACCTCATAATACACCTCAGCTCTTGCAGAACCTCATAATACAGCTCAGCTGCTGCAGAACCCGATAATATACCTCAGCTGCTGCAGAACCTCATAATACACCTCAGCTGCTGCAGAACCTGATAATGCCCCTCAGCTGCTGCAGAACCTCATAATACACCTGAGCTGCTGCAGAACCTCATACCACACCTCAGCTGCTGCAGAACCTGATAATGCACCTCAGCTGCTGCAGAACCTCATACTACACCTCAGCTGCTGCAGAACCTGATAATGCACTTCAGCTGCTGCAGAACCTCATAATACACCTCAGCTGCTGCAGAACCTCATAATACACCTCAGCTCTTGCAGAACCTCATAATACAGCTCAGCTGCTGCATAACTCGATAATATACCTCAGCTGCTGCAGAACCTCATAATATACCTCAGCTGCTGCAGAACCTGATAATGCCCCTCAGCTGCTGCAGAACCTCATAATACACCTGAGCTGCTGCAGAACCTCATACCACACCTCAGCTGCTGCAGAACCTGATAATGCACCTCAGCTGCTGCAGAACCTCATACTACACCTCAGCTGCTGCAGAACCTGATAATGCACTTCAGCTGCTGCAGAACCTCATAATACACCTCAGCTGCTGCAGAACCTGATAATGCCCCTCAGCTGCTGCAGAACCTCATAATACACCTGAGCTGCTGCAGAACCTCATACTACACCTCAGCTGCTGCAGAACCTGATAATGCACCTCAGCTGCTGCAGAACCTCATACTACACCTCAGCTGCTGCAGAACCTGATAATGCACTTCAGCTGCTGCAGAACCTCATAATACACCTGAGCTGCTGCAGAACCTCATACTACACCAGCACTGCAGGTCCCGCACCTATGGCGGCGCCCTGTGCAGGGGCGGTGCCCAGTGGTAGTAACAGTTCACCGGATGTAGTATCAAGGCCGACATCCCTCAGGAGAAAGTCTGTGGTGTTCATCAGGACAAACGTACAGGGGGAGGCCGTCCTGAACCTGCAGTGATTGTATCTTAAACGTGAGGATTGCTCTCAGCTCTGCGCTGCTCCAGTCTGTTACATGGCCGCAGTGTGAACGTACACCCTGTGCTAGATCGGCTCACTCAGCTGGACACGGAGGTAGACATGGGAGCACTGTCTCTTTAAGATCTTCACTGGTTTATCATACATGCGGAATAAACCATGGTGAAGTCAAAATAAACGCGGCCTTTTGGGCAAAAACAGGAAAACAACACAAAGTGTTAGCACAAAGCACAAACATCTCTCTGGAGTAAACCTCTCCAGACACACTGAACACCGACTGCCTCAGAAGATCGACTATTTACACCCCAGACCACACCCTGGGGTGGAGATAAGATGGACAACCTCCCACCCACTCTATGGTTGTCCACAAAAACCCAGCCCTTAAATGACCGATTAACCTCTCTCAACAATAGTGGGCTGGTATTTTTAAGTCACTATATGGTGGTATTATTCAGTCACTGTATGTTAATATTATTCAGTCACTATATGGTGGTATTATTCAGTCACTGTATGGTAATATTATTCAGTCACTATATGGTGGTATTATTCAGTCACTGTATGGTAATATTATTCAGTCACTATATGGTGGTATTATTCAGTCACTGTATGGTAATATTATTCAGTCACTATATGGTGGTATTATTCAGTCACTGTATGGTAATATTATTCAGTCACTGTATGGTGGTAATATTATTCAGTCACTGTATGGTAGTATTATTATTCAGTCACAGTATGGTAGTATTATTATTCAGTCACAGTATGGTGGTATTATTATTCAGTCACAGTATGGTAGTATTATTATTCAGTCACAGTATGGTAGTATTATTATTCAGTCACAGTATGGTAGTATTATTATTCAGTCACTGTGCGTGCAGCTGCGTTTGGCTTGCAGAGCAGTCTAATTACTATATATATATATATGTATATACACTCTAGGCAAAGTGTGTTCATTGCGTCCTGTCCAGCCTTTTGATTGGACAGTGCCTAGATGGGTGCAGATTCCATCAAGATCGTCTCCAAAGTGCTCTTTCTTTTTTCCACCTTGTAGTTTTCAGTAAGGGTATGTGCACACGTTCAGGTTTTTCGCGTTTTTTCGCCATAAAAACGCTATAAAAACTCATTAAAAACGCATACATTATGCATCCTATCATTTAGAATGCATTCTGCATGTTTTGTGCACATGGTGCGTTTTTTTCCGCAAAAAAAAAACGCATCGCGGCAAAAAAAGCAGTATGTTCATTAATTTTGCGGATTTTCCGCATTTTCCCGCAATTCTATGCATTTGGAAAAAACGAACAAAAAACGCACAAAAAACGCATGAAAAAAAGTGAAAAAAACGCATGCAGATTTCTGGCAGAAATGTCCGGTTTTTGTCAGGAAAATTTCTGCAAGAAATCCTGATGTGTGCACATAGCCTAAAAGGCTATGTGCACATGTCAGGATTTCTAGCAGAAATTTTCCTGACAAAAACCGGACATTTCTGCCAGAAATCTGCATGCGTTTTTTTCCGCGTTTTTTCATGCGTTTTTGATGAAATGCATAGAATTGTGGGAAAAACGTGGAAAATCCACAAAATTAATGAACATGCTGCTTTTTTTACCGATGATAGGATGCATAATGTATGTGTTTTTAATGAGTTTTTATCGTGAAAAAAGCGCGAAAAAACCTGAACATGTGCACATACCCTAACTCTTCCAGAAAAAATGTTAGAAAAAACTTCAGATAAATCATAAAGTGGGTTTCACATAGAAGTTAACTGGAAGACTATTTTAAGTAGTTTTTCAAGAGTATTTTCTTGAGGATCTGCTCTAAAAACTGTGTTAAAAAAACACAGTGTGAACATAGCCTGAGTGTGTCTTCTCACTGCCTCTTTTTCCGCCATTGAAAAAACGTCTATTTTTCCAGCAGAAGATACAGGTTTACTCAGGAATCGCTCCTTTTCTCTGGAGTTTTGTAAACCTTAAGCGCCTTTTTTATTTTTAGATTTTTGGTCAATTCCTAAGCATTTTTGGGACGTTCTTTTTCTGCCTCCAGACGGATTTAATCGTTTTCCCTGTATTATTTTTAACTCCGTTAACTAAGACTTCGTGCACCCGGGGTAATTTTTCACAGTTTTAGGAGCAGAAATTGAGCAGAACGTCCAAGTTTTTGAGAAGTTTAAAGTTCTTGGGAAGGATTCATAAAGTATTCATTCAGTTTCTGCACCAGAGAAAAATCAGTCAATAAAACGAACTCTTATAAAGAAAATGCTACATTTTTATTTTTTTAGCTTTATTTTTATTTTTTTAGCTTTCCCATTGACTTGTAGGTTTTAAGCGTCTTAGTAGCGGAAAATACACAAAGATTGGACATGTTTCTTCTTTTTAAACGTTGGTGTTTCTGGAAATGTAAAAGACATTCGAAATCTGAAAATATGAACAGAGAGTCTATTTCTGCATAGAAATGATTATGGTTATTTTTCATAATGGTATTTTTAGCATTTTTTTTACAACATTTTCTGCGATCCACGGCATCATTAGGGGCATTTTCAGTTTGGACTGATTGTTACTTGGACCGAATCAATTAGAATCTACCTAAAATGAGTCTCGGGCGTTTCGCCCGTCTCTGATGCTGCCCCCGGGGGCTTCTCTGACCCTGACCTGGACTGATGCGACTTATTGAATATTCTCAGAGATGAGCACTTCCCTGGAATTTTCCCTTTGTTAATGATGCGCGGACACGACAGGAGAGGGAATCTGAGCCGGGACTTTTCAGGACAGATTATATTTCCCGCTCGCACATTATGTCTCCCCTGGGGTCTTGTTGATGAACCGTATGGGGGGAAACACAAAGTAACTTGCCAAAGAGCAATGTCTACAGACAATGGTAATTACGCGTGGGAGCTGTGCCGATCCTACACCACAACGGGAAGTCAACACCACCGTAATGACGGATGAGGCCGCAATTAAGAAACTGATAAGGGACGAAACGCTCAATTAACAAAGTCAAGGATGGTAAAAAGGAACAGATGTTCTCCTGGATCGCCGGACAATGGGGCGCAGAGTCATAAACCCACACATCCCCTGCCTGTCATCTATCCAGATTTAATATTCAGGACCCAGAATGTTGGGTGACAGAGTCTATGGGACCGACCGCTGGCCGCCATATTGCTTCTCTGGAGACTTAGATTTGTTGACCTTCCCGGCAAAAATTACTGACGACTTGTAGATAATATTTCCCCAGAAGTTGGATATAAAATCTACTAATCTAGGATTTCCTCAAAGGATCATTACGTTAACGTAACAGTGCCCCTTATGTTCCTCCACACTGTGATAGTAATCTTCTATGCCTCCATACAGGAATAATGCCCCCCGCTGTTCCACCATAAAGTGTCTCCACATATTAATAGTATATACCTATATGCCTTCACACAGTGATAGTACCACCCAGGGCCGTATTTGCCACTAGGCACTTGAGGGCACGTGCCTAGGGCGGGGCGACGCGGGGGGGCGGCACCTGAGCAGGTATGTGTTTTGGGTTTTTTTGTTTTGTTTTTAAATAGAGTCCGGTCCGGCTGGGGTCACCCCCCCCCTCCGCCCGCCCGCCGCTGCCTCTTGCCCCCTTGAAGACATCATGATACAATCATACTCACCTCACCTGCTCCAGCGATGCCTGGTCTGCTCTCAGTGACAGCACGCCCTCGCCTCGTCCTGTGTGGGCGGTCACATTGTACCGCTGATTAAGGTTCATGAATATGCATGCATATTCATGAACTTAATGAGCGGTACCACCTGACTGCGGCGCTCACACAGGACGAGGGTGCTGCACCGGCGCTGGGAGTCGGGACAGAGGTGGAGCCGGCCGGGGTTCCGTTCTTCTGCGCGGTGTGAGGTGAGTATGATGATGACAGCCGTCAGCCAGGGAGGACGGGGGGAGCCGGGGAGGATGAAGCAGGACCGTGGATGGGGGGCGGTGGGGCAGCCGATGAGCCACGCATTGGGGGGGCGGGATGGGAGATGATGAGTCTGAGCCGCCCGCACCCATGCATACAGAGGGAGGGGGAGATGAGCCACGCATAGGGGGGGGAATGGGAGATGAGCCAGCCACCCATGTATACAGGGTGGGAGGGGGGATGAGCCACGCATACAGCCAGGGAGGGGGAGATGAGCCACGCATACAGCCTACAGGGGGGGATGGGAGATGAGCCAGCCACCCATGCATACAGGGAGGGGGGGATGAGCCACGCATACTGCCAGGGAGGGGGAGATGAGCCACGCATACAGCCAGGGAGGGGGAGATGAGCCACGCATGGGGGGGGATGGGAGATGAGCCAGCCACCCATGCATACAGGGAGGGAGGGGGAGATGAGCCATGCATACAGCCAGGGAGGGGGAGATGAGCCACGCATACAGCCTACAGGGGGGGATGGGAGATGACGAGCCTTAGCCACCCATGCATACAGGGAGGGGGAGATGAGCCACGCATACAGGGGGGGATGGGAGATGAGCCAGAGCCACCCATGCATACAGGGAGGGGGAGATGAGCCACGCATACAGGGGGGATATGAGATGAGCCAGAGCCACCCATGCATACAGGGAGGGAGGGGGAGATGAGCCACGCATACAGGGGGGGATGGGAGATGAGCCAGAGCCACCCATGCATACAGGGAGGGAGGGGGAGATGAGCCACGCATACAGGGGGGATGGGAGATGAGCCTGAGCCACCCATGCATACAGGGAGGGAGGGGGAGATGAGCCATGCATACAGGGGGGGATGGAAGATGAGCCTGAGCCACCCATGCATACAGGGAGGGGGAGATGAGCCACGCATACAGGATGGGAGGGGGGTGGGCCATTATACAGTATGCATGTAGCATCATATGTGGCCCTTATAAAGTATGGAGCATCATGTGTGGCCCTTATAAAGTATGGAGCATCATGTGGGGCCATTATACAGTATTGAACATCATGTGGGGTCATTATACAGTATGGAGCATCATGTGTGGTCATTATACAGTATGGAGCACTGTGTGGCCATTATACAGTATGGAGCATCATGTACGGTCATTATACAGTATGGAGCACTGTGTGGTCATTATACAGTATGGAGCATCATGTGTGGTCATTATACAGTATTGACCATCATGTGTGGCCATTATAAAGTATGGAGCATCGTGTGTGGCCATTATACAGTATGGAGCATCATGTGTGGCCATTATACAGTATTGAGCATCATGTGTGGTCATTATACAGTATGGAGCATCATGTGTGGCCATTACACAGTATGGAGCATCATGTGTGGTCATTATACAGTATGGAGTATCATGTGTGGCCATTATACAGTATTGAGCATCATGTACGGTCATTATACAGTATGGAGCACTGTGTGGTCATTATACAGTATGGAGCATCATGTGTGGCCATTATATAGTATTGAGCATCATGTACGGTCATTATACAGTATGGAGCACTGTGTGGTCATTATACAGTATGGAGCATCATGTGTGGCCATTATAAAGTATGGAGCATCGTGTGTGGCCATTATACAGTATTGAGCATCATGTGTGGCAATTATACAGTATTGAGCATCATGTGTGGCCATTATACAGTATGGAGCATCATGTGCGGTCATTATATAGTATGGAGCATCATGTGTGGCAATTATACAGTATTGAGCATCATGTGTGGCCATTATACAGTATGGAGCATCATGTGCGGTCATTATATAGTATGGAGCATCATGTGTGGCAATTATACAGTATTGAGCATCATGTGGGACCATTATACAGTATTGAACATCATGAGGGGTCATTATACAGTATGGAGCATTGTGTGGCCATATTTTTTTTTTGGTTATAATTATTGTATATGAAACAGTGTGATCAGCAGTGCTAAATGGGTGTGGTTGGGACTTGGATATAGGTGTGACTAGTTGTGAAATGGGTGTGGTCAGAGGCGTGGCCTAAAATTTGCCTCTTTCCCTTCAAGAGTTGGGAGGTGTGGTACCGCATTTGCCAGATCACAGCAAGTGCCACAAATCCCATAGGGAATGAATGAGGCCAAACGCAGTGTTGCCGTAAGTGATCTGTTACGCGGCAGATGCGAAAAAACTGCCCGATCTGCTGCAAAAGGCTATTTTCACAACAGCGATTCTTGCCAAAGTCACTGCCGATAGTGTCATACTCACCAATGGGGGAGGCAGCGCTAAAAGTGCCTAGGGCAGCAGAAACTCTAAATACAGCCCTGGTACCACCTCTGTATACCCCACACTGTAGTAGTGCTCCATCCGTGTCCCCACACAGTAATGGTACCCCTCTATGCCTCAACACAGTGATAGTGCGTACCCTCTCTGTACCTCCTTACAGTAATAGTGTCCCCTTTCTGCCTCCACAAAGTATTAACGCCCCCTACGTGTCCCCACACAGATGTAGTGCACTCTATGCCTCCACACAGTAACAGTGCCATTCTGTGCCTCTGTACAGTAAGTGCTCCCTCTGTGTCTCCCCACGGTAATAATTACCCACATATTCACCTACACGGTAATAGTGCTCCTCTATGCCTCCATACTGTAATATCGCCCCTCTGTGCCTCTTTACAGTATTCGTGTCACCTCTGTGCAGGAATAGTGCCCCCTCTGTACCTACACAAAGTAATAGGGCCCCATTTGCGCCCCCAAAATAATTAAGTGCCTTTTCTGAGCCACCATTTAGTTATAGTGCCCTCTTTGTGCCTTGATACAGTGAGGCTATGTGCACACGTTGCAGATTGTATGCGTTTTTGCCGCCGGGAAAAAGCATACGAAAAACAACCCTTTGAATTCAATGGGATTCCGCAATGCTGTGCTAATGCTGCGTATTTTTCCCCGGCGGAATCACATCGCGAAAAATACACAGTATGTTCATTCTTTGTGCGGAATCACGGCGATTCCGCACACATAGGAATGCATTGATCCGCTTTCTTCACGCATGTGGCTATGCCCACCGTGCGCAAAGTAAGCAGATCATGTGCGGATGGTACCCAGGGTGGAGGAGAGGAGACTCTCCTCCAGGCCCTAAAAAAAGAATTAAAATAAAAAATAGTTATACACTCACCTTCTGGCGGCCCCCTGATCCAGTCCAGACCTTAGCGATGCTCCCGGCAGCTCCCGTTCCCATTTCTGCCTTGCGACAATGACCTGTGATGACCTGGAGGTCTCGCGTGATGCTACGTCATCTGGGGTCATTGTCGCGAGGCATCACTGGGAACGGGAGCTGCCGGGAGCATCGCGTGGAGCGGGACGCCTGCGGGGGCCGCCGGAAGGTGAGAATAGCACGACTTTTTATTTATTTTATTATTTTTAACATGGGTAGCATCAATAGTAAAAAGTTGGTTACACTTGTCAAACACTGTTTGACAAGTGTGACCAACCTGTCAATCATTTTTCCAAGCGATGCTACAGATCGCTTGGAAAACTCTAGCATTCTGCAAGCTAATTACGCTTGCAAAACGCTAGTGTTTAGCGGGAATACGCATGCCAATTTCGCATGCGTTCTACCAGCGGCAGGGAGATGCGGAATTGCTGGGGAAATTTACGGCGCATTGTTTGTGATTTCTGTTCCGTGAAACATTCCTGTCCACCTCACACAATAATAAATGTATCTCTAAATAGTAATAGTTCCCATTGAGTCCCCAGACAATATAAAAAAAATGTTCCTTGGGTCCAAAAAATAGTAATAATAGTGCCCTCACATGAGTGATGATGTTCTTCTAGAGCGCCCCCACGTTAGGGCAATGGGGTACTCGGCACCGGGTCCTTCGGTTCGGGGGATGTCACGGTGGCCTGACCCGGTCCGTGGCCCTTTGAGGGCGCCCAATAAAAGGGGAAAGTTTGTACGGTGATCGTGACGCCACCTGTGGTATTCGGTCAGGGTGACCGACGCTGCTTAGGGGTCCGCTGGGGTGATGGTATGGCAGCTAGATGGTATACCTTCCTATGGGTGAAGTGTGTCCCCAGGGCTTCCCAGATGTGTAGGTGGTGATGGTGGACGATGTGAGGCGCAGTGAATAACGAGGACACAAAGGTTGCAGTCTCTACCTTTTACTGGAAGCTTCAGCATCCACAGTCCAGAGTACAGATCACAGGGCAGGCAGAGTCCGGCCAGTCCGAAGGCACATCCAGAATCCCCTTATCCAGGTGGAAATCAGTAGCCTCCCTACTAGCGCCTGTGTGTTGTAGTACCTCCCTGCTGAGCAACTCGGTAAGGTCCTCACAACTTTCGTGGATGTTCTCGATGTTGTTTCTTCCTCTCTGTCCCCCAGATAGTATGGATAGGACAAACCCGTTTGACTGATGGCCTGAGGCTTGTTTGTAGGGACCCTAGAGACGCCCCGACCCCCACAATTTGCCACTGTGTCTTCATAGGTATTAAGGTCAGGCAGCCAACTTGGAATTGAATTTCCTGCCGGTCTCTGAAGTAATGCGTAGAGTCAATTACTCCCTCGGTGTTCCGGCCACCGGCTACGCGCCTCAGAAGGAGGCAGCCTTTACAGGGCAGAACTCCTCCTGGTGTTTTCTCCTTGTGCTGTGATTTCATTTCTCACTGTCTACAACACAGTTCTCTTTGTGTCCTTTCTTAGGATGCTGCCACACTTGGGGCAGGCACAGCTCCGTAGCTTTCTATCCCGCTAGGCCTCTGTCAGGATCCCACCCTCTGTCTGCAGCTCAGATGTTCCTCCTTCTCCCCCTGTCTGCCTGACAGGAACTCACTGGGTCAAACCCAGGCAGCGTCTGACTCACTTTCTATCCAAACCACCAGTTTTACCCTTCTGTGAGGAGTGCCCTACTAGATAGGAGCATGGCTCCCCCTGGTGGATTGGAGTGTGTAGTGTGGTGTATGTTATGGTTCTCAATGGCAAGAGAACATAGCCCAGCATACATAGGAACTAGCTCTTGGAAGGATGGAAACTTAAACTGACCATGAACTAAACCTGCCGCACAACTAACAGTAGCCGGGTAGCGTAGCCTGCGTTTTATCCCAGACGCCCAGCGCCGGCCGGAGGACTAACTAATCCTGGCAGAGGAAAATATAGTCCTGGCTCACCTCTAGAGAAATTTCCCCGAAAGGCAGACAGAGGCCCCCACATATATTGGCGGTGATTTAAGATGAAAATGACAAACGTAGTATGAAAATAGGTTTAGCAAAATCGAGGTCCGCTTACTAGATAGCAGGAAGACAGAAAGGGTACTTTCATGGTCAGCTGAAAACCCTATCAATACACCATCCTGAAATTACTTTAAGACTCTAGTATTAACTCATAACATCAGAGTGGCAATTTCAGATCACAAGAGCTTTCCAGACACAGAAACGAAACTGCAGCTGTGAACTGGAACAAAATGCAAAAAACAAACAAGGACAAAAGTCCGACTTAGCTGGAAGTTGTCTGGTAGCAGGAACATGCACAGAAAGGCTTCTGATTACAATGTTGACCGGCATGGAAGTGACAGAGGAGCAAGGTTAAATAGCGACTCCCACATCCTGATGGGAACAGGTGAACAGAGGGGATGATGCACACAAGTTCAATTCCACCAGTGGCCACCGGGGGAGCCCAAAATCCAATTTCACAACAGTACCCCCCCCTCAAGGAGGGGGCACCGAACCCTCACCAGAACCACCAGGGCGATCAGGATGAGCCCTATGAAAGGCACGGACCAGATCGGAGGCATGAACATCAGAGGCAGTCACCCAAGAATTATCCTCCTGACCGTATCCCTTCCATTTGACCAGATACTGGAGTTTCCGTCTGGAAACACGGGAGTCCAAGATTTTTTCCACAACGTACTCCAACTCGCCCTCAACCAACACCGGAGCAGGAGGCTCAACGGAAGGCACAACCGGTACCTCATACCTGCGCAACAATGACCGATGAAAAACATTATGAATAGAAAAAGATGCAGGGAGGTCCAAACGGAAGGACACAGGGTTAAGAATCTCCAATATCTTGTACGGGCCGATGAACCGAGGCTTAAACTTAGGAGAAGAAACCCTCATAGGGACAAAACGAGAAGACAACCACACCAAGTCCCCGACACAAAGCCGAGGACCAACCCGACGCCGGCGGTTGGCAAAAAGCTGAGTCTTCTCCTGGGACAACTTCAAATTGTCCACCACCTGCCCCCAAATCTGATGCAACCTCTCCACCACAGCATCCACTCCAGGACAATCCGAAGATTCCACCTGACCGGAGGAAAATCGAGGATGAAACCCCGAATTACAGAAAAAAGGAGACACCAAGGTGGCAGAGCTGGCCCGATTATTGAGAAACGGTCACACACCACCCAGATGACAGACATCTTCTGAGAAACAGGAAGATCCGAAATAAAATCCATCGAGATGTGCGTCCAAGGCCTCTTCGGGATAGGCAAGGGCAACAACAATCCACTAGCCCGAGAACAACAAGGCTTGGCCCGAGCACAAACGTCACAAGACTGCACAAAGCCTCGTACATCTCGTGACAGGGAAGGCCACCAGAAGGACCTTGCCACCAAATCCCTGGTACCAAAGATTCCAGGATGACCTGCCAACGCAGAAGAATGAACCTCAGAAATGACTTTACTGGTCCAATCATCAGGAACAAACAGTCTACCAGGTGGGCAACGATCAGGTCTATCCGCCTGAAAATCCTGCAAGGCCCGCCGCAGGTCTGGAGAAACGGCAGACAATATCACTCCATCCTTAAGGATACCTGTAGGTTCAGAATTACCAGGGGAGTCAGGCTCAAAACTCCTAGAAAGGGCATCCGCCTTAACATTCTTAGAACCCGGTAGGTATGACACCACAAAATTAAACCGAGAGAAAAACAACGACCAGCGCGCCTGTCTAGGATTCAGGCGTCTGGCGGACTCAAGATAAATCAAATTCTTGTGGTCGGTCAATACCACCACCTGATGTCTAGCCCCCTCAAGCCAATGACGCCACTCCTCAAAAGCCCACTTCATGGCCAAAAGCTCCCGATTCCCAATATCATAATTCCGCTCGGCGGGCGAAAATTTACGAGAAAAAAAAGCACAAGGTTTCATCACGGAGCAGTCGGAACTTCTTTGCGACAAAACCGCCCCAGCTCCGATTTCAGAAGCGTCGACCTCAACCTGAAAAGGAAGAGCAACATCAGGCTGACGCAACACAGGGGCGGAAGAAAAGCGGCGCTTAAGCTCCCGAAAGGCCTCCACAGCAGCAGGGGACCAATCGGCAACATCAGCACCCTTCTTAGTCAAATCAGTCAATGGTTTAACAACATCAGAAAAACCAGCAATAAATCGACGATAAAAGTTAGCAAAGCCCAAAAATTTCTGAAGACTCTTAAGAGAAGAGGGTTGCGTCCAATCACAAATAGCCCGAACCTTGACAGGATCCATCTCGATGGAAGAGGGGGAAAAAATGTATCCCAAGAAGGAAATCTTTTGAACCCCAAAAACGCACTTAGAACCCTTCACACACAAGGAATTAGACCGCAAAACCTGAAAAACCCTCCTGACCTGCTGGACATGAGAGTCCCAGTCATCCGAAAAAATCAGAATATCATCCAGATACACGATCATAAATTTATCCAAATAATCACGGAAAATGTCATGCATAAAGGACTGAAAGACTGAAGGGGCATTTGAAAGGCCAAAAGGCATCACCAAATACTCAAAGTGGCCCTCGGGCATATTAAATGCGGTTTTCCACTCATCCCCCTGCTTAATTCGCACCAAATTATACGCCCCACGGAGATCTATCTTAGAGAACCACTTGGCCCCCTTTTATGCGAGCAAACAAATCAGTCAGCAGTGGCAACGGATATTGATATTTAACCGTGATTTTATTCAAAAGCCGATAATCAATACACGGCCTCAAAGAGCCATCTTTCTTAGACACAAAGAAAAAACCGGCTCCTAAGGGAGATGACGAAGGACGAATATGTCCCTTTTCCAAGGACTCCTTTATATATTCTCGCATAGCAGCATGTTCAGGCACAGACAGATTAAATAAACGACCCTTAGGGTATTTACTACCCGGAATCAAATCTATGGCACAATCGCACTCCCGGTGCGGAGGTAATGAACCAAGCTTAGGTTCTTCAAAAACGTCACGATAGTCAGACAAGAATTCAGGAATCTCAGAGGGAATAGATGACGAAATGGAAACCAAAGGTACGTCCCCATGCATCCCCTTACATCCCCAGCTTAACACAGACATAGCGTTCCAGTCGAGGACTGGGTTATGAGATTGCAGCCATGGCAATCCAAGCACCAACACATCATGTAGATTATACAGCACAAGAAAGCGAATAATCTCCTGATGATCCGGATTAATTCGCATAGTTACTTGTGTCCAGTATTGTGGTTTATTACTAGCCAATGGGGTGGAGTCAATCCCCTTCAGAGGTATAGGAGTTTCAAGAGGCTCTAAATCATACCCACAGCGTTTGGCAAAGGACCAATCCATAAGACTCAAAGCGGCGCCAGAGTCGACATAGGCATCCGCGGTAATAGATGATAAAGAACAAATCAGGGTCACAGATAGAATAAACTTAGACTGAAAAGTGCCAATTGAAACTGACTTATCAAGCTTCTTAGTACGCTTAGAGCATGCTGATATAACATGAGTTGAATCACCGCAATAGAAGCACAACCCATTTTTTCGTCTAAAATTCTGCCGTTCGCTTCTGGACAGAATTCTATCACATTGCATATTCTCTGGCGTCTTCTCAGTAGACACCGCCAAATGGTGCACAGGTTTGCGCTCCCGCAGACGTCTATCGATCTGGATAGCCATTGTCATGGACTCATTCAGACCCGCAGGCACAGGGAACCCCACCATAACATCCTTAACGGCATCAGAGAGACCCTCTCTGAAATTCGCTGCCAGGGCGCACTCATTCCACTGAGTAAGCACAGACCATTTACGGAATTTTTGGCAGTATATTTCAACTTCATCTTGCCCCTGAGATAGGGACATCAAGGCCTTTTCCGCCTGAAGCTCTAAATTAGGTTCCTCATAAAGCAACCCCAAGGCCAGAAAAAACGCATCCACATTGAGCAACGCAGGATCCCCTGGAGCCAATGCAAAAGCCCAATCTTGAGGGTCGCCCCGGAGCAAGGAAATCACAATCCTGACCTGCTGAGCAGGATCTCCAGCAGAGCGAGATTTCAGGGACAAAAACAACTTGCAATTATTTTTGAAATTTTGAAAGCAAGATCTATTCCCTGAGAAAAATTCAGGCAAAGGAATTCTAGGTTCAGATATAGGAACATGAACAACAAAATCTTGTAAATTTTGAACTTTCGTGGTGAGATTATTCAAACCTGCAGCTAAACTCTGAATATCCATTTTAAACAGGTGAACACAGAGCCATTCCAGGATTAGAAGGAGAGAGAGAGAGGAAGGCTGCAATATAGGCAGACTTGCAAGTGATTCAATTGAAAGCACACTCAGAACTGAAGGAAAAAAAAAAAAATTTTCAGCAGACTTCTTTTTTCTCTCCTTTCTCTGCCAATTAATTTAACCCTTTGTGGGCCGGTCAAACTGTTATGGTTCTCAATGGCAAGAGAACATAGCCCAGCATACATAGGAACTAGCTCTTGGAAGGATGGAAACTTAAACTGACCATGAACTAAACCTGCCGCACAACTAACAGTAGCCGGGTAGCGTAGCCTGCGTTTTATCCCTAGACGCCCAGCGCCGGCCGGAGGACTAACTAATCCTGGCAGAGGAAAATATAGTCCTGGCTCACCTCTAGAGAAATTTCCCCGAAAGGCAGACAGAGGCCCCCACATATATTGGCGGTGATTTAAGATGAAAATGACAAACGTAGTATGAAAATAGGTTTAGCAAAATCGAGGTCCGCTTACTAGATAGCAGGAAGACAGAAAGGGTACTTTCATGGTCAGCTGAAAACCCTATCAATACACCATCCTGAAATTACTTTAAGACTCTAGTATTAACTCATAACATCAGAGTGGCAATTTCAGATCACAAGAGCTTTCCAGACACAGAAACGAAACTGCAGCTGTGAACTGGAACAAAATGCAAAAAACAAACAAGGACAAAAGTCCGACTTAGCTGGAAGTTGTCTAGAAGCAGGAACATGCACAGAAAGGCTTCTGATTACAATGTTGACCGGCATGGAAGTGACAGAGGAGCAAGGTTAAATAGCGACTCCCACATCCTGGTGGGAACAGGTGAACAGAGGGGATGATGCACACAAGTTCAATTCCACCAGTGGCCACCGGGGGAGCCCAAAATCCAATTTCACAACAGGTGTATGTTTGGTGATACCTGGAAAGATGAACTCCTTTATTACCTTCGGACGTAATATCACTCCCCCTGGTGGAAGAATGACATTACTGCAACGACCAGGACTCTGGGGCGCTGTACTTCTCCATTTTCTACCCAGGCCGCACTGGAAAGTAATGCCATTGCATTGCCTGACAGCCTCTTTGCACCATGGAGCTCTTGAAAGCCATAGACCCAATGAGATAGTGGAGGAGCAGGGAGTCCAGGGCTCTCTGTTCCACCATAGTTTTCACCTTAGGATATGGAGCAATAAGTTGAGGGTTCTCTGTTCCAACATAGTTTTCACCTTAGGATATGGAGCAATAAGTTGAGGGTTCTCTGTTCCAACATAGTTTTCACCTTAGGATATGGAGCAATGAGCTGAGGGCTCTCTGTTCCATCACAGTTTTCACCTGAGGAGATGGAGCAGGGAGTTGAGGGTTTTCGGTTCCACCATAGTTTTCACCTGAGGAGATGGAGCAGGGAGTTGAGGGCTCTCAGTTCCACCACAGTTTTCAGCTGAGGAGATGGAGCAGGGAGACGAGGGCTCTCTGTTCCACCACAGTTTTCACCTGAGGATATTGAGCAGGGAGTTGAGGGCTCTCTCCTCCACCATAGTTCTCATCTGAGGATATGGAGCAGGGAGTTGAGGGCTCTCAGTTCCACCATAGTTTTCCCCTTAGGATATGGAGCAATGAGCTGAGGGCTCTCTGTTCCATCACAGTTTTCTCCTGAGGAGATGGAGCAGGGAGTTTAGGGTTCTCAGTTCCACCATAGTTTTCACCTGAGGAGCTGGAGAAGGGAGTTGAGGGCTCTCTGTTCCACCATAGTTCTCATCTGAGGATATGGAGCAGGGAGATGAGGGCTCTCTGTTCCACCACAGTTTTCACCTGAGGATATTGAGCAGGGAGTTGAGGGCTCTCTCCTCCACCATAGTTTTCACCTGAGGAGATGGAGCAGGGAGTTGAGGGCTCTCTGTTCCAGCATAGTTTTCACCTGAGGAGATGGAGCATGGAGTTGAGGGCTATCTGTTCTACCACAGTTTTCACCTGAGGAGATGCAGCAGGGAGACAAGGGCTCTCTGTTCCACCATAGTTTTCACCTGATGATATGGAGCAGGGAGTTGAGGGCTCTCTGTTCCACCACAGTTTTCACCAGCGGATATGGAGCAGGAAGATGAGGGCTCTCTGTTCCACCATCGTTTTCACCTGATGATATGGATAAAAATCCAGAAGATGTGAAGACTCCTCTTCGAGTCCAGGAGGTCATCTCTATTTCCAGGAGCCTCATGGACATCCATCCCAGGAGAGTTAGCCAAGAATGAAGAAAGGGAAGAGCTCTTGTGCCCCCTTTTGCATAGGCTGTGAACTTGCAGGAGTCTCCATCTATCTATAAACATGGGAACATGCCCAAGAAGTGATAACTGAGTGTCAGTCTGTATGTGAACTGTCTCATCCTCACTCTGAATATTTCTAGGGTGTAGAACACACTTGATGTCTCTCGCTGGGTTTAGGGAGCATTGTTTGTGATTTCTGTGCCGTGAAACATTCCTGACCTGTGTCCTAGTTGGAATAATTCCCGGAGTCATTTACTTTCATTTCTCGCTGCTTCGAAAGAAAGAAAAAATACATGTAGCCCAACCCCATCATTAATGTCTCCACAGGGCATTGTACGGATGAATAATACATGAACGTGTCTCACTCCTGATCTCCTGGAGATATAGTTATGTTACACCTACCTGCACAGTGGAAGAGATGATGTCCCATTTCATCAATCACCTGATCTGGGTGGTCTTATTTTACAATCATTGGCCTAGCGTGGGACGCCTGTGCCCGGCACTAGTGCTGCGCCCCAGAGTCCTGGTCGTTGCAGTACTGTGGCTCCGCCACTAAGGGGGGCTATGGTACGTCCGATGGCACTGAAGGAATTCATCTGACCAGGTATCACATACACCAATACATTTCACAGTCGGGCCTCCAGGGGGAGCTAAGGGTACTATTCATTAGGCCACTCCTCACAGTCTGGTAAAACTGGGGGTCAGGCAGGAAGTTAGAGAGAAAGCTGACTGGGTTGGAACCAGGCAACACCTTGTGGCAGAGGGTGTTGTGGGGGAAGATTCGGTAGGGTCCCTGTCAGGGGTGGGATCCTGACAGAGGCCTGGCAACTAGGAAGAACGTTACGGGACCGTGCCTGCTCAGTATAGCGGCGGTGCCCCAAGAAAGGATAAGAAGCGAGATTTATTGTGCTGAGTGAGAAACGAGATCAACGCAAGAAGGAGAATACCAGTAGGAGTCGTGCTGTAAGATCGAGGCAACATTCTACTGAGGCGCACAACCGGCGGCCGGAACGCCGAGGAAGTACAGAGCTCTAAGCCATACTTCAAACCAACGGCAGGACAGTCAGTCACAGGCGGGCTGTCTCACCTAAATCACCTACGAAGACATAGGGGGCAACCTGTGGAGAGGGGCGACTCTAGGGTCCCGGAAGAGCTCCGAGCCTACCCGTCATACGGGTGCGTCCCAACCGTAACATCAGGGAGGGACGGTGGATTAGCAGAACATCATCTAATCGAGTTGTGAGGGAACACGAGAAACAGACACAACAGTTGTGGGGACTATCCCGTAAGCACAGCAGGGGAGGACCACAACACACAGCGCTAGCAGGAAGGCACAGATTTCCACCTGCTAAGGGAACTCTGGAGGTGCCATCGGACCGGCCGGACTTGCGCAGCCCTGTTAGCCGTATTCCGGACTGAGGACCCTGAAGCCTACAGTAAAGAGGTAAAGAGACTGCAACCTGGTGTCCTCGTTATTTACTGCACCGCACCACCACCACCATCCACATCTATTATTGTACGCCCCTCAGCAGGGTCACGGACCGGGTCTAGCCACCGTGACAACCCCAGAGCAGAGACTCAGAGGCCCGGTACCGGGTACCCCTCGGCCCTGCGGCGGTGGGGGCGCTACAACTTGGCGTCACGAACAGGATCTACTTAAGCCTGAAGAATCAGGTCATGTGTGCCTTGGAACTGTGATTTACTGTACTTGGACTGTACTTTATTGCAAGGACTGTGTATCGCCATTTACCGCCAAAACCGCCACCATTGCAGCGCTGAGGAGAAGCGCAGGAGAAGAAGAGGGGCGTGGAGTGGGCGTAGACAAGCTGGAGAGCGCGAAAGACAATGGCCGCCCAGTCTAAATATTTCTGCACCGTGAGGACGTGTCCGTCAGCAGCTGAGATCTGCCTCCTAATTCTCAATGGAGGGCGGAGACAGAGAAAACGAAACCGCCCACGAAGGAGAGAGCGGGAAAAGGATCAGGAAGTGACCCACGTGGAGGACGCCATGGCCAGCAGCTCAGGACCCGAATGTGGGGTTGAAGCGGAGGTCTCCCCCCAACTACCCGGATGAGAACCGCAGCCAATTCCCCACGGACAGCACTGACTTCCTGCAGGCTGGGATGGAGGACTTGCTCGACCAGCTCCTTCAACTGAACGTGAAGGCCCAGGCTCCGCACCCGGTAGCGCCGGAAGAAGATCCTCTGGCATCGGATCCTATACCGCTGCCGGAGCTGTCGCTGAGGTCCTCACCGACACCGCTAGAGGAACCCGCCGCGGAGGAGTAGCCTGCATCGGCTGGTGAGTCCGCCGACCCCGTCCCGCCGGCCGAGGGCTTGTTAGTAGGCCCCGTTGCGGCACCCCCTCTCCCTGGGACCCATAGACTCCAGCGCCTGTTGCCATGGGAGGAGCCCACGGGTCTGGAACACCGCCTGAAAGCCCCGATTTCACCCACTGCCCTGCTGTGTGGGGTCCGCGCAGAGCGCACAGTGTGCCGCTGGGTGAACCCAGGATCCAATCTTATGGGGTTCCCCGGGGTGAAGACCCAAGAGGGGGAGATGGTACAGGCCCTAAGCTGGGAGGAATACCAGGTCCAGCTAGAACAGCAGTGGAAGGAGGAGGAAAGAGAATACCAGGCCGGGCTCGAGGCCTACCACCAAAAAGACTTGGCGGTCAAGGACCGGGCCCGCAAGGACCCCACCGCTCACCAGGCCCCGCGCAGGCAGGGCACCGTCGTCGCCTTCAAACTCCGCGGAGGCTGGGGCTCCATTAAAGAGCCGGGCCTGTATGCGGAAGTGTTTGTCAACCGGAGGGATGTCGAGTCTCACTTGAGGGAGGGTCACCCGGACCGGGACCTCTACCCAGGGGACGAAATTACCTACACCCGGCACTTTGGGGAGAAGGGGTGGTTCGCTTTAAATGTCCGCAAGAGAAAATTGATGGAACCCCCGACTAAGGTGCCGGAAAAGCTGTCCCCCGTTGCCAAAGGTGCCCCCTTGTGGTCGGCCCATGATCACCACCGAGACCACCGTGGTCACCCCAACATGCACAATTGTAAAGACCACGACTTGCAGCATTATGACCTCCACCGCTGTCGTGGCCACGGAGGCACCTCCTCAGGTGATCGGTGTTCCTGCTGCCCTAGAACTGAAGACTTTGGGTACACAGACCCCCAGATGGGACAACAGACCCCCTTATGCAGTACCGGGCGGCTCGCAAAACCCAAAGGGGTTGCCTCCGCCGGTGCTGCCTCCTGAGTGGTTTAAGTAAATGCCTTTGTCATCTGAACATGTAAATAGTTCATTTAACTGTTTCCACTGTGTTGCTGCTAAAACCCGTCCAGGGTTAACTCTTAAAGGGATCCCTTTGTTGACCCCGGATCCCTATTCCTTTTTGTTGGTTTTCTACGTTTTGCACAAGTTATCCAGAACTGCTGAATCATGAACAATGCATGATACTAACTCCTTGTATATAGTTTGCACCTTCTTAAAGGTGCTCCCTACTGGTTTTACATAAAAGACGGACTCTTTGCGAAGATACAGTTCTTGGAACCTGCACTGGAGTCCTTGCTGCATACGGACTTGCAGCTTGAGAAGTTGCACTACCTCATAGAGACTTGGTCCCCTCTTAAAGGGGATGTCCACATGTTGCAATTAAGAAAAGTATTGCCTTAAGACAGTTAAATGGTGATAATGTCTTAAAAGAGAAAGTAAAAATGCTGATATGTAAGAGTTAAATGTAACTAAATAGTTAATTGTGAGAATTGTTTGGTAATGTTGATAGAAGAATGAGGACAGGAAGTGAACCCGTAGGGGTTAGTGGTGAGTCCTCTTAGGAGCCATATAGAGATGGCTCAGTGATCTTGAACTGAAAGAAAAATATGTTCTATACTGTGTATAGTAGTGGAAGGACAGTAGGCTCGGGCGGAAAGGAGCGGTCCTGTAACAGAAAGGAGAGGCAGTAGGCCTGGAGCGGTTAGGACAGGCGGTCCTGCAGACGTAAAGTAGGAGAATGTAGCACAGTTGCTTAAGCCTTATAATGTGATATAAGAAGGCCTTGAGTGGATTCAGAGTGTACATCCTTAAAGGCAATGTTAAATTATTGTTCAAAAATTTTGCACTTAGTAGAATACCCGGTTGGGTAAGAAAAGTTATTTATAGTAAGTTATTTAAAAATAAGTAACCATGTTTGTAACGTTCAAGTGTCCTCACCTCCCATAAAGGGAAGCTCTGTTCAAATATGCTTATTGTTATTGCACTCACAAAAATTGTATGTCTTTTTGCTGACATGTATTGTTGTTTTATTCCCAGTCCCGGAGTATTGGATTTAACCGAGGGGAGTGCAGCGCCCAAGAGTCCTGGTCGTTGCAGTACTGTGGCTCCGCCACTAAGGGGGGCTATGGTACGTCTGATGGCACTGAAGGAGTTCATCTGACCAGGTATCACATACACCAATACATTTCACAGCCGGGCCTCCAGGGGGAGCTAAGGGTTCTATTTATTAGGCCACTCCTCACAGTCTGGTAAAACTGGGGGTCAGGCAGGAAGTTAGAGAGAAAGCTGACTGGGTTGGAACCAGGCAACACCTTGTGGCAGAGGGTGTTGTGGGGGAAGATTCGGTAGGGTCCCTGTCAGGGGTGGGATCCTGACAGAGGCCTGGCAACTAGTAAGAACGTTACGGGACCGTGCCTGCTCAGTATAGCGGCGGTGCCCCAAGAAAGGATAAGAAGCGAGATATATTGTGCTGAGTGAGAAACGAGATCAAAGCAAGGAGAATACCAGTAGGAGTCGTGCTGTGAGACCGAGGCAACATTCTACTGAGGCGCACAACCGGCGGCCGGAACGCCGAGGAAGTATAGAGCTCCAAGCCAAACTTCAAACCAACGGCAGGACAGTCAGTCACAGGTGGGCTGTCTCACCTAAATCACCTACGAAGACATAGGGGGCAACCTGTGGAGAGGGGCGACTCTAGGGTCCCGGAAGAGCTCCGAGCCTACCCGTCATACGGGTGCGTAACATCAGGGAGGGACAGTGGATTAGCAGAACATCATCTAATCGAGTTGTGAGGGAACACGAGAAACAGACACAACAGTTGTGGGGACTATCCCGTAAGCACAGCAGGGAAGGACCGCAACACATAGCGCTAGAAGGAAGGCACAGATTTCCACCTGCAAAGAGAACTCTGGAGGTGCCATCGGACCGGCCGGACTTGCGCAGCCCTGTTAGCCGTATTCCAGACTGAGGACCCTGAAGCCTACAGTAAAGAGGTAAAGAGACTGCAACCTGGTGTCCTCGTTATTTACTGCACCGCACCACTACAGTATCACCACCACCACCATCCACATCTATTATTGTACGCCCCTCAGCAGGGTCACGGACCAGGTCTAGCCACCGTGACAACCCCAGAGCAGAGACTCAGAGGCCCGGTACCGGGTACCCCTCGGCCCTGCGGCGGTGGGGGCGCTACACTAGTCGTGTTTGTGCGCCGTAACCATTAGACTGTTAGCGCACCGAGAGTCCTTTCCACCAGTCCAGTATTGAATCTTCTTACATACCAAGTGCATTTATGAAAAGTTATGCGGTTTTTAATTTTATTTTTATATAACTATTTAATTAAAACAACCCTAACCCTAGCACTATCCCTTACACTTGTCCTAACCCTATATCTAATGCTAGTCCTAACCATCTTCACAGCCCTAACTCTTGTCCTAATACTAATCCTTTCCGTATCCCTAACCCCAGCCCTAATGCTAGTCCTAACTGTAATACTAGCCCTAACCCTTGTCTAATCCTAGTCCTAACCCTAGCCTTAACCCTATTCTTAGTACTAACCCTTGCACTATCCTAACCCTATCCCTAATGTTAGTCCTAACCATAATCCTAGCCCTAACACTTGTCATAATCCAAGTACTAACCCTAATCTTAGCCCTAACCCTAGCACTATCCCTAACCTTAGTCCTAGCCCTAGTTTTAACCCTAGCCCTAATGCTAGTTCTAACTATAGCTCTAACCATAACCTAACCATAATCCTAGTCTTAATCCTTGTTGAAGCCTTAACCCTAATCTTAGCCCTAACCCTAGCACTATGTCTAGCACTAGTCTTAATGCTAGTCCTAACTATAGCTCTAACCATAACCTTAGTCTTAATCCTTGTTGAAGCCTTAGCCTTAACCCTAATCTTAGCCCTACCCTAGCACTATGCCTAGCCCTAGTCCTAATGCTAGTCCTAACTATAGCTCTAACCATAACCCTAGTCTTAATCCTTTTCCAAGCCTTAGCCTTAACCCTAATCTTAGCCCTAACCCTAGCACAATGGCTAGCCCTAGTCCTAATGCTAGTCCTAACTATAACTCTAACCATAACCTAACCATAACCCTTGCCCTAATCTTTGTCCTAACTCTAGCCTTAACCCTAAGCTTAGTCCTAACGCTAGCCTTAATTCTAGCCCTGACCCTAGTCCTTACACTAACAAGTGAGAGTCTAGATGAGGAGCTGTGAAACAGCAACGTGCAGCCTTTGTCATCTCAGACACTAACTATGCAGAGTGCAGCAGTCGAGATGAGTTTGTTATTGGCTGTTGTGCTCTGCATAGGCAAGAACTGAGATTACAAAGCTCACTTCATCATAGGACGCATTCAGACGTTCATGTTAATCGGTTGCTGCCTATGCAGAGCACAGCAGCCGATAAAAAGTTATTTTGACTGGTGCGCTGGGCATAGGAACCTGGGCCAACAGATGTCAACACACCCCTATCTACCTAGTGACATCAATTATCTGTGTGATGTACGGACATGTCAGGTCCTCAGAGACAAATGTTCTCTGCTGATGTTTTCTGTTACGGTTGATACCAAATCAGGGACCCCAATTACAATGCATGAAAAAAATTCAATATTTTGCAGTTTCCATCACTGTCCACTAGAGAGCGCTACCATCATTGTACTGGATTTAATGTATTTTTTCTGAACTAAAACTGAAATCCTCGCTGATCTTTCATGTTGACTACGTCCTCAGTTTGGATCAAAGTTCCTAAAATTTCTTGGAACAACACCATGGGAAACATTCTGTGATAACCATGTGATAAAGAAATGTCCCAACTTGTTATATTATACTCTAGATAAGGCTTGTAAGTAGAAAGATTAATAATATAGCTGCAGTACCGGGCACAGCCACAAGGTGCATGTGAGGCGCTATAAGAAATAAAGAGTGTAAAGCTGCAGTACCAGGCACAGCCACAATCACCAGAGTGGCGCTATAGCTGTGTAAATGACAAAGGGGAACAAGCATTGTGACATTCATTCTGCTGGTAGTCAGGTGGGAGGAGAAGTAACTACTCTTCTCGCCCTCCTTTATTGATATCAGATCATGTGAAGATTCTCTGGTTTCTTGAGGACCATTGTATCTGTTCTCGGATCTCGGAGCTGTGCCGGGCTCATTATCTTTGTCAAACAGACCCTGTGGTTGTAAGCCGGCATGGTGACAGGTGTTATGGGTGGTATGTGTCTTATCCAGAATAAATGTAGATATCAGTCCGGAAGAGACTGATTCCTGACATGGAATCTATAAAGAGCGCCTCTCTCTGGAGGACCCGTCCCGTCCGGTATTAGCACATTGATATAAATGACTCGGTGTAATACTACATTTCTCCTGTAGGGGAGCTGCAGGGAAACGGAACACTCACTGCCAGGATTCCCCACAGATCACAGCTGATCACTGATCACATCAGCCCTTTAGGAACCCTTCCAACAAGTAGGGATTGTCCTAAGCGGAGAACTCCTATATATCCTTCCATTTAGTGGGGGGGGGGGGGGGTTGGTAGGGGAGCGTCTCTTTAATTTTGATTTTGTTAAATGTAGAGAGAAATTAATTATTAAATAGGAATTAATGTATCTACTATAAATTATAGTAGACATATAGAAAGAGTTTTATCCCAAAATGTAATATTTTGGATGTTTCTCTGTAGCCATCGCTTCCTGTAACTCTCCGCACATCTCCCGGCAGCGGCCGCAATTACCGAATCTGCTGTCAGACTGAGCGACATCTTTATAATGAAGTGACCAGGTGACGACCCCTGCTGCTGCCACAGTAATACGGGCAATTAAAAGATGTATTCCAAGAAAAGTATCCATTCCTCTCTGGTACGTTACTGACCATCGCTTGCTGATAGCATGGACACCAACACTAAATCACACCATGCCATGATGCATGGGTGCCCACAAAGAAGAGCAATCTGGCTCCAAGCCCAGAACACCATAGAAAAGTGAGAATGAATTATATCTATGTGTCAATAGAAAGATACACAGATATATAGAAACGCGGGAGGACAGATATAAGACGAAAGAAATATAGTATAGCTGATCAGCAAGCTTTGACTGTGTGGGCACTTCCAGTCCCATCACAGCCATGTCAAGTATTGGCATGTCTGTGATTGGCCAGTGACGCACAGCGCTTAAAAAAATAAATACATTTTAAAAAAAGGGCATATGGTCCTCTGTAAT
Organism: Ranitomeya variabilis; assembly: GCF_051348905.1. Classification (NCBI taxonomy): domain Eukaryota; kingdom Metazoa; phylum Chordata; class Amphibia; order Anura; family Dendrobatidae; genus Ranitomeya; species Ranitomeya variabilis. Next base: position 27,194,190 of record NC_135232.1, read on the forward strand.
CTTGATAACCAGCACAGATAAAGCTGACAGCTGTGGGCTGCAACTGTCAGCTGTCAACTTTATCTTGGCTGATTATAAAAAATCCCCATGCGGTTTTATTTTAATTATTTAAATAAGTCATTTTAAAAAATGTTTTGGAGTTCCCGCCATTTTGATAACCAGCCAAGCTAAAGTAGACAGCTGGGGGCTGGTATTCTCAGACTGGGAAGAGGCCATGGATATTGGCAATCCACAGCCTAAAAATAGCAGCTTGCAGCTGTCCCAGAAAAAGAGCATCCACTAGATGCGCCAATTCTGGCGCTTAGCCTCGGCTCTACCAACTTGCCTTGGTGCGATGGCAAGTGGGGTAATAAGTTTTGGGGTTGATGTCAATTGTTTTATGGCCACTGACATCAAGCCCACAGGTTAGTAATGTAGAGGTGTCTATAAGACGCCCCCATTACTAACCCCGTAAGTTTAAGATAAAAAATGCACACAGCAAAGTCCATTATCTGAAATTAAAAGTCCCTGACCTTTTTTTACTCATTTAATCATCAAAAATAAAAACGAAAAAACAAACTTATACTCACCTGTCTTACGATAATAAATTTGTCCCATGAAGAGCTCAACTCAGCTACATCTTGGCTGAGCGATGGCATGATGTGACCACTCAGCCTGCCACCCAAAACACACTAAGGTGAAAGTGGGAACAAGGCTACTTGTGACCGGCGGCAACCTCAATGCCGTCACCGCCAGTCACACTCAGCCAAGTTCTCACGCTCAGCTCCGTGTATCCTGTGTTCAGGGCTAAGTGGTCGCATCATACCATCGCTCAGCAATGCATTCAGATGTAGTAGAGTTGGACCTTGTTGTGGAACTATCGACAGACAGTGAGTATGAAAAAATGAAAATAAAAGGCGTCGGGTCCCCAATAATTTTCATAACCAGCAGAGGGAAAGCTGATGGCTCGGGGTGATGTTAATATTTTGGGAAGGGGCCAATAGCCATAAAGGTTCCCAGGCTATGAATATCATCTCACATCTGCTTGCATAGCCTTTACTGGTTATTACAGGGGAGACCCCCTAATATAATGATGTGGGGTCCCCCCTATGTTTACTAACCAGCAAAAGCTAAACAGACAGCTGCAGGCTGATATTAATTGCTTAGGAAGGGGCCATGGATATAGTTTCCTCCCCAGAATAAGAACATCAGCCCTCAGCAGCCCCATAAATGATGTTTACCTAAGGTGTGCCAATTCTGGCACTTAGCGGTGGCAAGTGGAGTAATATTAGTGGGGTTGATGTCAGCTTTGCATTTTCAGCTGGCATCAAACCCAGCAATTAGTAATGGAGAGACATTAGACGCCAATATTACTAAACCCATAAGTTTAAGTTAAAAACAAACACACAGAGCAAAGACCTTTATTTGAAATAAAAGCTCCCCGACCCTCTTTTAACCATTTATTGCTTTCAAAATAAACATAAAAAATCACAGTATTCCTTACCTGTCCGTCGATAATCCTTTTGTCCCACGAAGAGCCCAACTCAGCTTCTTCTGAATGCTTTGCTGAGAGGTGGCATGATGTGACCGCTCAGGCCTGCATCCAGGATACACTGAGGTGAACGTGAGAACTTGGCTGCATGTGACCAGCGATTATGTCATTGAAGTTACCGCCTGTCACACACAGCCACATTCCCAAGATCAGCTCAGTTTGTCCTTAATATCGGGCTGAGTGTCATGCCACCACTCAGCAATGCATTCAGAAGTAGCTGAGTTGGGCTCTTTGTGGGACAAATGAATTAACGGCGGACAGGTGAGTATAAGTTTGTTTTTTTTATTTTTATTGAATACATGGGTAAAAGAGGGTTGGGGAGTTTTAATTCCAATAAAGGACTTTTTTCTCTGTGTGTTTTTTTTACTTAAACTTACGGGATTATTAATGGGGGAACCTTATAGACGCCTCTCCATTACTAATCCCTGGGCTTGATGTCAGCAGCCATAAAACAGCGACATCAACCCCAAATCTATTACCCCACTTTCCACCGCACCTGGACAAGTGGGAAGAGCGGCTAAGAGCTGATGTTCTTAGTCTGGGAGGGGGACCAATATCCATGGCCCTTTCCTAGGCTATTAATATCAGTCTGCAGCAGTCTGTTTAGCCTTAACTTGTAATTGAATATAAGGGGGACAAACAAGTAAAGTAGCACTCTGTAGCACTAAAACATGTAAATATGAAATATATGAAATATGAATAGCATTACTGTTCTATATAGTAAGAAAACATTGAGATACTTAGCACATGATTTGGCCAATTCATGCATGACCAGCAGCCACAACAAGGCGATCTCAGATCTGCTGGGAACCTACATGTCTAGTGTGAACACCTCTTTTAGGCTAAAACCTGAATTTATAGGCAGGTAGGATCCTACTGCAATTAAACCCGCCACATGCTGGAGGGTGGAGTGCTCGGTCAGAGAGCTAATATACAAATAACAAAAAACTGACTGGCACTTCCAAATAAGAAAACTCGTGTGCACCATGCACCTGTGCACACCAGTTTTCTGATTTGGAAGTGCCAGTCAGTCAGTCTTTTGTTATTTGTATAAGGGGGACCAACATCATTTTTCTAGGGTTGTACCCCTATAATAACCAGTAAAGACTACACAGACAGCTGTGAGCTGATACTAGTTGCCTGGGAACCTTTATGGATATTGGCCCCTTCACAGAATATTAACATCAGCCCCGAGACTTCGGCTATCCCTCAGCAGGTTATGAAAACTGCGGGGGACCCCATGCCATTTTATTAATGCATTTTTAAATTTATTTAATAAGTACATTGAACAGTAAAATACACACACACTGACAGCACTGTATCACATTGACATCTTTATTATAATGCACAGGTGCTGGCTGGTGAAAATACTACTCTCATCAGCGTTGCCTGCTCTCGCTCTTATCACAAAGAGTAGTACTCATCAGCCGAAGACTGACCAGCAGCAAACTTTGTCACCAGAAGTAAGGCCATGTGCACACGTTCAGTATTTTTCGCGTTTTTTTGCGTTTTTTCGCTATAAAAACGTGATACAAACGTGATAAAAACGCTAACATATGCCTCCTATTATTTACAGTGTATTCCGCATTTCTTGTGCAAATGTTGCATTTTTTTCTGAGAAAAAATCGCATCGCGGAAAAAAAAGCAACATGTTCATTAAAAATGCGGAATTGCGGGGATTCCGCACACCTAGGAGTGCATTGATCTGCTTACTTCCCGCATGGGGCTGTGCCCACCATGCGGGAAGTAAGCAGATTATGTGCGGTTGGTACCCAGGGTGGAGGAGAGGAGACTCTCCTCCACGGACTGGGCACCATATAATTGGTAAAAAAAAAAGAATTAAAATAAAAAATCGTGATATACTCACCTTCGATGGCCCCGGAGGCATGCTGCCGCTTCCGTTCCTTTAGATGGTCTGTGTTCAGGACCTGCGATGACGTCGCGGCCTTGTGATTGGTTGCGTGACCGCTCATGTGACCGCTCAGCGACCAATCACAAGCCGCGACGTCATCGCAGGTCCTGAACACACACAGCATCTATAGGAACGGACGCCTGCAGGTGAGTATAAGCATTTTTTTTTTTTTTTAATTATTTTTAAACATTCTATCTTTTACTATTGATGCTGCATAGGCAGCATCTATAGTAAAAAGTTGGTCACACTTGTCAAACACTATGTTTGACAAGTGTGACCAACCTGTCAGTCAGTTTTCCAAGCGATGCTACAGATGGCTTGGAAAACTTTAGCATTCTGCAAGCTAATTACGCTTGCAAAATACTAAAAAAAAACGCGAAAAAAACGGGGAAAAAATGCAAAAATAAAATGCGGATTTCTTGAAGAAAATTTCCGGTTTTCTTCAGGAAATTTCTGCAAGAAATCCTGACGTGTGCACATACCTTTACGTGTGATGTTACCGCTGGTCAGAGACACTGTTTCCCACGCTGTCACACAGATGACAGTATGAGAAACACTCCCCTTATTCATTTGAATGGGGTCTGGGTCCAATCCGGGTATGGGAACAGTTCTGGTACCCAAACTAAACTTTTTTTTAAAAGTTCATCCAAACCCGATGGACCCAAATATCCACAGAGTGCATTAGGTTGGCTACAATAAAAAGCCACTGTACAATGTCCAGTTTTACTGTATTGGGAGGTTCCGAGCGGGTCAGAAAACCAGTAAGTATCTGGTGCGACCACTGCAATACATGTCCTTGGCATAGAGTTTCAGCTTCCGGTAATCGTGTACAGATTCTTACAACATGGGTCCGTGCATTATCACGCTGCAACATGAAGTGATAGTTATGGTGAATGGCACAACAACACAACAATGGTCAGTGGGACCTCGTCATGGTATCTCTGTGCATTCAAAATGGCATTATATTCCTGGAAGCTGAAAACATCCCAGTTCTTGCATGGCCAGCATACTCACCGGACATGGCCCCCGATGAGCATCCCAAACATGTTGTCTAATCAGCATTTGGATATGCCACACCTGTGAGGTGGATGGATGATCTCAGCAAAGGAGAAGAGCTCACTAACACAGATTAGAAGAAGAGCTCACTAACACAGATGAGGAGAAGAGCTCACTAACACAGATGAGAAGGGCTCACTAACACAGATTAGGAGAAGAGCTCACTAACACAGATTAGGAGAAGAGCTCACTAACACAGATGAGAAGGGCTCACTAACACAGATTAGGAGAAGAGCTCACTAACACAGATTAGGAGAAGAGCTCACTAACACAGATTAGGAGAAGAGCTCACTAACACAGATTAGGAGAAGAGCTCACTAACACAGATTAGGAGAAGAGCTCACTAACACAGATTAGGAGAAGAGCTCACTAACACAGATGAGGAGAAGAGCTCACTAACACAGAGTAAGAGAAGAGCTCACTAACACAGATTAGGAGAAGAGCTCACTAACACAGATTAGGAGAAGAGCTCACTAACACAGATTAGGAGAAGAGCTCACTAACACAGATGAGGAGAAGAGCTCACTAACACAGATTAGGAGAAGAGCTCACTAACACAGATTAGGAGAAGAGCTCACTAACACAGATTAGTAGAAGAGCTCACTAACACAGATGAGGAGAAGAGCTCACTAACACAGAGTAAGAGAAGAGCTCACTAACACAGATTAAGAGAAGAGCTCACTAGCACAGATTAGGAGAAGAGCTCACTAACACAGATTAGGTGAAGAGCTCACTAACACAGATTAGGAGAAGAGCTCACTAACACAGATTAGGAGAAGAGCTCACTAACACAGATTAGGAGAAGAGATCACTAACACAGATTAGGAGAAGAGATCACTAACACAGATTAGGAGAAGAGCTCACTAACACAGATGAGGAGAAGAGCTCACTAACACAGATGAGAAGAGCTCACTAACACAGATGAGAAGAGCTCACTAACACAGATGAGGAGAAGAGCTCACTAACACAGATTAGGAGAACAGCTCACTAACAGAGATTAGGAGAAGAGCTCACTAACAGAGATTAGGAGAAGAGCTCACTAACACTGATTAGGAGAAGAGCTCACTAACAAAGATTAGGAGAAGAGCTCACTAACACAGATTAGGAGAAGAGCTCACTAACACAGATTAGGAGAAGAGCTCACTAACATAGATTAGGAGAAGAGATCACTAACACAGATTAGGAGAAGAGCTCACTAACACAGATTAGGAGAAGAGCTCACTAACAGAGATCAGGAGAAGAGCTCACTAACACAGATTAGGAGAAGAGCTCACTAACACAGATTAGGAGAAGAGCTCACTAACACAGATTAGGAGAAGAGCTCACTAACATAGATTAGGAGAAGAGATCACTAACAGATTAGGAGAAGAGCTCACTAACACAGATTAGGAGAAGAGCTCACTAACAGAGATCAGGAGAAGAGCTCACTAACACAGATTAGGAGAAGAGCTCACTAACACAGATTAGGAGAAGAGCTCACTAACACAGATTAGGAGAAGAGCTCACTAACAAAGATTAGGAGAAGAGCTCACTAACACAGATTAGGAGAAGAGCTCACTAACAGAGATCAGGAGAAGAGCTCACTAACACAGATTAGGAGAAGAGCTCACTAACACAGATTAGGAGAAGAGCTCACTAACACAGATTAGGAGAAGAGCTCACTAACACAGATTAGGAGAAGAGCTCACTAACATAGATTAGGAGAAGAGATCACTAACAGATTAGGAGAAGAGTTCACTAACACAGATTAGGAGAAGAGCTCACTAACAGAGATCAGGAGAAGAGCTCACTAACACAGATTAGGAGAAGAGCTCACTAACACAGATTAGGAGAAGAGCTCACTAACACAGATTAGGAGAAGAGCTCACTAACACAGATTAGGAGAAGAGCTCACTAACAAAGATTAGGAGAAGAGCTCACTAACACAGATTAGGAGAAGAGCTCACTAACACAGATTAGGAGAAGAGCTCAGTAACACAGATTAGGAGAAGAGCTCAGTAACACAGATTAGGAGAAGAGCTCACTAACAAAGATTAGGAGAAGAGCTCACTAACACAGATTAGGAGAAGAGCTCACTAACACAGATTAGGAGAAGAGCTCACTAACACAGATTCAGGCAAATTTGTGAACAATATTTTAGAGAAAAGGGTCTTTTGTGTCCATAGAAAAAGTCTTAGATCTTTGAGTTCAGCTCATGAAAAATGGGAGCAAATACAAAAGTGTTGTGTTTATATTTTTGTTCGGCGTACACAGATAAGAGTTCTGGGGCTGCAGGAGTCTTTAAAAGTGACTTTTTTTTGCTGAATTGGGAGAATTCACAGCAGAAAGTGTGTACATGTTGCTACTAAACCAAATTTGCAATTGGGGGTGAATACCGGTATATTTGCCACTGTAAACAGACAGATTCTCGATTGTGGTGGGTTCTGTAAGTCCTACTGCAGAGCTGTACATGTGGAAGCTTTCCAGGGCAAAGTGGAACAGCAGAGCTGGAAATGTTGGAAGTCACTTGCAGCAGAGTGGAAAATCAGCGCTAGATGTGCTAGAAGCCACCTGGAGCAGAGTGGAACAGCAGAGCTGGATATGCTGAAAACCACCTGGAGGAGAATGGAACAGCAGAGCTGGATATGTCAGATGGTATCTGGAGCAGAGTGAAACAGCAGAGCTGGATATATTAAAGTCACCTGGAGCAGACTGGAACAGCAGAGCCCAATATGCAGGAAGTCACTTGTATCAAACTGGAACAGCAGAGCAGGATATGCCACAAGCTACTTGCAGTAGAGTAGAAGAGCAGAGCCGGACAGCAGGTGAGTTACACATGCTTTAGCTCCTGGTGGTCTAGTAGTTTAGTGTCCAATTCCCTGGTGATCAGTGTGATTGACATGGAGTGGCTGAGAGGTCTGCTGTGCAGGGGAAAAACAGTGATGAGGAACAGGAGCTACAACCTTTTCATTTTCTAGATCCTAAAGGTTGGACCCCACCGGACACAAGCCAAGGTTCCATGCATTTGGCAGAGAATCACTTTGGCAGTATGCAGCTGCAGCGAGCTATTACTCATGTACCAATTTTGTGACTTTGACTTAGGACGAGTCATTTTTGCGCAATATGTGGCAATAAATACATATTTTTGTAATTGAGAACATGAGCAGATCACACTGTAAGAAGAAGCAATTGAAAATGGAAGAGAAAAGTTTTGTGTCCAAAAAACATTCACCGCCCACATTATGGTTCTGTATGAACATGAAAAATAAGACCCTCTACGTAGGAGGGAGCCGGGATGTGATCCATGCCGCAGTGCCTGCATGTGGCCAGGGGGAAGCTGTCATCTTCCCAGTTCTCAGAATGATGCATCCTCCTCCAACAAGGGACCAAGGAACCGGCTGCAGAACATCTTGTTCTGTTTAGTAATATCCCAAAAAGATTTCCAGGAAACAGTCATCAGGAAGGAAAGAAAGTTACATTCACTTCAAGATGAGGTCCCAAGTCGTTTCCACTTAATAGGGGGATTTTCTAAGTTTCTGTGTTCGGAAAGTCAGGAATTGTCAGCTATAACCACTAATAGAGTTGCCACATAAGTCTCCATACACATCAAGGTCGAATGTGAATGGAGACCTCCTGACTCTCCACCGACCCATGATATCTACTGTAGAGTAAGAAGAACTGGCCAGTTGGAATTTCAACGATCGATCCTTTTTTTCCAGGGGAGAATAAAAAGTTTGGCCAAAACAACTGCATCCATGTTTGGCCGACAGTCATCACATGTGTGTGACCACACTCTAATGATGATGAGATGACTCTGCTCCTCTGTCAAAGTCTATACAGCAAAGCTAACAAGTAAATTACAGGAAACAGAGTGTCAGCTCATTGTAACTCCTTTAGAGGCCAGTATGAGAAGTCTTTACTCATTATGGAGCACACTGTACGATACTGGTCCACCATATTATTTCTTGGAAAATCCCTATAAAATACAATAAAATGTTTTTCTTTCTTATAAAAGCTCAACTTAATATTATTACGGATTCGCCGTCACTTCTGTATCTTCTTTCCAGGCTGCAGGCAGCGAGCGTGACGTCTCCTGGCCGCGCCACATGCGGACCAGTAAGGAGACTCCGAGCAGCAGCTGCCATCGTTCTCAGGACATTATGGTCTATTACATTAGCGTTTTCCAGTAACTCGCTGTAAATGCTTGATGTGATTTCGTGAAGCTTTCAATATTAATGGTTCGGTTACTTAAGATTTTTTTTTTAATCATTTTCATCTTTTTAATGATTCCGCAAAGCAGAACACTGCATAATGCTCAGTTCACATGCAGAATATTAATCTGATCGCCTGCAGAGGTGGCGGGATCTGGCCTTCATGGAAGCTGCTTTTTACGCCTATCTTCCTGCCGATCTTTATGCTTCCTAATCGGATAGGCATGTGACTGCAGCAACCAATCACTGTGTCCAAAACATCAACTCTGTGGCTAATGATTGGCTGCAGCAGTCACACAATAGGTAACATACAAAAAACTGCAACTGATCCTGCCGATCCCTGTACAGAGTAGAGATCCTGACCTCGCAGACCGTAGTGGTTACTACATGAGCTGAGATAGCCCTAACCACAGATTAGACGATGCTAGCTTGGTCCTATGCTGCCTAAAAGGCTGTCCTCCTTAAGAACCGTAGGGCAGAGCAGAGTGCTAATTACCTACAGAAGGGAAAACGTGCTGAAACTAAAAGAAATCCCAGAGTAAGTAAAACAAACAGCAAAATATAAAAAAAAGATTAAGTACGCACTGTTGGGATAATATTATGCCTACTTCCTAAAAAGAAACAGGGTAAAGACCATAAACAGCACAGAGAAAAACCCTAGCTGGTCTTTCACTGACTGGCTTAAACTACAGCAGTGTGAATGGATATCCAAATGAGACCAGCAGGAAATACCAGCAAGGGGAAAGTACATAAAGCCGCACCCGAAAGTTGATAGGGCAGAAAAATAAGTAGATGAAAACACCTGTTACCCTAAAAAGTCTGAAGTAAGGATAACAGAAACTAAACACCCAGAGAAAAGAAAGGTGTATCTGCTGTAGCTTGGCAGAAAGAGAAGCCGACCACCAAGCACTCAATGGTTGGAACCCAGCGCATGACACTTATCATGTACAAGTGCAGCAGTGGAGGGGCACAAACAAACATATCATAGATGAAATTACTGATCTGGAGGCCAGAGCAGTGCAGGGGTAGTAATGAGCTTTGGTGGTAGATTAAATTTGGTTTTTCGCGTCTTTCATATTTACCTGGGAGGTGGAGGGAATCCGCTGTTGGCAGCAGCCGTATTTTCAGAGCTGTAACTGAATCCTTGTTCATCAGTAGCAGCAGCTCAGCTCTGATAAATCCTTCTTTGTTTTCTTACAGTTCGTGGATAAGGTTGAGTTGATGTAACAGTACCTGGCATTATTATTATTATGTGAGGATCGCTTATGTTTGTGCCTACAACACAGAGTGATATTTGGAAACAGCAAGAAATCAACCGAAATAACTTCCCGCTTGGATTATAAGCCAATCTTAAAGTTAATGTCCACTTTTACAAAAACGTTTCTATATATCTTTAAAGTAGCCAGAGCTAAATTTTCAAATGTCCATGTATAGATATAGATTTACAAAAGTATGCGACTTTGAAGCTACCACTAAGGGGAGCTCCCTGTATACAGAGATACATGATAAGATCCTGTCTGCAGCCACCACTAGGGGGAGCTCCCTGTATACAGAGATACATGATAAGATCCTGTCTGCAGCCACCACTAGGGGGAGCTCCCTGTATACAGAGATACATGATAAGATCCTGCCTGCAGCCACCACTAGGGGGAGCTCCCTGTATACAGAGATACATGATAAGATCCTGTCTGCAGCCACCACTAGGGGGAGCTCCCTGTATACAGAGATACATGATAAGATCCTGTCTGCAGTCACCACTAGGGGGAGCTCCCTGTATACAGAGATACATGATAAGATTCTGTCTGCAGTCACCACTAGGGGGAGCTCCCTGTATACAGAGATACATGATAAGATCCTGTCTGCAGTCACCACTAGGGGGAGCTCCCTGTATACAGAGATACATGATAAGATCCTGTCTGCAGTCACCACTAGGGGGAGCTCCCTGTATACAGAGATACATGATAAGATCCTGTCTGCAGTCACCACTAGGGGAGCTCCCTGTATACAGAGATACATGATAAGATCCTGTCTGCAGCCACCACTAGGGGGAGCTCCCTGTATACAGAGATACATGATAAGATCCTGTCTGCAGTCACCACTAGGGGGAGCTCCCTGTATACAGAGATACATGATAAGATCCTGTCTGCAGTCACCACTAGGGGGAGCTCCCTGTATACAGAGATACATGATAAGATTCTGTCTGCAGCCACCACTAGGGGGAGCTCCCTGTATACAGAGATACATGATAAGATCCTGTCTGCAGTCACCACTAGGGGGAGCTCCCTGTATACAGAGATACATGATAAGATCCTGTCTGCAGTCACCACTAGGGGGAGCTCCCTGTATACAGAGATACATGATAAGATCCTGTCTGCAGTCACCACTAGGGGGAGCTCCCTGTATACAGAGATACATGATAAGATCCTGTCTGCAGTCACCACTAGGGGGAGCTCCCTGTATACAGAGATACATGATAAGATTCTGTCTGCAGCCACCACTAGGGGGAGCTCCCTGTATACAGAGATGCATGATCAGATCCTGTCTGCAGTCACCACTAGGGGGAGCTCCCTGTATACAGAGATACATGATAAGATCCTGTCTGCAGTCACCACTAGGGGAGCTCCCTGTATACAGAGATACATGATAAGATCCTGTCTGCAGCCACCACTAGGGGGAGCTCCCTGTATACAGAGATACAAGATAAGATCCTGTCTGCAGTCACCACTAGGGGGAACTCCCTGTATACAGAGATGCATGATCAGATCCTCTCTGCAGCCACCACTAGGGGGAGCTCCCTGTATACAGAGATACATGATAAGATCCTGTCTGCAGTCACCACTAGGGGGAGCTCCCTGTATACAGAGATACATGATAAGATCCTGTCTGCAGCCACCACTAGGGGGAGCTCCCTGTATACAGAGATACAAGATAAGATCCTGTCTGCAGTCACCACTAGGGGGAGCTCCCTGTATACAGAGATGCATGATCAGATCCTCTGCAGCCACCACTAGGGGGAGCTCCCTGTATACAGAGATACATGATAAGATCCTGTCTGCAGTCACCACTAGGGGGAGCTCCCTGTATACAGAGATACATGATAAGATCCTGTCTGCAGCCACCACTAGGGGGAGCTCCCTGTATACAGAAATACATGATAAGATTCTGTCTGCAGCCACCACTAGGGGGAGCTCCCTGTATACAGAGATACATGATAAGATCCTGTCTGCAGTCACCACTAGGGGAGCTCCCTGTATACAGAGATACATGATAAGATCCTGTCTGCAGCCACCACTAGGGGGAGCTCCCTGTATACAGAGATACAAGATAAGATCCTGTCTGCAGTCACCACTAGGGGGAACTCCCTGTATACAGAGATACATGATAAGATCCTATCTGCAGTCACCACTAGGGGGAGCTCCCTGTATACAGAGATACATGATAAGATTCTCTCTGCAACCACCACTAGGGGGAGCTCCCTGTATACAGAGATACATGATAAGATTCTGTCTGCAGTCACCACTAGGGGGAGCTCCCTGTATACAGAGATACATGATAAGATTCTCTCTGCAGCCACCACTAGGGGGAGCTCCCTGTATACAGAGATACATGATAAGATTCTCTCTGCAGCCACCACTAGGGGGAGCTCCCTGTATACAGAGATACATGATAATATTCTGTCTGCAGCCACCACTAGGGGGAGCTCCCTGTATACAGAGATACATGATAAGATCCTGTCTGCAGCCACCACTAGGGGGAGCTCCCTGTATACAGAGATACATGATAAGATCCTGTCTGCAGTCACCACTAGGGGGAGCTCCCTGTATACAGAGATACATGATAAGATCCTGTCTGCAGTCACCACTAGGGGGAGCTCCCTGTATACAGAGATACATGATAAGATTCTGTCTGCAGCCACCACTAGGGGGAGCTCCCTGTATACAGAGATACATGATAAGATCCTGTCTGCAGTCACCACAAGGGGGAGCTCCCTGTATACAGAGATACATGATAAGATCCTGTCTGCAGCCACCACTAGGGGGAGCTCCCTGTATACAGAGATACATGATAAGATCCTGTCTGCAGTCACCACTAGGGGGAGCTCCCTGTATACAGAGATACATGATAAGATTCTGTCTGCAGCCACCACTAGGGGGAGCTCCCTGTATACAGAGATACATGATCAGATCCTGTCTGCAGTCACCACTAGGGGGAGCTCCCTGTATACAGAGATACATGATAAGATCCTGTCTGCAGCCACCACTAGGGGGAGCTCCCTGTATACAGAGATACAAGATAAGATCCTGTCTGCAGTCACCACTAGGGGGAACTCCCTGTATCCAGAGATACATGATAAGATCCTATCTGCAGTCACCACTAGGGGGAGCTCCCTGTATACAGAGATACATGATAAGATTCTCTCTGCAGCCACCACTAGGGGGAGCTCCCTGTATACAGAGATACATGATAAGATCCTGTCTGCAGTCACCACTAGGGGGAGCTCCCTGTATACAGAGATACATGATAAGATCCTGTCTGCAGCCACCACTAGGGGGAGCTCCCTGTATACAGAGATACATGATAAGATTCTGTCTGCAGCCACCACTAGGGGGAGCTCCCTGTATACAGAGATACATGATAAGATCCTGTCTGCAGTCACCACTAGGGGAGCTCCCTGTATACAGAGATACATGATAAGATCCTGTCTGCAGCCACCACTAGGGGGAGCTCCCTGTATACAGAGATACAAGATAAGATCCTGTCTGCAGTCACCACTAGGGGGAGCTCCCTGTATACAGAGATACATGATAAGATCCTATCTGCAGTCACCACTAGGGGGAGCTCCCTGTATACAGAGATACATGATAAGATCCTGTCTGCAGCCACCACTAGGGGGAGCTCCCTGTATACAGAGATACATGATAAGATTCTGTCTGCAGTCACCACTAGGGGGAGCTCCCTGTATACAGAGATACATGATAAGATTCTCTCTGCAGCCACCACTAGGGGGAGCTCCCTGTATACAGAGATACATGATAATATTCTGTCTGCAGCCACCACTAGGGGGAGCTCCCTGTATACAGAGATACATGATAAGATCCTGTCTGCAGTCACCACTAGGGGAGCTCCCTGTATACAGAGATACATGATAAGATCCTGTCTGCAGCCACCACTAGGGGGACCTCCCTGTATACAGAGATACAAGATAAGATCCTGTCTGCAGTCACCACTAGGGGGAACTCCCTGTATACAGAGATACATGATAAGATCCTATCTGCAGTCACCACTAGGGGGAGCTCCCTGTATACAAAGATACATGATAAGATTCTCTCTGCAGCCACCACTAGGGGGAGCTCCCTGTATACAGAGATACATGATAAGATTCTGTCTGCAGTCACCACTAGGGGGAGCTCTGTTATGATCCTTAATGGCCGAGGATCACGAATAGACCAGCAAGTGAATAAACTAAGGACAAGCTCTAGGGAGATGGTAACTGGACTGATCGCAAATCTGAACCTATCCAACACAAATAGAGGTAGCCGGTGAACGTGCCTAAAAAATTCCTAGACGTCTCGAGCAAGCCTGAGGAACTAGCTACCCCTAAAGAGAAAGAAAGACCTCGCTTGCCTCCAGATAAATAATCCCCAAAGATATAGTAGCCCCCAACAAATATTAACGGTGAAGTAAGAAGAAGGCACATACGTAGGGATGAAATCAGATTCAGCAAAAGAGGCCCACTAGTACTAGAAAGCAGAAAATAGAGCAGGGGTCTATGCGATCAATAAAAAGCCCTTACAAAATATCCATCCTGAGATTTCAAGAACCCACGCACCAACTAATGGTGTGTGGGGAGAAACTCAGTCCACTAGAGCATCCAGCAAGCGAGGGAATCACATTTTAGCAAGCTGGACAAGAAAACATGATAAACACTGCTGATCAAAAAATGAGCAAACAAAACTTAGCTTGTCCTGGATGGACTGGGAGCAAGGTAGTCAGAAGGAATCTGAGTAGCACTGATTACATCGACAGCCGGCAACAAGTGAAAGCAAAACAGAGCTATATAGGAACCTCCCAGAGGATAATGAACCAGCTGATAGCCAGAGACCAGCAGGATAACAAACAAAGCCACCAGGGGGAGCCCAAAGCAAAAGTCACACCATACCACCAGTGACCACAAGAGGGAGCCTGAAAACAGAGTTCACAACAGTACCCCCCCCTTAAGGAGGGGTCACCGAACCCTCATGAAAACCCCCAGGGCGATCAGGATGAGCCACATGGAAGGCACGAACCAAATCGGCCGCATGAACATCAGAGGCGACAACCCAAGAATTATCCTCCTGACCATAGCCCTTCCACTTGACCAAATACTGGAGCCTCCATCTAGAAACACGAGAATCCAAGATCTTCTCCACCACGTATTCCAATTCTCCCTCAACCAGCACCGGGGCAGGAGGCTCAACCGGAGGAACCACAGGTACCAAATACCTCCGCAACAACGAGCGATGGAACACATTATGAATAGCAAATGATGCCGGGAGGTCCAGACGGAATGACACGGGGCCAAGGACTTCCAGAATCTTATAAGGACCGATAAACCGAGGCTTGAACTTAGGAGAGGAGACCTTCATAGGAACGAAGCGAGAAGACAACCACACCAAGTCCCCAACGCGAAGTCGGGGACCCACACAGCGACGGCGGTTGGCAAAGAGCTGAGCCTTCTCTTGTGACAACTTCAAATTGTCCACCACATGATTCCAAATCTGATGCAACCTATCCACCACAACATCCACTCCAGGACAGTCAGAAGGCTCCACCTGACCCGAGGAAAAACGAGGATGAAACCCCGAATTGCAAAAAAAAGGAGAAACCAAAGTAGCAGAACTAGCCCGATTATTGAGGGCAAACTCGGCCAACGGCAAAAAAGTAACCCAGTCGTCCTGGTCAGCAGAAACAAAACATCTTAAATAAGTCTCCAAGGTCTGATTAGTTCGCTCGGTTTGGCCATTCGTCTGAGGATGGAAGGCCGACGAAAAAGACAATTCAATGCCCAACTTAGCACAAAAGGTCCGCCAAAATCTAGACACAAACTGGGATCCTCTGTCAGAAACAATGTTCTCAGGAATCCCGTGTGTTGTGAAATTGGATTTTGGGCTCCCCCGGTGGCCACTGGTGGAATTGAACTGGTGTGCATCATCCCCTCTGTTCACCTGTTTCCATCAGGATGTGGGAGTCGCTATTTAACCTTGCTCCTCTGTCACTTCCATGCCGGTCAACATTGTAATCAGAAGCCTTTCTGTGCATGTTCCTGCTGCTAGACAACTCCCAGCTAAGTTGGACTTTAGTCCTCGTTTGTTTTTGCATTTTGTTCCAGTTCACAGCTGTAGTTTCGTTTCTGTGTCTGGAAAGCTCTTGTGATCTGAAATTGCCACTCTGATGTTATGAGTTAATACTAGAGTCTTAAAGTAATTTCAGGATGGTATTTTGATAGGGTTTTCAGCTGACCATGAAAGTGCCCTTTCTGTCTTCCTGCTATCTAGTAAGCGGACCTCAATTTTGCTAAACCTATTTTCATACTACGTTTGTCATTTCATCTAAAATCACCGCCAATATATGTGGGGGCCTCTGTCTGCCTATCGGGGAAATTTCTCTAGAGGTGAGCCAGGACTATATTTTCCTCTGCCAGGATTAGTTAGTCCTCCGGCCGGCGCTGGGCGTCTAGGGATAAAAACGTAGGCAACGCTACCCGGCTACTGTTAGTTGTGCGGCAGGTTTAGTTCATGGTCAGTTTAGTTTCCATCCTTCCAAGAGCTAGTACTTATGTTTGCTGGACTATGTTCTCTTGCCATTGAGAACCATAACAGTTTGACCGGCCCAAAACGGGTTAAATTAATTGACAGAGAAAGGAGAGAAAAGAGAAGTCTGCTGAAGATTTTTTTTTTTTCCCTTCCCTTCAGTTCTGAGTGTGCTTGTAATTGAATCTCTTGCAAGTCTGCCTATATTGCAGCCTTTCTCTCTCTCTCTCTCCTTCTAATCCTGGAATGGCTCTGTGTTCACCTGTTTAAAATGGATATTCAGAGTTTAGCTACAGGTTTGAATAATCTCACCACGAAAGTTCAAAATTTACAAGATTTTGTTGTTCATGTTCCTATATCTGAACCTAGAATTCCTTTGCCTGAATTTTTCTCGGGGAATAGATCTTGCTTTCAAAATTTCAAAAATAATTGCAAGTTGTTTTTGTCCCTGAAATCTCGCTCTGCTGGAGATCCTGCTCAGCAGGTCAGGATTGTGATTTCCTTGCTCCGGGGCGACCCTCAGGATTGGGCTTTTGCATTGGCTCCAGGGGATCCTGCGTTGCTCAATGTGGATGCGTTTTTTCTGGCCTTGGGGTTGCTTTATGAGGAACCTCAGTTAGAGCTTCAGGCGGAAAAGGCCTTGATGTCCCTATCTCAGGGGCAAGACGAAGCTGAAATATACTGCCAGAAATTCCGTAAATGGGCTGTGCTTACTCAGTGGAATGAGTGCGCCCTGGCGGCGAATTTCAGAGAGGGTCTCTCTGATGCCATTAAGGATGTTATGGTGGGGTTCCCTGTGCCTGCGGGTCTGAATGAGTCCATGACAATGGCTATCCAGATCGATAGGCGTCTGCGGGAGCGCAAACCTGTGCACCATTTGGCGGTGTCTACTGAGAAGACGCCAGAGAATATGCAATGTGATAGAATTCTGTCCAGAAGTGAACGGCAGAATTTAAGACGAAAAAATGGGTTGTGCTTCTATTGCGGTGATTCAACTCATGTTATATCAGCATGCTCTAAGCGTACTAAGAAGCTTGATAAGTCTGTTTCAATTGGCACTTTACAGTCTAAGTTTATTCTATCTGTGACCCTGATTTGTTCTTTATCATCTATTACCGCGGATGCCTATGTCGACTCTGGCGCCGCTTTGAGTCTTATGGATTGGTCCTTTGCCAAACGCTGTGGGTATGATTTAGAGCCTCTTGAAACTCCTATACCCCTGAAGGGGATTGACTCCACCCCATTGGCTAGTAATAAACCACAATACTGGACACAAGTAACTATGCGGATTAATCCGGATCATCAGGAGATTATTCGCTTTCTTGTGCTGTATAACCTACATGATGTGTTGGTGCTTGGATTGCCATGGCTGCAATCTCATAACCCAGTCCTTGACTGGAAAGCTATGTCTGTGTTAAGCTGGGGATGTAAGGGGACGCATGGGGACGTACCTGTGGTTTCCATTTCATCATCTATTCCCTCTGAGATTCCTGAATTCTTGACTGAATATCGTGACGTTTTTGAAGAACCTAAGCTTGGTTCATTACCTCCGCACCGGGAGTGCGATTGTGCCATAGATTTGATTCCGGGTAGTAAATACCCTAAGGGTCGTTTATTTAATCTGTCTGTGCCTGAACATGCTGCTATGCGAGAATATATAAAGGAGTCCTTGGAAAAGGGACATATTCGTCCTTCGTCATCTCCCTTAGGAGCCGGTTTTCTCTTTGTGGCTAAGAAAGATGGCTCTTTGAGACCGTGTATTGATTATCGGCTTTTGAATAAAATCACGGTTAAATATCAATATCCGTTGCCACTGCTGACTGATTTGTTTGCTCGCATAAAGGGGGCCAAGTGGTTCTCTAAGATAGATCTCCGTGGGGCGTATAATTTGGTGCGAATTAAGCAGGGGGATGAGTGGAAGACCGCATTTAATACGCCCGAGGGCCACTTTGAGTATTTGGTGATGCCTTTTGGTCTTTCAAATGCCCCTTCAGTCTTTCAGTCCTTTATGCATGACATTTTCCGTGATTATTTGGATAAATTTATGATTGTGTATCTGGATGATATTTTGATTTTTTCGGATGACTGGGACTCTCATGTCCAGCAGGTCAGGAGGGTTTTTCAGGTTTTGCGGTCTAATTCCTTGTGTGTGAAGGGTTCTAAGTGCGTTTTTGGGGTTCAAAAGATTTCCTTTTTGGGATATATTTTTTCCCCCTCTTCCATCGAGATGGATCCTGTCAAGGTTCAGGCTATTTGTGATTGGACGCAACCCTCTTCTCTTAAGAGTCTTCAGAAATTTTTGGGCTTTGCTAACTTTTATCATCGATTTATTGCTGGTTTTTCTGATGTTGTTAAACCATTGACTGATTTGACTAAGAAGGGTGCTGATGTTGCTGATTGGTCCCCTGCTGCTGTGGAGGCCTTTCGGGAGCTTAAGCGCCGCTTTTCTTCCGCCCCTGTGTTGCGTCAGCCTGATGTTGCTCTTCCTTTTCAGGTTGAGGTCGACGCTTCTGAAATCGGAGCTGGGGCAGTTTTGTCGCAGAGAAGTTCCGATTGTTCCGTGATGAGACCTTGTGCCTTTTTCTCGCGTAAATTTTCGCCCGCCGAGCGGAATTATGATGTTGGGAATCGGGAGCTTTTGGCCATGAAGTGGGCTTTTGAGGAGTGGCGTCATTGGCTTGAGGGGGCTAGACATCAGGTGGTGCTATTGACTGACCACAAAAATCTAATTTATCTTGAGTCCGCCAGACGCCTGAATCCTAGACAGGCGCGCTGGTCGTTGTTTTTCTCTCGGTTTAATTTTGTGGTGTCCTACCTGCCGGGTTCTAAGAATGTTAAGGCGGATGCCCTTTCTAGGAGTTTTGAGCCTGACTCCCCTGGTAACTCTGAACCTACAGGTATCCTTAAGGATGGAGTGATATTGTCTGCCGTTTCTCCAGACCTGCGGCGGGCCTTGCAGGAGTTTCAGGCGGATAGACCTGATCGTTGCCCACCTGGTAGACTGTTTGTTCCTGATGATTGGACCAGTAAAGTCATTTCTGAGGTTCATTCTTCTGCGTTGACAGGTCATCCTGGAATCTTTGGTACCAGGGATTTGGTGGCAAGGTCCTTCTGGTGGCCTTCCCTGTCTCGAGATGTGCGAGGCTTTGTGCAGTCTTGTGACGTTTGTGCTCGGGCCAAGCCTTGTTGTTCTCGGGCTAGTGGATTGTTGTTGCCCTTGCCTATCCCGAAGAGGCCCTGGACGCACATCTCGATGGATTTTATTTCGGATCTTCCTGTTTCTCAGAAGATGTCTGTCATCTGGGTGGTGTGTGACCGTTTCTCTAAGATGGTCCATTTGGTTCCCCTGCCTAAGTTGCCTTCTTCTTCCGAGTTGGTTCCTCTGTTTTTTCAAAATGTGGTCCGTTTGCATGGTATTCCGGAGAATATCGTTTCTGACAGAGGAACCCAATTCGTGTCTAGATTTTGGCGAGCATTCTGTGCTAGGATGGGCATAGATTTGTCTTTCTCGTCTGCTTTCCATCCTCAGACAAATGGCCAGACCGAGCGGACGAATCAGACCTTGGAGACATATTTGAGGTGTTTTGTGTCTGCAGATCAGGATGATTGGGTTGCTTTTTTGCCTTTAGCGGAGTTTGCCCTCAATAATCGGGCCAGCTCTGCCACCTTGGTGTCTCCTTTTTTCTGTAATTCGGGGTTTCATCCTCGATTTTCTTCTGGTCAGGTGGAATCTTCGGATTGTCCTGGAGTGGATGCTGTGGTGGAGAGGTTGCATCAGATTTGGGGGCAGGTAGTGGACAATTTGAAGTTGTCCCAGGAGAAGACTCAGCTTTTTGCCAACCGCCGGCGTCGGGTTGGTCCTCGGCTTTGTGTTGGGGACTTGTTGTGGTTGTCTTCTCGTTTTGTCCCTATGAGGGTTTCTTCTCCTAAGTTTAAGCCTCGGTTCATCGGCCCGTACAAGATATTGGAGATTCTTAACCCTGTGTCCTTCCGTTTGGACCTCCCTGCATCTTTTTCTATTCATAATGTTTTTCATCGGTCATTGTTGCGCAGGTATGAGGTACCGGTTGTGCCTTCCGTTGAGCCTCCTGCTCCGGTGTTGGTTGAGGGCAAGTTGGAGTACGTTGTGGAAAAAATCTTGGACTCCCGTGTTTCCAGACGGAAACTCCAGTATCTGGTCAAATGGAAGGGATACGGTCAGGAGGATAATTCTTGGGTGACTGCCTCTGATGTTCATGCCTCCGATCTGGTCCGTGCCTTTCATAGGGCTCATCCTGATCGCCCTGGTGGTTCTGGTGAGGGTTCGGTGCCCCCTCCTTGAGGGGGGGGTACTGTTGTGAAATTGGATTTTGGGCTCCCCCGGTGGCCACTGGTGGAATTGAACTGGTGTGCATCATCCCCTCTGTTCACCTGTTTCCATCAGGATGTGGGAGTCGCTATTTAACCTTGCTCCTCTGTCACTTCCATGCCGGTCAACATTGTAATCAGAAGCCTTTCTGTGCATGTTCCTGCTGCTAGACAACTCCCAGCTAAGTTGGACTTTAGTCCTCGTTTGTTTTTGCATTTTGTTCCAGTTCACAGCTGTAGTTTCGTTTCTGTGTCTGGAAAGCTCTTGTGATCTGAAATTGCCACTCTGATGTTATGAGTTAATACTAGAGTCTTAAAGTAATTTCAGGATGGTATTTTGATAGGGTTTTCAGCTGACCATGAAAGTGCCCTTTCTGTCTTCCTGCTATCTAGTAAGCGGACCTCAATTTTGCTAAACCTATTTTCATACTACGTTTGTCATTTCATCTAAAATCACCGCCAATATATGTGGGGGCCTCTGTCTGCCTATCGGGGAAATTTCTCTAGAGGTGAGCCAGGACTATATTTTCCTCTGCCAGGATTAGTTAGTCCTCCGGCCGGCGCTGGGCGTCTAGGGATAAAAACGTAGGCAACGCTACCCGGCTACTGTTAGTTGTGCGGCAGGTTTAGTTCATGGTCAGTTTAGTTTCCATCCTTCCAAGAGCTAGTACTTATGTTTGCTGGACTATGTTCTCTTGCCATTGAGAACCATAACACCCGTGCAAACGAACCATATTTTGAAAAAATAGTGGAACCAACTCGGAGGAGGAAGGCAACTTAGGCAAGGGCACCAAATGGACCATCTTAGAAAAACGATCACACACCACCCAGATGACAGACATTCTCTGAGAGACAGGGAGATCTGAAATAAAATCCATGGAAATGTGCGTCCAAGGCCTCTTCGGGACAGGCAAAGGTAACAGCAAACCACTGGCACGAGAACAGCAAGGCTTCGCCCGAGCACAAATTCCACAAGACTGCACAAAGGAACGCACATCCCGCGACAAGGAAGGCCACCAAAAAGACCTGGCCACCAAGTCTCTGGTACCAAATATTCCAGGATTGCCCGCCAACACCGAAGAATGAACCTCGGAGATGACTCTGTTGGTTCATCTATCCGGGACAAACAGTCTCTCCGGTGGACATTGGTCAGGTCTATCCGCCTGAAACTCTTGCAGCACACGTCGCAAATCTGGGGAGATGGCAGACAAAATCACCCCTTCTCTAAGGATACCAGCCGGCTCTGAATCTCCAGGAGAGTCAGGCACAAAACTCCTAGAAAGAGCATCAGCCTTCACATTCTTCGAACCAGGCAGGTACGAAACCACGAAATCAAAATGATAGAAAAACAACGACCAACGAGCCTGTCTGGGATTCAGCCGCTTGGCCGACTCGAGGTAAATCAAATTCTTGTGATCAGTCAAGACCACCACACGATGTTTAGCTCCCTCGAGCCAATGTCGCCACTCCTCAAATGCCCACTTCATAGCCAACAGCTCCCGATTACCGACATCATAATTCCGCTCGGCAGGCGAAAACTTTCTTGAAAAGAAAGCACATGGCTTCATCACAGAGCCATCGGGGCTTCTCTGCGACAAAACAGCCCCCGCTCCAATCTCGGAAGCATCAACCTCCACCTGGAAGGGAAGTGAGACATCTGGCTGACACAAGACCGGAGCCGAAGAAAACCGACGCTTCAGCTCCCGAAAGGCCTCCACAGCCGCAGAAGACCAATTAGTCACATCAGAACCCTTCTTGGTCAAATCCGTCAAAGGCTTAACAACGCCAGAAAAATTAGCTATGAAGCGACGGTAAAAATTAGCAAAACCCAAGAACTTCTGAAGACTCTTAACAGATGTAGGCTGCGTCCAGTCATGAATAGCCTGAACCTTGACTGGGTCCATCTCAATAGTAGAAGGAGAAAAAATGAAACCCAAAAAAGAAATCTTCTGGACTCCAAAAAGACATTTTGAGCCCTTCACAAATAAAGCATTGTCACGCAGGACCTGAAATACCATCCTGACCTGCTTCACATGGGACTCCCAATCATCCGAAAAAAACAGAATATCATCCAGATACACAATCATAAACTTATCCAGATATTCACGGAAGATGTCGTGCATAAAGGACTGAAAGACAGAAGGAGCGTTAGAAAGTCCAAAAGGCATCACCAAGTACTCAAAGTGGCCTTCGGGCGTATTAAATGCAGTTTTCCATTCATCACCCTGTTTTATACGCACAAGGTTATACGCACCACGAAGATCTATCTTGGTGAACCAACTAGACCCCCTAATGCGAGCAAACAAATCAGTTAACAATGGCAAAGGATACTGAAATTTGACCGTGATTTTATTCAAAAGGCGATAATCAATACAGGGTCTCAGGGAACCATCCTTTTTAGCCACAAAAAAGAATCCTGCACCAAGAGGGGATGAGGACGGGCGAATTTGTCCCCTCTCTAAAGACTCCTTTATATAACTCCGCATGGCAGCATGCTCCGGCACAGATAAATTGAAAAGTCGTCCCTTAGGAAACTTACTACCAGGAATCAAATTTATAGCACAATCACAATCCCTATGAGGAGGTAGAGAACTGAGTTTGGGCTCATCAAATACATCCTGGTAGTCTGACAAAAACGTAGGGACTTCAGAAGGAGTGGACAAAGCAATTGACACCACAGGAGCGTCACCATGAATTCCCGGACAACCCCAACTTGACACCGACATAGCTTTCCAATCCAGGACTGGATTATGAGTCTGCAACCATGGTAGACCCAACACGACGACATCATGCAAATTATGCAGTACAAGAAAGCGAATCACCTCCTGATGAACAGGAGTCATGCACATGGTCACTTGTGTCCAGTACTGAGGTCTATTCGTAGCCAATGGTGTAGAATCAATTCCCCTTAGTGGAATAGGGAATTTTAAAGGCTCCAAATCAAAACCACAGCGCCTGGCAAATGACCAATCCATCAGACTCAGGGCGGCACCTGAATCTACAAAAGCATTAACCGGGTAAGATGACAGGGTACAAATCAGGGTAACAGACAAAATGAACTTAGGCTGTAAAGTACCAATGGTGACAGATTTATCAACTTTTTTTTTGCGCTTAGAGCATGCTGAGATAACATGAGCTGAGTCACCACAGTAAAAGCACAACCCATTTTGCCATCTATAATTTTGCTGTTCACTTCTGGTCAGAATTCTGTCACATTGCATAGATTCAGGTGTCTGTTCAGAAGACACCGCCAAATGGTGCACAGGTTTGCGCTCCCGCAAACGCCGATCAATCTGAATGGCCAGAGTCATTGACTCATTTTCAGACCTGCAGGCGTAGGGAACCCCACCATGACATTCTTAATGGCTTCAGAAAGACCTTCTCTGAAATTTGCAGCCAGAGCACACTCATTCCACTGAGTAAGCACCGACCATTTCCGAAATTTCTGGCAGTACACCTCTGCTTCATCTTGCCCCTGCGAGAGGGCCAATAACGTTTTTTCAGCCTGGTTCTCAAGATTAGGTTCCTCATAGAGCAATCCAAGGGCTAGAAAAAACGCATCTACACTAAGCAATGCAGGATCCTCTGGCGCCAATGCGAAGGCCCAATCTTGAGGGTCACCGCGCAAAAAGGAAATGATAATCTTAACTTGCTGAACGGCATCACCAGAGGAACGAGGTTTCAAAGAAAGAAACAACTTACAATTGTTCCTAAAATTCAGGAACCTAGATCTATCTCCAGAAAACAACTCCGGAATAGGTATTCTAGGATCTGACATAGGACTGTGAACAACAAAATCCTGAGTACTTTGAACCCTAGCAGCAAGATGATCCAGACTGGAAGCCAAGCTCTGGACATCCATGTCAGCAGCTGAACCCAGAGCCACACCAAGATTAAGAGGAGGAGAGAAGCTAGCCACAGCAGCTAGACACACGGCAAAAAAAAAAAAAAAAAAAAATTCCCAAGGCTTCTTTTCTCCTGCTTCTGCCATGCAATTAACACTTTACTGGCCGGCTGTACTGTTATGATCCTTAATGGCCGAGGATCACGAATAGACCAGCAAGTGAATAAACTAAGGACAAGCTCTAGGGAGATGGTAACTGGACTGATCGCAAATCTGAACTTATCCAACACAAATAGAGGTAGCCGGTGAACGTGCCTAAAAAATTCCTAGACGTCTCGAGCCAGCCTGAGGAACTAGCTACCCCTAAAGAGAAAGAAAGACCTCGCTTGCCTCCAGAGAAATAATCCCCAAAGATATAGTAGCCCCCAACAAATATTAACGGTGAAGTAAGAAGAAGGCACATACGTAGGGATGAAATCAGATTCAGCAAAAGAGGCCCACTAGTACTAGAAAGCAGAAAATAGAGCAGGGGTCTATGCGATCAATAAAAAACCCTTACAAAATATCCATCCTGAGATTTCAAGAACCCACGCACCAACTAATGGTGTGTGGGGAGAAACTCAGTCCACTAGAGCATCCAGCAAGCGAGGGAATCACATTTTAGCAAGCTGGACAAGAAAACATGATAAACACTGCTGATCAAAAAATGAGCAAACAAAACTTAGCTTGTCCTGGATGGACTGGGAGCAAGGTAGTCAGAAGGAATCTGAGTAGCACTGATTACATCGACAGTCGGCAACAAGTGGAAGTAAAACAGAGCTATATAGGAACCTCCCAGAGGATAACGAACCAGCTGATAGCCAGAGGCCAGCAGGATAACAGACAAAGCCACCAGGGGGAGCCCAAAGCAAAAGTCACACCATACCACCAGTGACCACAAGAGGGAGCCTGAAAACAGAGTTCACAACAGAGCTCCCTGTATACAGAGATACATGATAAGATCCTGTCTGCAGCCACCACTAGGGGGAGCTCCCTGTATACAGAGATACATGATAAGATTCTCTCTGCAGCCACCACTAGGGGGAGCTCCCTGTATACAGAGATACATGATAATATCCTGTCTGCAGCCACCACTAGGGGGAGCTCCCTGTATACAGAGATACAAGATAAGATCCTGTCTGCAGTCACCACTAGGGGGAACTCCCTGTATACAGAGATACATGATAAGATCCTGTCTGCAGTCACCACTAGGGGGAACTCCCTGTATACAGACATACATGATAAGATTCTGTCTGCAGTCACCACTAGGGGGAGCTCCTTGTATACAGAGATACATGATAAGATTCTGTCTGCAGTCACCACTAGGGGGAGCTCCCTGTATACAGAGATACATGATAAGATTCTCTCTGCAGCCACCACTAGGGGGAGCTCCCTGTATACAGAGATACATGATAATATCCTGTCTGCAGCCACCACTAGGGGTAGCTCCCTGTATACAGAGATACATGATAATATCCTGTCTGCAGCCACCACTAGGGGGAGCTCCTTGTAGACAGAGATACGTGATAAGATTCTGTCTGTAGCCACCACTAGGGGGAGCTTCCTGTATACAGAGATACATTATAAGATCCTGTCTGCAGTCACCACTAGGGGGAGCTCCCTGTATACAGAGATACATGATAAGATCCTGTCTGCAGCTACCACTAGGGGGAGCTCCTTGTATACAGAGATACATGATAAGATTCTGTCTGTAGCCACCACTAGGGGGAGCTTCCTGTATACAGAGATACATGATAAGATCCTGTCTGCAGCCACCACTAGGGGGAGCTCCTTGTATACAGAGATACATGATAAGATTCTGTCTGTAGCCACCACTAGGGGGAGCTTCCTGTATACAGAGATACATGATAAGATCCTGTCTGCAGCCACCACTAGGGGGAGCTCCCTGTATATAGAGATACATGATAAGATCCTGTCTGCAGCCACCACTAGGGGGAGCTCCCTGTATATAGAGATACATGATCAGATTCTGTCTGCAGTCCCCACTAGGGGGAGCTCCCTGTATACAGAGATACATGATAAGATCCTGTCTGCAGCCACCACTAGGGGGAGCTTCCTGTATACAGAGATACATGATAAGATCCTGTCTGCAGCCACCACTAGGGGGAGCTCCCTGTATATAGAGATACATGATAAGATCCTGTCTGCAGCCACCACTAGGGGGAGCTCCCTGTATATAGAGATACATGATCAGATTCTGTCTGCAGTCCCCACTAGGGGGAGCTCCCTGTATATAGAGATACATGATAAGATCCTGTCTGCAGCCACCACTAGGGGAAGCTCCCTGTATACAGAGATACATGATAAGGTCCTGTCTGCAGTCACCACTACGGGGAGCTCCCTGTATACAGAGATACATGATAAGATCCTGTCTGCAGCCACCACTAGGGGGAGCTCCCTGTATATAGAGATACATGATAAGATACTGTCTGCAGCCACCACTAGGGTGAGCTCCCTGTATACAGATATACATGATAAGATCCTGTCTGCAGCCACCACTAGGGGGAGCTCCCTGTATATAGAGATACATGATAAGATCCTGTCTGCAGCCACCACTAGGGGGAGCTCCCTGTATACAGAGATACATGATAAGGTCCTGTCTGCAGTCACCACTAGGGGGAGCTCCCTGTATACAGAGATATATGATAAGATCCTGTCTGCAGCCACCACTAGGGGGAGCTCCCTGTATATAGAGATACATGATAAGATCCTGTCTGCAGCCACCACTAGGGGAAGCTCCCTGTATACAGAGATACATGATAAGGTCCTGTCTGCAGTCACCACTAGGGGGAGCTCCCTGTATACAGAGATATATGATAAGATCCTGTCTGCAGCCACCACTAGGGGGAGCTCCCTGTATACAGATATACATGATAAGATCCTGTCTGCAGCCACCACTAGGGGGAGCTCCCTGTATATAGAGATACATGATAAGATCCTGTCTGCGGCTACCACTAGGGGGAGCTCCCTGTATACAGAGATACATGATAAGATCCTGTCTGCAGCCACCACTAGGGGGAGCTCTCTGTATACAGAGATACATGATAAGATTCTGTCTGCAGCCACCACTAGGGGGAGCTCCCTGTATACAGAGATACATGATAAGATTCTGTCTGCAGCCACCACTAGGGGGAGCTCCCTGTATACAGAGATACATGATAAGATCCTGTCTGCAGCCACCAGTAGGGGGAGCTCCCTGTATACAGAGATACATGATAAGATCCTGTCTGCAGCCACCACTAGGGGCAGCTCCCTGTATATAGAGATACATGATCAGATTCTGTCTGCAGTCCCCACTAGGGGGAGCTCCCTGTATACAGAGATACATGATAAGATCCTGTCTGCAGCCACCACTAGGGGGAGCTCCCTGTATATAGAGATACATGATAAGATCCTGTCTGCAGCCACCACTAGGGGGAGCTCCCTGTATATAGAGATACATGATAAGATCCTGTCTGCAGTCACCACTAGGGGGAGCTCCCTGTATACAGAGATACATGATAAGATCCTGTCTGCAGTCACCACTAGGGGGAGCTCCCTGTATACAGAGATACATGA
Organism: Ranitomeya variabilis; assembly: GCF_051348905.1. Lineage (NCBI taxonomy): Eukaryota > Metazoa > Chordata > Amphibia > Anura > Dendrobatidae > Ranitomeya > Ranitomeya variabilis. Next base: position 27,222,478 of record NC_135232.1, read on the forward strand.
TAAGATCCTGTCTGCAGCCACCACTAGGGGGAGCTCCCTGTATACAGATATACATGATAAGATCCTGTCTGCAGCCACCACTAGGGGGAGCTCCCTGTATATAGAGATACATGATAAGATCCTGTCTGCAGCCACCACTAGGGGGATCACACTGCATAAATGTAATAGCACAGTATACAGAAAGCTCAAGAGCTTCCCCTAGTGGTGACTGCAGGTGATTTGGAGCTTTGCACTTTATCTAAATATTCACTTTAACAAGTAATATGTAATTTTACAGGTGTAGTAGATCAGTGATGTCTGTGTCCTTTACCAATTGTTGAATGGAAGGGGCAGAAATGAAAGTCCTAGAGCCAGGTTCCTGTCTGCTGAAAATAATAAAAAAATCCTCTCTATATAATACATTTACTTTGTAATTCCGCAGTTTTCCTTAAGGTTTTCCCCTGAGACATCACCACACTGTAATGTAATCTCTCTGGTGTTGTAATAGTTAATTTCTTCGCTATCTTGGACTAACCAAGAATAACAGGATTAGGACTGGGAGATGTTTGACTGAAGCCACCAGTGTTCAGGAGACGAGTCTGGTCTTGTGGTCGCATCGTCCTGTGCAGCAGCTGTGCCGCATAGTCTACATGTAGGGAGCGGAGGGGCAGAAATGTGCACAAGTCGTGTCTTGTTTTCCAGAGCAGCGCGGCCGCTTCTCAGGAACATGTTTGTATGAGACGGTATGAATGAGCCTCATTTACTGACAGTCCTGGGCCCGGATACAAACGTTTGACTTCCTCTACTTGTCTTTATTTGCTTTCCAATAACACACCCCATGCCACATCAGAACATCCGGACTTACGACACTGGAGCATTGGAATTAGCATCATGGACCCCTTCCTGTAAGAATGTCCCCCATCCTGGGCTCTTTCCAGGTATATGCAAAAATGTCCTCCTTCCTGTAAACATGCTCCCCATCCTGACCCCTTTAAGTAGTAATGTCCCCGTCATGGACCCCTTCCTGTAATAATGTCCTCCATCCTAAGCCCCTTTGAATAATAATGTTCCCCATCCTTTGCCTCCTTGAATAATAATGTCCCTCATCTTAGGCCCCTTACAGAAATAATATCCTCCATCCTTGGCCCTTTCCTAGTATAATCTCCCCTATTCTGGTCCCCTTTTTGGTACAGTGTTCCACATCCTGGGCCCCATCAAGTAATAATGTCTGCCATTCTGGCCCCTTGCTGGGGTAATATCCTCCATCCTGGCCCCATCCAGTAATAATGTCCCCCATTCTGTGCCTCTTCCAGTATTAATGTCCCCCATGCTGTGCCTCTTCCAGTAATAATGTCCTATATCCTGGCCACCTCCTGGTATAATGACCCCCATCCTGGGCCCCTTCCAGTAATAATGTCCCCCATCCTGGGCTCTCCAGTAATAATGTCCCCCATTCTGTGCCCCTTCCAGTAATAATGTCCCCCATTCTGTGCCCCTTCCAGTAATAATTTCCCTCATTCTGTGCCCCTTACAGTAATAATTTCCCCCCATTCTGTGCCATTTCCTGTGCTATCGCGTAGCCAGCCACAGATAGTGCATGATGTCACTGTCATGTGCCATCCATGACAGGCAAGCTAACGTCAACTGCCAGCCTCTGATTGGCCGTGTGCATTGATGTACAGGAAGTGGTGGGTCCCTGCCCTGCAATACATTTCAGCTGAATGTGCATCCTCAGATGCACGTCCAGCTGTAATAGACGTTGACGATGGTGCCTCCCTTCACAGGGCTCGGTTGCGGTTGCACCCTCTACGACAGGGGTGGGGATCATTTGCTGCGGCCCGCAGCCACTTTGCCCGTTATTGGCCGCAGGACTTTTAATTCTGCAGAGCTGCATGCAGATGGCCGCTGTGTGGCCCTGTGCCGCCCCATTGCTCATTTAATTTATCGGTATCATAGATGTCGATACAGTTGAAAGCAGTGATGGAGGAGAGAGCGTCAGACCTCCCTCTCACATCACTCCCTCTCTGTTTGTGACTCAGCGGGCGCACGATGACATCACTTCATGATGTTCCAGAAGTGGAGCCGATGAGACCTGAGTAACAGAGCCACGGGGAACAAGGAGGAGGGGTAAGTATTGTGTGAGTGTTTGTATGCATTATACTGTGTGTGTGTGCGTGCGTGTGTTTGTGTGTGTGTGTGTAGGGGCTTCACTATACTGTGTGTGTCTGCACTATACTGTGTATTGGGGAGCTGTGCGTGCACTATATTGTGTGTTGGTGGGGAGCTGCACTGTACTGAGTGTTGGGAGGGAGCTGCACTGTACTGTGTGTTGGGGGAGCTGCATTGTACTCTGTGGTGGAAGCTGCACTGTACTGTGTGTTGAGGGGAGCTGCACTGTGTTGTGTGTTTGGGGAGCTGCACTATACTGTGTTGGGGAGAGCTGCACTATACTGTGTGTGGGGGGAACTGCACTATACTGTGTGTGGGGGGAACTGCACTGTACTGTGTGTGTGGGGGGGCTGCACTATACTGTGGGTTGGGGGAGCAGCACTGTACTGTGTGTTGGGGAGCTGCACTGTACTGTATTGGGGGAGCTGCATTATACTGTGTGTTTGGGGAGCTGCACTATATTGTGTGTGGGGGGAGCTGCACTCTACTGTGTATTTGGATAGCTGCGCCTGCACTATACTATGTGTTGAGGGGAGCTGCACTATACTGTGTGTTGGGGGAGCTGCACTATACTGTGTGTGTGGGGGAGCTGCACTATACTGTGTGCTGGGGAGCTGCACTATACTGTGTGTTGTTGAGCTGCACTATACTGTGTGTTGGGAGAGCTGCACTATACTGTGTGTTGGGGAAGCTGCACTATACTGTGTGTGTGGGGGAGCTGCACTATACTGTGTGCTGGGGAGCTGCACTATACTGTGTGTTGGGAGAGCTGCACTATACTGTGTGTTGGGGAGCTGCACTATACTGTGTGTGGGGGGAGCTGCACTATACTGTGTGCTGGGGGAGCTGCACTATACTGTGTGCTGGGGGAGCTGCATTACACTGTGTGTTGAGGGAGCTGCACTATACTGTGTGTTGGGGAGCTGCACTATACTGTGTATGTGAGGGAGCTGCACTATACTGTGTGCTGGGGGAGCTGCACTATACTGTGTGCTGGGGTAGCTGCACTATACTGTGCTGGGGGAGCTGCACTATACTGTGTGTTGAGGGAGCTGCACTATATTGTGTGTTGGGGGAGCTGCACTATACTGTGTATGTGAGGGAGCTGCACTATACTGTATGCTGGGGAACCTGCACTGTACTGTGTGTTGGGGGAGCTGCACTATACTGTGGGATGGGGGAGCTGCACTATATTGTGAGTTGGGGGAGCTGCACTATACTATGTGCTTGGGGGAGCTGCACTATACTGTGTGTTGGGGAGCTGCACTATACTGTGTGTGGGGGGGGAGCTGCACCATACTGTGTGTGGGAGGAATGGCACTATACTTTGTGTGTGGGGAGCTGCACTGTACTGTGTGTTGGGGGAGCTGCACTATACTGTGGGATGGGGAGCTGCACTATACTGTGAGTTAGGGGGAGCTGCACTATACCATGTGTTGGGGAACTGCACTATACTGTGTGTTGGGGGAGCTGCACTATACTGTGTGTTGGGGAGCTGCACTATACTGTGTGTGTGGGGGAGCTGCACTATACTGTGTGGAGGGGAATGGCGCTATACTGTGTGTGGGAGGACCTGCACTGTACTGTGTGTGGAGGGAGCTGCACAATACTGTGGAATGGGTGGAGCTGCACTATACTGTGAGTTGGGGGGAGCTGCACTATACTATGTGTTGGGGGAGCTGCACTATACTGTGTGTTGGGGGAGCTGCACTATACTATGTGTGTGGGGGAGCTGCACTATACTGTGTGTGGGGGGAATGGCGCTATACTGTGTGTGGGGGAGCTGCACTGTACTGTGAGTGGGGGGGAGCTGCACTATACTGTGTGTGGGGGAGCTGCACTATACTGTGTGGGGGGAGCTGCACTATACTGTGTGTGGGGAGAAGTGCACTATACTGTGTGTAGGGGGAGCTGCACTATACTGTGTGTGGGGGAGCTGCACTATACTGTGTGTGGGGGAGATGCACTATACTGTGTGTGGGGAGCTGCACTATACTGTGTGTGGGGGGAGCTGCACAATAGTGTGTGGTGGGGAGCTGCTCCTGCACTATACTGTGTGTTGGGGGGAGATGCACTATACTGTGCAGCTCCCCACACACAGTATAGTGCAGCTCCCCCCACACTCAGTATAGTGCAGCTCCCCCCCAACATAATAGTGTAGCTCCCCATACACACAATATAGTTTGTTAATTTGTAAGTTAATATTTTCATACTGTGCCCGAACGCTATTATAAAATTCCAAGTGGCCCTTGGCATAAAAAAAGTTCCCCACCCCTGGTCTATGACCACAATGGTTACATCCCCAATGAGGATCATCTCCACTAAAAAGATTTTCCCACAAATTACATTTATCTCCTGCGCTTAGTATAGGTGAAAAATTCCTGCTCAGAGGTCGCAGTGCTGGAACCTCCATGATTACTAGAACCATTGTCCCAGGACACGCTCCTCACTGCTGCGGCTGGGGATAAGTGGCTTATTGACTGCAGGACTGATGGAGATTGCCGATTAATGCCCCCGGCTACATCCGCAATCCCATAGAGAGTGAATGGAGCCGTGGAGAGTATATTAGATCGCAACTTCAAAGGGAACTCTGCAAAATTCCCAGCGGCCAGACTGCCGTTCATTAGTAAGTTATCCGGCAGATTGGTGATATCTTACAATCTTGACAAAATCCCCTGCAAAAAAATCGCACCTTAATGTAACTTTTTATGTAGGTTTAGAAACTATGTGTAACACAATATTCCTGTCTCGTGTGCCGTGACATGAGGACTGTGCGACCGGTGGTGTTTGCGTCCATCACACACATGTTGTATGTCTTGCTCCCTCCGCTCCGACCCTCGGTGGGAGCAGCTGCACATTCTTCAGACAGTTGCAAAATAATTGGATTATGTGAAAGTAAACAGCCAGGAGAACACCGGAAACAATCTGTGAGAAACGTATACATCGAAACAAAAAGTTACTAAAAAATAATTTAGTTTTAATTTTTAAACTTTATTTAATTTTTAATTTTATATTTTAAACTTTATTTTTATTTGTTTTATTTTATTTTGTATATTTTGTATTTATTTTTTATTTTGTATATTTTATTTGTTTATCTTCCTGATAGATTAAATAAGTATTACAAATAATTTTGTTTTTTATAATTTCAGTTATCCATATTTGTTTATTCTGAGTCAACCAGGAAAAATGTTAATATATGGCAGGTTCTACTATGACTCATATTATACATTTGATGGGTCCCTGACAGCCCAGATGACGTACATTTTTGCTTAAAGCTAATAAGTCACGTTGTCACCGAGTGCAGAGGAATTCTCAGTCGGACATACTTACGGTAATCAATGTCATCTCGGTGGTGGCGCAGTGCCTGATGTAGGCGACACTGGAATCTAAAGTAGTTTGATTGCTAAAGTTTAGGGGTTTCATTTATTTTGGGGGTCTCCTGGGGTTTTAGATTTGGGGCAGAATTACATAGGGTCCGGCTTAAGAATTAGAGAAGTTTAGTCTTGATTCTGTATTATGTTGGGTCTAAGCTGAGTTTGTACATCACGTAAAACACTTGTAATTCTGAGGAAGGAAAATAAAAGAGTTTTATAAATAAATAAATAAATAAATAAATAAATAGAAAACATGCCCAATTTTCATTTAGATGCTACCAACTTGTCAATTAAAGTGTATCTATCATTTCAGGTGACGATTCAGAATGAGCTGTCCTATTAGTGTACATGAGGAATAACACTATTTCTGGCCCTTATATTATTTGTATTCTGCATTTTAACCAGTTTCCCTCCTGCAATCTCTATCTCTAATTTTCAGTTTCCTCTGAGCTAGTGGATGGAGACTAGCTGTCATGATGTATCACATACACAGACATGAAGGAATCTTGCTGTTCTGTTTCTGTTTATCACATGTTCTGCAAGTATGGAGGACATATGGAGCAGTACTGAGCAGTATAGCAGTGAATCCAGCACAGGGGTGAGATGAACACTGACTAGATAGCAGCAACATGGAGGACATTAGACAGCAGTGCTGAGTAGTATAGCACTGAATCTAGTATTGGGGGGAGATAAACACTGACTAGATAGCAGTAACATGGAGGCCATTATACAACAGTACTGAGCAGTATAGCAGTGAACCCAGCACTGGGATGAGATAAACACTGACTAGATAGCAGCAATATGGAGGACATTATAAAGCAGTACTGAGCAGTATGGCTGTGAATCCATACTGGGGTGAGATAAACACTAGATAGCAGCAACATGGAGGACATTAGACAGCAGTACTGAGCAGTGTAGCTGTAAAACCAGCCTTGGGGCTGAGAGAAAACACTTGCTATAAAACATCAGGGTGGAGGGCATTATACAACAATATTGAGCAGTGTAGCTAAAAATTCTACCCTTGGGTTTGATGAGAGAAAACACTGTAAAACAGCAAGATGGAGGACATTATACAACAGTACTGAGTGGTGCAACTGTGAATCCAGCACTGAGAACAAATAAAACACATACTAGAAAGTGCAGCAGTATTGTACAGTGCAAAACAATAAAAACTATTCGCTTTATAATATATAGAAATTCTTCCTTCGAGACTTATTGAATAACTATACAAAAGCAGAAGTCACTGTCAGTCTGTGCTAGTGCACATGCAGCGGCTCCCTTCCCTGACTCCTCTATATATCTAAATGCATATACACATATATGTGTATATATATATATATATATATATATATATGTATATATATATATATATATATATATATATATATATATATATAAAGTTGTATAAAATATGAAAAAATTTGAAAAAAATAAAAATAAATATTTGCATCATCCTCCTTCCCGATTCATTAAAAATAAAGAAAAGTAAAAAAAAACATATTTGGTATCTCGTGTCTGTAAAAATTCAATCAAAGTATCAAAATATAGAAAAGAAAAGTATACAAATGACAAAATTGCCGTTTATATAATGAACGTCGTGGAAACAGAACAAAAGCCAACACCTGCAAAGATGGGACATTTTTTTTTTTTTTTCAAAATTTTATGCCACTTGGAATTTTTTTTCCCTGTTTTTAGTTCACAATATATTAAAGTGACTACGAAACTACGACCCAAAAAACAATCTCTCATCTCATAAGGCAATGTGGACGGATAATTAAAAAGTTATGGCTTTTGGAAAAAATAAAAGTGCAAAAATGAAAAATCGCCCTGAGATTAAGGATTATTTTACTTCCTTAATTACCGGTAGTAAATCCCCTAAATTTACTATTCTCTTTAACATTTTTAAATAGTAATAAGAAAATGATTTGACCATTAATATATTTTTAGAAAATAAAAATTCTGGAATCAAATAATTTACTTATTTTCATTTATTTATGTATTTATTTATTGTTTCTAAATAATTTATGCTTTTCAAGGAGGTAAAAAAAATTACAAAATATTTAAGACATTTATTATTTATTATACATGCAAAATATACAGTATATCTGAAAAAATGTTTTTTTGTTTTTTTTTTCAGTAATCCTAAGAAGATAAGTAATAGAAAATCATTAAACTTATTAGTATTTACCGTGGTGAGTTGCCTGGAGAAGGGGCCTCGACGTAAAAAAAAAAAGCAATTTACAGGAATGTCATTGATTAGTTAAAGAGTCTGGGGAATTATAGAATTAAGATGTTTGTTTCCCGAAATTGCAGATCTATACTTCCTGCAGATTTGCTATTGTTCTCCATTTCCCCAGATAGGAGAGACCATTTATATTTATGGCGTGACCTCTTTGTGAGTTCATTCTCCTTCCTAACGATATTATTCTTTTTTTAGTAACTCTCAACAAAACAATTCAGAAAAGCGAATTCAATGTATCCATTACTCACATCGTTAGTTCTATAATAAAATACAGAACGTATGTATTTTTTTTTTTTATTTGCAGTTTTAACCACTTTCCCGCCAAGGCTTTAGGGACTTTTTTTTTTACGGATTCGACATACAAACCTAACATTATACACACATAACATAGATTTAATGAAAATATTAAGTCGTTATGGAAAATCATGGATGTCTTCATTTAAATTGGCATCAAAGGAGAACTTTAAAAAAAATCATAAATGACACATTTGTCACCGTGTTGAGAGTTTGAGATGCGCAATAACAACTTATCCGAACGGGTTCGCTAATCACTAATTATTAGATATGCAACTGACCCTTAAGATACCTTAACTTGTGACAATCAGAGACCATATCTCATCCTATAATGGTGAGAGGGGTGATAACATAAAGAAAAGCTCCTTTACCTGCTTTGGGTCACTGCTGTCTGTACAGGCGGAGAGGTGACACTGACATTGAGTCTATGTATTCTGGAATCCAGAAGTGTTTTCCCCTTATGGTGACTGAAGGATATACAGTGGAAGAATAAACAGTGGTAAAAGGGATGATAACATAAAGAAAAGTTTCTATATCTCCATCCTTCCTCACCGGAGTCACTGCTATCTGTACAGAGGGTGAGATGACAGAAACTAATTGGGATAAGAAAAAGTGGTGATAACATAAAGAAAAGTTCCTGTATCTCGTCCTATGAGTCTCTGGAGTTTGAACTTATGGCAAGAGGACAGCAATAGACTGTGATTAGTAAAAGGGGTGATGACAAGAAGAAAAGTTCCTGCATCCCACCTGGGTGACTGAAGGCTCTACAGAAGGTAAGATGACTTCCACAAACTGTAATTAGTAAAAAGGAGTAATAACATGCATCCTCCCTCAAGTCATTAGAGACTGTACTGAGGCTGAGCGGACAGCAACAGTCAGTGATTAGTAAAAGGGGTGATAACAGGAAGAAAAGTTCCTGCATCATACCTGGGTTACTGAAGGCTGTACTGGGGGGGGCAGCAACAGTCAGTGATTAGTAAAAGGGGTGATAACACGAAGAAAAGTTCCTGCATCCTACCTGGGTTACTGAAGGCTGTACTGGGGGGGCAGCAACAGTCAGTGATTAGTAAAAGGGGTGATAACAGGAGAAAAGTTCCTGCATCCTACCTGGGTTACTGAAGGCTGTACTGAGGGTGAGCGGACAGCAACAGTCTGTGATTAGTAAAAGGGGTGATAACATGGAGAAAAGTTTCTGCATCCTACCAGGGTTACTGAAGGCTGTACTGGGGGGGGGGCAGCAACAGTCTGTGATTAGTAAAAGGGGTGATAACATGAGAAAAGTTCCTGCATCCTGCCTGGGTTACTGAAGGCTGTACTGGGGGGCAGCAACAGTCTGTGATTAGTAAAAGGGGTGATAACATGAGAAAAGTTCCTGCATCCTACCTGGGTTACAGATGGCTGTACTGAGGGTGAGGGAGAGCAACAGTCTGTGATTAGTAAAAGGGGTGATATCACGAAGAAAAGTTCCTGCATCCTGCCTGGGTTACTGAAGGCTGTACTGGGGGGCAGCAACAATCTGTAATTAGTAAAAGGGGTGATAACATGGAGAAAAGTTCCTGCATCCTACCTGGGTTACTGAAGGCTGTACTGGGGGGGCAGCAACAGTCTGTAATTAGTAAAAGGGGCGATAACATGAGAAAAGTTCCTGCATCCTACCTGGGTTACTGAAGGCTGTACTGAGGGTGAGCGGACAGCAACAGTCTGTGATTAGTAAAAGGGGTGATAACATGGAGAAAAGTTTCTGCATCCTACCAGGGTTACTGAAGGCTGTACTGGGGGGGGCAGCAACAGTCTGTGATTAGTAAAAGGGGTGATAACATGAGAAAAGTTCCTGCATCCTACCTGGGTTACAGATGGCTGTACTGAGGGTGAGGGAGAGCAACAGTCTGTGATTAGTAAAAGAGGTGATATCACGAAGAAAAGTTCCTGCATCCTACCTGGGTTACTAAAGGCTGTACTGGGGTGGGCAGCAACAGTCTGTAATTAGTAAAAGGGGTGATAACATGGAGAAAAGTTTCTGCATCCTACCTGGGTTACTGAAGGCTGTACTGGGGGGCAGCAACAGTCTGTGATTAGTAAAAGGGGTGATATCATGAAGAAAAGTTCCTGCATCCTACCTGGGTTACTAAAGCCTGTACTGGGGGGGGCAGCAACAGTCTGTAATTAGTAAAATGGGTGATAACATGGAGAAAAGTTTCTGCATCCTACCTGGGTTACTGAAGGCTGTACTGGGGGGGGGGCAGCAACAGTCTGTGATTAGTAAAAGGGGTGATAACAGGAAGAAAAGTTCCTGCATCCTACCTGAGTTACTGAAGGCTGTACTGAGGGTGAGGGAGAGCAACAGTCTGTGATTAGTAAAAGGGGTGATAACACAAAGAAAAGTTCCTGCATCCTGCCTGGGTTACTGAAGGCTGTACTGGGGGGGCAGCAACAATCTGTAATTAGTAAAAGGGGAGATAACATGGAGAAAAGTTTCTGCATCCTACCTGGGTTACTGAAGGCTGTACTGGGGGGGCAGCAACAGTCTGTGATTAGTAAAAGGGGTGATATCACGAAGAAAAGTTCCTGCATCCTACCTGGGTTACTAAAGGCTGTACTGGGGGGGCAGCAACAATCTGTAATTAGTAAAAGGGGTGATAACATGGAGAAAAGTTTCTGCATCCTACCTGGGTTACTGAAGGCCGTACTGGGGGGGCAGCAACAGTCTGTGATTAGTAAAAGGGGTGATATCACGAAGAAAAGTTCCTGCATCCTGCCTGGGTTACTGAAGGCTGTACTGGGGGGGGCAGCAACAGTCTGTGATTAGTAAAAGGGGTGATATCACGAAGAAAAGTTCCTGCATCCTACCTGGGTTACTGATGGCTGTACTGAGGGTGAGAGGTGAGCAACAGACTGTGATTAGTAAAAGGGGTGATAACATGGAGAAAAGTTCCTGCATCCTGCCTGGGTTACTGAAGGCTGTACTGGGGGGGGCAGCAACAGTCTGTAATTAGTAAAAGGGGTGATAACATGAGAAAAGTTCCTGCATCCTGCCTGGGTTACTGAAGGCTGTACTGGGGGGGCAGCAACAGACTGTGATTAGTAAAAGGGGTTATAACATGAGAAAAGTTCCTGCATCCTACCTGGGTTACTGATGGCTGTACTGAGGGTGAGCGGACAGCAACAGTCTGTGATTAGTAAAAGGGGTGATAACATGAGAAAAGTTCCTGCATTCCCCTTGGGGTCACTAGAGGTTGTATCGGGACAAGGTGACAGTAACAAACTGAACTCCCTTCTGTCCCTTCACCTCAAATTATTCACGTTCGGCATCATTTAGTATTAGAGTAAAGGAGAAATTCACATTACATCGTTAGTATGTAAGTCATGTACATTACAAGCTAAATGTGACCTCTGCCAGTAACACCGGGCAACGAGACGCCTCCGATCAGCGATGATTGCCAAATCCATTATACCACACAGAAGAGTGAACGAGGAGCTTATGAGATCTGACCAGAGGCCATTAATCTAAGAAGAAATTCCTCCGGGAAGGAAGAAATGAAGCAGATGGGATGGACATGAGAGATGTTTATTTGAAGATGCCATAGAATTTTACCGGATTAAGTAAGTAGACAGTTAAAGCCCCCGGCCCACTCTCACCAGGACAATTATACCTGTCTGGGGAACATAGATGTGAATGCACAAATGTAAAACTCTTCAACCAAGATAAAAATGAATAAACACTATAAATTAAGAAACAAGCCAAAATGTTCACTAGTAATTAGTAATGGTATCTGGCTGTATCAGATACATATCTATATTTTGCAGAGGAGCAATGTGGAGGGGGATTGTTGCAGTGGGGCAGTGTGCAAGGAATATTTTGGAGATGGGCAGTGTGGAGGGGGACATTTTGCAGAGGGGCAATGTGGGGGGATACTTTAGAGAAGAGCAGGGTAAGGGGGATATTTTACGTAGGAAGCACATGCAATTTATTCAGGCAGGCAGCATGGGAGATATCTTTATGTATGGGGCAGTTTAATGATACATTTTTAAGGGCACGATGTCGGGAATAGCTGCTGAAGACGGAGAAGTGGGAAGTCTGCGGAGATGAGCTCTGAACATGAAGTCTGTGATAGATGGAGACAAGAAGTGATGGGATCGACTTCAATCAGACAAGATGTCAAATATAAGGTACCTGGATGTAATAGTTTGTGATACTGGTTATGTCTCATATGTACTGTGGTTCCTGTATGGTCCACAGTCTAATAATGACTGTTAACGACAACTCCCAACATCTGTCACGGAGTAGCAAATGGACTCCTATACTATTCCTCAGGCTAGGGGTCCCTAGCTATCCCTATCCCCAGGGTTACCCCTGGTGGTGGAGACACCTGGGTCTTGTTCCTCACTATGCTCCTGAGTAGCACTAGTCTGTTAAGTGTATGGGGAGAACATAAACAAGACAGACAGGGCAAAGCAGACGCACAGTCACACCGCAATCTCACAGGGAAAAACACTAAGGAATAAAAGTGTAAAGCCCATGAGGCAACAAAGTAACATAAAGACACCAAGGGAAAAAGAAAGGCCTCACCAACACCACTCACCGGTACACCACCTGTGCTGATCATAGCCATCAATGGAGTTAAAATTAAGAGTGTGAGATTCTGTAGATTCCACAGACCATGACTCGGCCATGACAGTTGGTGTTGCTTGCAAAAACCTCCTTGTGACAGTACCCCTCCATCTAACAGGGGCCACTGTACCCTCAGAACCTGGTTTATCACAATGAGAAGACCTAACCAGACGTTCAGCCTGAATATCAGAGGCTGGTACCCAAGTCCTCTCCTCAGGGCCATAACCCCACCAAGGAACCAAATACTGCAACGAACGGCCAATGAAACCAGAATCGACAATTTTGGATACCTGAGACTCTAATGACCCATCGGCTCGGACCAGAGGCGGTGGTAAGGGAAGAAAGGTTTCAGAAGCCACATATTTCTTTGAAAGAGACCTGTGAAAAACTTTATGAATTTTAAATGATGCAGGTAACGCCAGATGGAAAGCAACAGGATTAATGACGGCCGTAACTTTATACGGACCCATAAATCAGAGTCCTAACTTCAATGTTCTTGGTAGACAACCACATCTGATCACCCACACACCGGTCCGGTCCAGAACACATTTACAATCAGCCGAATGTTTATATTTGACACTTTTCTCATGCAAATCTCGCTGATCGCACTCCTAGTAGATGATAATGAAGAAGAAAACTTATCCTTCCAGGTACCGCCGACGAGATCCTTTCCTGCAATGTACAGAACAGAGGATACCGACAATAGATACAGAAAAAGGTGACGCCCCAGTAGATTCATGACGACGATTATTTATGGCAAATTCAGCAAGAGACTGAAAAGAGGACCACTCTCGCTGATTTTCAGATACAAAATAACGTAAATACTGCTCCAGATTCTGATTTACATGTTTCGTTTGCTCATTAGATTTGGTGAAACGCTGAGGAATGGGATAGCCTAATCCTTTACCGAGAACAAAAAATCTGTCCACAATTTAGCAATAAACTTCGTACCTCTATCTGAGACGATATTAGAAGGAATACCGTGGAGTTTAACAATCTCCAGAACAAACACCTAACGTCTGGGCATTTGGTAAGAACGGAAAGTTGATAAAATGTGTCATTTTAGAAAACCTATCATCAAAATTACCGTATTACCCATCAGTTATAAAGTCCACAGAAATGTATGTCCATGGTTGAGTGGGAATTCTCGAAGACAGTAAACACCCTGAAGGACGAGAATGAGATGCCTTAGAACGTGCACAGTTGGCACAGGTGGAAACATAGGCTATCACATAACCCAGAATTGTAGTCCGCCAAAAGCAACGTAACATGAAATCAAGCGTTCCTTTAGCCCCAGGATGACCAGCAAGTACCGAATCATGATGTTCCTCTAAGACTTCAAGATGGAGATTCGGGAAAACAAATGATTTGTCCCTCGGAACCCCAGACTAAATTGAGGTTTGCGATTTCAGACTCTACACCAGTACAAAGTGCCAACATCATCACTCTCTTCTGAAGGATAGGTACAGGTTCTTCACAGGGTTCCTCCCCAGGAAAACTCCTAGACAAAGCATCAGCCTTTATGTTTTAGGAATCGGGGTGAAAGGTAACGAAGAAATTAAACCTTTTGAAAAACAACGACCAACGAGCTTGTCTCGGTGTAAGCCATTTTGCAGACTCAAGGTAGAGGAGATTCTTATGACCTGTGATCACCGTAGTAGGGTGGATAGTTTCCTCCAAAAATTGTCGCCACTCCTCAAACGCTAGTTTGATCATGAGTAATTCCCTATTACCAATCTCACGAAAGTTTCTTTGAGAAAAAGGCGCATGGAGAGACGGACCCTGAGATAATACAGCTCCCACACCCACCTCAGATGCATCAATCTCCACCGTAAAGGGCTGAAACACCTCCGGCTTTATTATTACAGGAGCCAACGAAAAGCATTCTTTAAGATGGTTAAAGTATCCTCAACCCTTCTAGAAAAATCCATACCCTTTTTAGTCATGTCGGTAAGAGGTCGTGCTATGGCAGAAAAGTTTTTAATACACTTTCTGTAATAATTCTCAAAACCCCCAAAACATTGCAGTGCCTTAAGGTTTCCAGGACGGTCCCATTTTACCATAACCTGTAATTTAGTGGGATCCATATGAAAAAATGCAGCAGAAATTACATAAGCCACAAAAAGAAGTTCCTGTACGGCAAACACACACTTCTCGAGTTTAGTGTACAATCTATTCTCGCTGAGAAAATGCAGTACCTGCCTGATATGTTCCATATGGGACTCGTGATATAAGAATGTCATCAACGTAAATAATAACAAACCACCCTAAAAGATGAGAAAAGAATTATTAACGGATTGTTGAAATACAGCAGGTGCCTTGATAAAGCCAAGAAACATCATGAGGTTTTTGAAGTGCCCCTCTGGTGTGTTAAAGGCAGTTTTCCACTCATCACCCCGTTTGGCCTGGATCAGATTGTAGGTCGCCCTCAGGTCAAGTTTAGTGCACCATTTAGTTCTGGCAATTTGATTAAACAGGTCAGCAATGAGTGGGAGGATATGGATCCTGGACCATTATTTGATTGCACTCCTGGAAGTCCGGTCACCAGGTAATCCACCATCCTTCTTTTTGACGAATAAGAACCCTGCTACTACTGGTGAGGAAGGCGGCCTAATGTGTCCTTTAGCTAGACTCTCAGAAATATACTCCTTCAGAGCTAACCTCTCCAGACCAGACAAATTCTAAAGTTTGCACTTGGGCATTTTTGCTCCCGATAATAACCTTACGTACAGTCATAGGGCCGCTGGCGTGGCAACTCCTGACATCCTTTCTCCGAGAATACATCACTAAAATCAGAGAGAGGACCAGGAAGGCTTGTGGTAACTGCAGAAACACAGGTTCCTAAACAGCGGTCCTTACAATACGAGCTCCATTTAGTTATCTCCTGAAGGAGAGGAAGCGTAAGAGTATACAGACATTCCAGCAGGATCGCAACTGAATCTATCTTTGAAGTAAAACAAGTTTTGAAACAAGCAGTGAAATCATTTTCCTTACAGAAACCTGCAACTGCGATCCCATGCTGTCCTGTCTGTATATCCTGTCTGTATATCCTGTCTGTATACTCTCTTTTGCATCCTCCCCTGCCCAGGAGATGTGGTATGATCACACCATGTCCCTGCATGGTCAGACACGGCCATTACACAGTACACAGCAGGGGCACATTTATAAGAATATCTCAGCACAGGAACATTTTTTTTAACTCATCCGACTGTGGAACTTATTTTTATTTCAAGATCCATTTATTAATCTCCAGATAAAATGCACTGTCTGAATTCAGCCTTAGCCCATTCCAGTTACAGCCAATTTTCATTTTGTCGCTGGGTCATTTAACCCTGGATCAGGTGGCAGGATGCTGCCTGAGTATTCAGGTATTTGGTGCTCATGCCCACGAAGTCTTCTCCATTACATCAGTGCCCCCTATTCCAATTTTGCTGGACCAATTCCATCACCAATTCACTTGCTGAGGTCTGTTATATTATTACATTACTCCAAATATGCTGCTCAATTCTGCTACAGCGAAGTCTCCACTATTCTATCCCTGCTGCTCATTTTAAATAGATCCAACTCTCCACCACTCCAGCTCTGCTACTCAGGTGTGCTATATCCAAGTCTCCACCACTCCAACTCTTCTTCTCAGGTGTGCTATATACAAGTCTCCACCACTCCAGCTCTGCTACTCAGGTGTGCTATATCCAAGTCTCCACCACTACAATTCTTTTTCTCAGGTGTGCTATATACAAGTCTCCACCACTCCAGCTCTGCTACTCAGGTGTGCTATATCCAAGTCTCCACCACTCCAACTCTTCTTCTCAATTGTGCTATATACAAGTCTCCACCACTCCAGCTCTGCTACTCAGGTGTGCTATATCCAAGTCTCCACCACTCCAGCTCTTCTTCTCAGGTGTGCTATATACAAGTCTCCACCACTCCAGCTCTGCTACTCAGGTGTGCTATATCCAAGTCTCCACCACTCCAGCTCTGCTACTCATGTGTGCTATATCCAAGTCTCCACCACTCCAGCTCTGCTACTCAGGTGTGCTATATACAAGTCTCCACCACTCCAGCTCTGCTACTCATGTGTGCTATATCCAAGTCTCCACCACTCTCCAAATATATGGTAGCATGGCATGGACACAGAATAAGCACGTTATTTAAGCATTATATGGCGGTATTGTTTCACATACAGCTTTTATAAATTGTCTAAAATGTTAATCAAGGGAGGTCCCATTTTTTACACAATGAGCCCCGAGAATAATAAAACTGTAGAGATTATATTTAGTGAGATGCAGATTAATTAGTAATATAATGAATGCAGCCGAAATAAACACCACTGTGCAGCACAGAGAAAAGTGACTGATACAAAGTCGATATAATTAACATTCCGAGACAGGATTGTGCTGGAACAATGCGCACACAGGGTATTCCCGACGCGGCTGCCAAGAAGCCTGTGCATTGTGAATGTGACAATTGTTTTAGCAAATGTTCTAATCACGCAACTTCACTCCGCTGCTTCCTGGTTCGGAAATCCTTCATCCTCGTGCGGGATTCTTGTTGCGATGCTCCAGAGTACGACGGTGCAACTTCAGGACATCTTTATATCCATGAGTCATTACAATCCAGGGAGGCTCATTACTAAATTACTATTATATATGTTTTTCCTAGTAGCATTTTTGCACTTTTTTCACTGCTAGTGTGAACAATACATTATGGTACAAAAATAAGCTTATAGAGTGTCCATTCAGGTAACTGTGCAGAATAAGATGTTGTGTGCGTATGTGAGGAATAAATATTTCCAGCCACTATATGACTATTATGCTCTCCTGGCTCTATGTAGTACATGTTCAGCAGCAGAATAGAGGACATTATACAGCAGTACTGAGCAGTAAAGCTAGAAATCCAGCACTGGAGTGAGACTAGAACGCCGAGGCATGGAAGAAATTATACAGCAATACTGAGCTGTGTAGATGTGAATCCAGAACTGAGGTGTGATTAAAAAAACTTAGCAAGAAGAAGCAACATGGAGGCTGTTATACAGAACACAGGAGTGTAGCTATGAATGCAGCACTGGGGCGAGATTTAATTCTAACTAGAAAGCAGAGGAATAGAATAAATTATACAGCAATACTGAGCAGTGTAGCTGTGAATTGAGGTATTATAAAATACTTACCGTGATATGAAAAATCAACATGGAGGACATTTTACAGTGTAATGGGCTGGGTGGTGGAACCACTGTGTCGTAACCCAAGGAAGGACTAGAGAGGGATGACTAGGCACCTCACCTAATCTGACCTTGGATACTCAGCAGCATATAATACTGAGATCTCAGGAGAGATATGAGAGGTGGTCCAGGTGCTACTCCAGAACTGACCTTGGGTAGATGGCAGCTGAGCCCCTTGGAACGGGTAGCTGGAGCGGCCTGTGAGAATGTCCACTGGATGCAGGCAGGCACTGCAAGAACACGGATACGGTACCAGGGGTGCAGGCAGGGGGCATGACTGATAGACAGGCAGACGGGCATGGCTGACAGACAAGCAGATGGGCACAGCTGATAGTCAGGCTAGTAAACAGAAATATGAGCACTGGAACGTGAGAACTAACAAGAGGGTTAGGAACAAACTTACAACATTGCACAGGCACCACCCACAGGGTGGAGGTGCCTTAAATGGCAAGTGCTCCCCAGCTGTTGGCTGGGGGCACTTTAGGACGACGCATGGTGTTGTGAATTTGCTTTTTGCTCCCTCTAGTGGTTACTAGTTTTTTGACTCTGGTTTTTCTGTCATTCCTTTTATCCGCACCTGGGTCGTTAGTTAGGGGTGTTGCTATATTAGCTCCCTGGACCTTCAGTTCTATGCCTGGCAACGTAGTTATCACAGCTAGTCTGCTGTGCTCTTGTCTACTGATCCTGGTTCCAGTTATATCAGCTAAGTCTGCCTTTTGCTTTTTGCTATTTGTTTTGGTTTTGTATTTTTGTCCAGCTTGTTCCAAAACTATATCCTGACCTTTGCTGGAAGCTCTAGGGGGGCTGGTGTTCTCCCCCCGGACCGTTAGACGGTTCGGGGGTTCTTGAATTTCCAGTGTGGATTTTGATAGGGTTTTTGTTGACCATATAAGTTACCTTTCTTTATTCTGCTATCAGTAAGCGGGCCTCTCTGTGCTAAACCTGGTTCATTTCTGTGTTTGTCATTTCCTCTTACCTCACCGTCATTATTTGTGGGGGGCTTCTATCCAGCTTTAGGGTCCCCTTCTCTGGAGGCAAGAAAGGTCTTTGTTTTCCTCTACTAGGGGTAGCTAGATTCTCCGGCTGGCGCGTGTCATCTAGAATCAACGTAGGAATGATCCCCGGCTACTTCTAGTGTTGGCGTTAGGAGTAGATATATGGTCAACCCAGTTACCACTGCCCTATGAGCTGGATTTTTGTATTCTGCAGACTTCCACGTTCCTCTGAGACCCTCGCCATTGGGGTCATAACAGTTTGCCAGGCCAGTATTAAATGTTTAATGCATTGCAGAAGAGGGATTATAAGAAAGAAGATTCTGAGTTTTTTTTTTTTTTTTTTTCTTTCTCCTTCCCCTTTACCTCAGAGTGGCTATGCTTGCTGCAGACATGAATGTCCAGACCTTGATTACAAGTGTGGACCAGCTGGCTACTCGTGTGCAGGGCATACAAGACTATGTTATCAGAAATCCTAGGTCAGAACCTAAAATACCGATTCCTGAACTGTTTTCCGGAGACAGGTTTAAGTTTAGGAATTTCGTGAATAATTGTAAATTGTTTTTGTCCCTGAGACCCTGTTCATCTGGAGATTCTGCTCAGCAAGTAAAAATTGTTATTTCGTTCTTACGGGGCGACCCTCAGGATTGGGCTTTTTCGCTGGCGCCAGGAGATCCGGCATTGGCTGATCTTGATGCGTTTTTTCTGGCGCTCGGTTTACTTTATGAGGAACCCAATCTTGAGATTCAGGCAGAAAAGGCCTTGCTGGCTATGTCTCAGGGGCAGGACGAGGCTGAAGTGTATTGCCAAAAATTTCGGAAATGGTCCGTGCTGACACATTGGAACGAGTGTGCACTGGCCGCTAATTTTAGAAATGGCCTTTCTGAAGCCATTAAGAATGTTATGGTGGGTTTTCCCATTCCCACAGGTCTGAATGATACTATGGCACTGGCTATTCAAATTGACCGGCGGTTGCGGGAGCGCAAAGCCGCAAATTCCCTCATGGTGTTGTCTGAACAGACACCTAATTCGGTGCAATGTGATAGAAAAACCGCAAATTCCCTCATGGTGTTGTCTGAACAGACACCTGATTTAATGCAATGTGATAGAATCCTGACTAGAAATGAGCGGAAAATTCATAGACGCCGGAATGGCTTGTGCTACTACTGTGGTGATTCTACACATATTATCTCAGCATGCTCTAAACGTATAGCTAAGGTTGTTAGTCCTGTCACCGTTGGTAATTTGCAACCTAAATTTATTCTGTCTGTAACTTTGATTTGCTCACTGTCATCTTATCCTGTCATGGCGTTTGTAGATTCAGGTGCTGCCCTGAGTCTCATGGATCTGTCATTTGCTAAGCGCTGTGGTTTTACTCTTGAACCATTAGAAAATCCTATCCCTCTTAGGGGTATTGATGCTACACCATTGGCTGCAAATAAACCGCAGTATTGGACACAGGTTACCATGTGCATGACTCCTGAACACCGCGAGGTGATACGTTTCCTGGTTTTACATAAAATGCATGATTTGGTTGTTTTAGGGCTGCCATGGTTACAGACCCATAATCCAGTCCTGGACTGGAAGGCTATGTCAGTCTCAAGTTGGGGCTGTCGTGGTATTCATGGGGATTCCCTGCCTGTGTCTATTGCTTCTTCTATGCCTTCGGAAGTTCCGGAGTATTTGTCTGATTATCAGGACGTCTTCAGTGAGTCTGAGTCCAGTGCACTGCCTCCTCATAGGGACTGTGACTGTGCTATAGATTTGATCCCAGGCAGTAAATTTCCTAAGGGAAGACTGTTTAATCTGTCGGTACCTGAACATACCGCTATGCGTTCATATATCAAGGAGTCTCTGGAGAAAGGACATATTCGTCCGTCTTCTTCCCCTCTTGGTGCGGGATTCTTTTTTGTGGCAAAAAAGGACGGATCTTTGAGACCTTGTATTGATTATCGGCTTTTAAATAAGATCACTGTCAAATTTCAGTATCCTTTACCGCTGTTGTCTGACTTGTTTGCCCGGATTAAGGGTGCCAAGTGGTTCACCAAGATAGACCTTCGTGGTGCGTACAACCTTGTGCGCATTAAGCAAGGTGATGAATGGAAAACCGCATTCAATACGCCCGAAGGTCATTTTGAGTACTTGGTGATGCCTTTTGGTCTCTCCAATGCGCCTTCAGTTTTTCAGTCCTTTATGCATGACATTTTCCGGAAGTATCTGGATAAATTTTTGATTGTTTATCTGGATGATATTTTGTTTTTTTCTGATAATTGGGATTCGCATGTGGAGCAGGTCAGGTTGGTCTTTAAAATTTTGCGTGAAAATTCTTTGTTTGTCAAGGGCTCAAAGTGTCTCTTTGGTGTACAGAAGGTTCCCTTTTTGGGGTTCATTTTTTCCCCTTCTGCTGTGGAGATGGACCCAGTCAAGGTCCGAGCTATTCTTGATTGGACTCAGCCCTCGTCAGTTAAGAGTCTTCAGAAGTTCTTGGGCTTCGCTAACTTCTACCGTCGTTTTATCGCTAATTTTTCTAGCATTGTGAAACCTTTGACGGATATGACCAAGAAGGGCTCCGATGTAGCTAACTGGGCTCCTGCTGCCGTGGAGGCTTTCCAGGAGTTGAAACGCCGGTTTACTTCGGCGCCTGTTTTGTGCCAGCCTGACGTCTCACTTCCCTTTCAGGTTGAGGTGGATGCTTCGGAGATTGGGGCAGGGGCCGTTTTGTCGCAGAGAGGCCCTGGTTGCTCTGTTATGAAACCTTGTGCCTTTTTCTCTAGGAAGTTTTCGCCTGCCGAGCGAAATTATGATGTGGGCAATCGGGAGTTGTTGGCCATGAAATGGGCATTTGAGGAGTGGCGTCATTGGCTCGAGGGTGCTAAGCATCGTGTGGTGGTCTTGACTGATCACAAAAATCTGATGTATCTCGAGTCTGCTAAACGCCTTAATCCGAGACAGGCCCGCTGGTCATTGTTTTTCTCCCGCTTTGATTTTGTTGTCTCGTATTTACCTGGTTCAAAGAATGTGAAGGCCGATGCTCTTTCTAGGAGCTTTGTGCCTGATGCTCCTGGAGTCGCTGATCCTGTTGGTATTCTTAAAGATGGAGTTATCTTGTCAGCTATTTCTCCGGATCTGCGACGTGTGTTGCAGAGATTTCAGGCTGATAGGCCTGAGTCTTGTCCACCTGACAGACTGTTTGTCCCGGATAAGTGGACCAGCAGAGTCATTTCCGAGGTTCATTCCTCGGTGTTGGCAGGTCACCCGGGAATTTTTGGCACCAGAGATCTGGTGGCCAGGTCCTTTTGGTGGCCTTCCTTGTCAAGGGATGTGCGGTCATTTGTGCAGTCCTGTGGGACTTGTGCTCGAGCTAAGCCTTGCTGTTCTCGTGCCAGCGGTTTGCTCTTGCCCTTGCCTGTCCCGAAGAGACCTTGGACACATATCTCCATGGATTTCATTTCTGATCTTCCGCTGTCTCGGGGCATGTCCGTTATCTGGGTGATATGTGATCGCTTCTCCAAGATGGTCCATTTGGTTCCTTTGCCTAAGCTGCCTTCCTCTTCCGATCTGGTTCCTGTGTTTTTCCAGAACGTGGTTCGTTTGCACGGCATCCCTGAGAATATTGTGTCTGACAGAGGATCCCAGTTCGTTTCCAGGTTCTGGCGATCCTTTTGTAGTAGGATGGGCATTGATTTGTCGTTTTCGTCTGCTTTCCATCCTCAGACTAATGGACAGACGGAGCGAACCAATCAGACTTTGGAGGCTTATTTGAGGTGTTTTGTCTCTGCTGATCAGGACGATTGGGTGACATTCTTGCCGTTGGCTGAGTTTGCCCTTAATAATCGGGCTAGTTCCGCCACCTTGGTTTCACCTTTTTTCTGCAACTCTGGTTTCCATCCTCGCTTTTCTTCGGGTCATGTGGAGCCTTCTGACTGTCCTGGGGTGGATTCTGTGGTGGATAGGTTGCAGCAGATCTGGAATCATGTGGTGGACAACTTGAAGTTGTCACAGGAGAAGGCTCAGCGCTTTGCCAACCGCCGCCGCGGTGTGGGTCCCCGACTACGCGTTGGGGATTTGGTATGGCTTTCTTCCCGCTTTGTTCCTATGAAGGTCTCCTCTCCCAAATTTAAACCTCGTTTTATTGGGCCTTACAAGATATTGGAAATCCTTAATCCTGTATCTTTTCGTCTGGATCTTCCTGTGTCGTTTGCTATTCACAATGTATTTCATAGGTCCTTGTTGCGGCGGTACATTGTGCCTGTAGTTCCTTCTGCTGAGCCTCCTGCTCCGGTGTTGGTTGAGGGCGAGTTGGAGTACGTGGTGGAGAAGATCTTGGATTCTCGCCTCTCCAGGCGGAGGCTTCAGTACCTGGTCAAGTGGAAGGGCTATGGTCAGGAGGATAATTCCTGGGTGGTCGCCTCTGATGTTCATGCGGCCGATTTAGTTCGTGCCTTTCATGCCGCTCATCCTGATCGCCCTGGTGGTCGTGGTGAGGGTTCGGTGACCCCTCACTAAGGGGGGGGTACTGTTGTGAATTTGCTTTTTGCTCCCTCTAGTGGTTACTAGTTTTTTGACTCTGGTTTTTCTGTCATTCCTTTTATCCGCACCTGGGTCGTTAGTTAGGGGTGTTGCTATATTAGCTCCCTGGACCTTCAGTTCTATGCCTGGCAACGTAGTTATCAGAGCTAGTCTGCTGTGCTCTTGTCTACTGATCCTGGTTCCAGTTATATCAGCTAAGTCTGCCTTTTGCTTTTTGCTATTTGTTTTGGTTTTGTATTTTTGTCCAGCTTGTTCCAAAACTATATCCTGACCTTTGCTGGAAGCTCTAGGGGGGCTGGTGTTCTCCCCCCGGACCGTTAGACGGTTCGGGGGTTCTTGAATTTCCAGTGTGGATTTTGATAGGGTTTTTGTTGACCATATAAGTTACCTTTCTTTATTCTGCTATCAGTAAGCGGGCCTCTCTGTGCTAAACCTGGTTCATTTCTGTGTTTGTCATTTCCTCTTACCTCACCGTCATTATTTGTGGGGGGCTTCTATCCAGCTTTAGGGTCCCCTTCTCTGGAGGCAAGAAAGGTCTTTGTTTTCCTCTACTAGGGGTAGCTAGATTCTCCGGCTGGCGCGTGTCATCTAGAATCAACGTAGGAATGATCCCCGGCTACTTCTAGTGTTGGCGTTAGGAGTAGATATATGGTCAACCCAGTTACCACTGCCCTATGAGCTGGATTTTTGTATTCTGCAGACTTCCACGTTCCTCTGAGACCCTCGCCATTGGGGTCATAACAGCATGGGCTGTCTCTTTAAGACACTGAGACCGAGTGCGTGCACCCTCAGCACAGTGCCCGGGGATCTGCGAGCAACGCGCAGACCCTTGGCAGCAGCGGGAGGATGAAGACAGGGCACGAGACCATGGCCGTGAGTATGTCAGCATCTTTGCTGGAGAAGGGAGGCAGAGAGCAGAGACATTGAAGACATGACAGGGACAGCAAGTGCAGGGCTAAGGAGGTGACAGCGTCGGCGACTCTGCAGAGTCACCGACATTACATACAGCAGTACTGAGCAGCGCAGCTGTGAATAATCCAGTACTAAGTTATTATAAAATACTTACAGTGGTAGGAAGAAGCAACTTGGAGGAGATTATACAGTAGTACTGAGCAGTGTAGCTAGGAATCCAGCGCTGGGGTCACATATAATGCGTATGGAAGAAATGATACAATATTGAGGCCCTGGAGTATATTTGGCCAATATGAAGTGACCAATATCATCACTGGCTCATGACAGTTGAGGTCCCTCTTGGAAATTTCATATTTGCGCCCATTTGCTTCAAGTTTCACCACTGTTCACCATACCTGTAACAACCTGTACAAAAAACTTATATACTCGCTATACTTTTTATTTTTGTTTTCAAAATCAAAATACATATTCCTCAATATAATCCTTACATGAGTTGGCCTAAAAAAAATAATAAATGACCATGGTAATACAAAAACTGAAAAAAAAAGAAAAAACTTGTCTTTATCAAGGACCTCAAGGAGTTAAAGTGATACTTCTTATCAGTGGTACTTATTATTAGGTGAGGGAGATGTATTTCCTGCATTTCGGACCACTTGGACTATATGGGGTCCTGTATCACTTCTGGTGCTGGACTGGAACGTTGGTCCTGCTCAGTCAGGTGATGATCTCGTGTATTTACCGGATAACATGTTAAAAATACATATTTTCTGTGAAGAATCGGCAGAGTCCTTGTTATGATTCCTATGAATCATTTCCTATGAGGCATTTATTTATGGGACCAGTTCGCATTCATACATTAATATAAGATCAGGAATATTTTCATGACTTCCCATGGGTCTATTTTTTCCAGATATATTTGGAAACAATGGATTAGTGATCACTATTGATTCCCAAATTACCACTTTATCACACTACCAGTGTATATTCTGCCCACAGGGCGGCGGCTACAATCCGAACATCTGTTGTTTGCTACTCTGTCATCTGCATGACAGAGCGTCAAACACGGACTCTGATTGGCAGTAAAATCGTTACCGCCGGTCAGAGAGCTGTGGTTTTCATGCTGTCAGATGACAGCATGTGAGGCAGCACTGTGACCGGCAGTAAAAAGGTTACCGCTGGCCACCGGCATCGGCTGATGAGAGAGAGTACTACTCTCATCAGCATATGCCTGCTGTCGCTGATAATGAGAGCAGACGAGGCTGATGAGAGTATTCATCAGCCAGCGCCTGTGCTATAAATAAATTTAAAAAACGACATGGGGTCTCTTCTATATTTGATAACCAGTGCAGGCAAAACCAACAACTGCAGCTGCAACCCTCAGCTGTCAGCTTTATCAGGGCTGGTTATCAAGAATAGAGGAGTCCCCATGCTATTTTTTTTAAACTGAACAGTAGTAGTTGCACTCGGGTTACAGCTTTATAGAACATCAGGTATGATGGTAGATATTCCATACAACGTCTGCACACATTCGCAGTGTTGCATGTCGTTAAGACATTGAAGGAGCTAGTTTTGGGGATCAGTAAGTGTCCCGGCAGTCGTATCCAACCAATCAGATAATAGTGGCATATCCTAACCGAATTTCATCAGTTTCTCTGATAGGGAAACTCCTTTAATTCTCAGTTACCATCCAATAAGCTCAGATCAGCAGACGTTATTGGGAATTGTTACTGAAATCATGGGTTCACATACTTTTCCTACAATAGTGTGTCACAAATCCATTTTCTGGATTCTCCTTTCTAGCATCTTAGGTGAATTATTTTTGCAAAATTTCACAAATATTTAAAAAATAAGTGTTTGCGCTGTCGTAACATCACCATAGATGGGGGGTGAGATGTTGGGGTCATTATCATTACACCTCTACGGAGTCCTGGTGGGGGCGCTGCTGATCTGGCGTTTATTATATATAACGATAAGCTTTTATCATTAGAGGATGGAGAGAAATGAAGGATTCCAGGATTTGTGTGATGTCTCCAGAGGGTTAGGTGGGGCCGCTGCGCTTTAGGTTCATTATAAAGGTCAGATTATAGTGAGGGAAGGAATTATCTGATTTATTTTGAGCGTTTTTCCCACGCCCACAATGATGACAATAAGATTAATGCTGCTTTGTGTTGCATGAGTAATTATTCAATTATTTATGATCAGATAATCTCTAACCCTTGTATATTCTGACCTTAAAACAGATCTGTCACCAGATTTAACAATAAAAACTGCATATGTTCTTAGGCCTGTCAATCAGGCTGGTGAGGGGAGATTCAGCAGCACTGAGGAGGGATGCTGAGGAGCTGTCAATCAGGCTGGTGGCGGGAGACTCAGCAGCACTGAGGAGGGATGCTGAGGAGCTGTCAATCAGGCTGGTGGGGGGAGACTCAGCAGCAGTGAGGAGGGATGCTGAGGAGCTGTTAATCAGGCCGGTGGCAGGAGACTCAGCAGCAAGTAGGGAGGAGGAACACTGAGGAGCTGTCAATCAGACTTGGTGGGTGGAGTCCCAGCAGCAGTAGGGAGGAGGAACACTGAAGAGCTATCAATCAGGTTAGATGAGAGGAGTTTCAGCAGCAGTAGGGAGGAGGAACACTGAGGAGCTATCAATCAGGTTAGATGAGAGGAGTTTCAGCAGCAGTAAGGAGGAGGAACACTGAGGAGCTATCATTCAAGCTTGGTTTGTGGAGACTCAGCAGCAGGGAGAAGGTACACTGAGGAATTGTCAATAAAGCTAGATGAGAGGAGTTTCAGCAGCAGTTGGAATCAGGAAAACTGAGAAGTTTTTAGGCAACGAGGGGTCAATATTACGATAAAACTTTCATAAGCAATTATACAGCCATTGTGACATGGCTTTTATTAATAAGTACGTACACCAGATCTACTAACTAATGCCCGCTATCGGTTTTGCAGGTTCTGAAGACACATCAGCTTTAATTGGAGCCAACGAGGATGTTTTCCCCTAAAGATCTAACATGCTGTAGGTAGCAGATCCTGGTCAGCCATGAGTTTGTTTTGACCAATAGAGGGAACTTCCTTGTATTTATTAATATAAAATATTAACCTCTTACCACCACAAGCATTTTTTATGAGCTTATGAGGTTTTTGTGTTTGTTTGCTTTTTCATTTTTTAACATCACATTCCAAGAAACAAAGTGGTTTTCTGGATTCAAAATAAATGTCTGCAGTTGCTCCATGTGACTGCATATTGTGGAATCCTGCCGGGTACAATATGCAAACTGTCAGGATTTCCAACTGGAGTCAGAGGTCCTGAGACAGAAAGCATGCAATCATTAGCCAACTACTTCTAATAGAACATTGAGAAAAGCAGCAAGAAAAGTTACTTGTCAGTACATGATCGCTAATATGCAGACCACATACAGTACTTATGGTCACGTGACCGCCCACTTAAGTTGGAAATCAAGAGAAATCCTGACAGTGCCCTTATTGCAGTTACATACAGTAGAGGGCCTGCAGAAACTTATGTTGAGTCTGGAAAACCCTAATTACGTTTTTTCATTTTTGCAGACGATGCAGAGCTAGGAGGGATAGCTAATACTAGAGAAGACAGAGAAAGGATTCAGGAGGATCTAGAGAAACTTGGACGATGGGCAGCGACTAATAGAATGGTATTTAACAGGGAGAAATGCAAGATTCTACATCGGGGCAAAAAAAAAAAAATTACATCTACAGAATGGGAGGAATAGAACTAAGTAACAGCACGTGTGAAAAAGACTTGGGTGTACTAATAGATCACAGACTGCACATGAGTCAACAGTGTGATGCAGCAACAAAAAAGGCAAAAACAGTTCTAGGATGTAAGAGAAGCATAGAGTCTAGATCACGTGAAGTAATTATCTCCTCCTCCTCGGTCAGTCCTCAACTGGAATACTGTGTCCAGTTCTGGGCTCCACATTTTAAAAAAGACATTGAAAAACTAGAGCACTTCATAGAAGAGCGACCAGGATGGTGAGCGGAATGTGAAGTATGTCCTATGAGGAACAGTTAAATGATCTGGGAATGTTTAGCTTGCAAAAAAGAAGACTATGGAGACTTAAAAGCTGTCTACAAAAATCTGAAGGGCTGTCACAGTGTAGAAGGATCATCTTTATTCTCATTTGCACATGGAAACACGAGATCCAATGGAAGGAAACTGAAACGGAGAAGATACAGATTAGATATTAAAAAAATATTTTTGACAGTGAGGGCGATCAATGAGTGGAACAGGCTGCCACGACAAGAGGTGAGTTCTCCTTCAATGGAAGTCTTCAAACAGAGTCTCGACAGACATCTGTCTGAGATATGTTAGTGACTCCTGCATTGAGCCGGTGGTTGGACACGAGGACCCCGGAGGTCCTTTCCAACTCTACCATTCTAGGATTCTACTATTAGCCTGAACAATGTATATCACTGTTATATTTCTTTAAGCTTGGAGCTGTATGGCAGTGTTATTTTAGAACTGTAAGGTGGTATTTATTTAGACATAGTAGGGCGGTGTTATTATTTTATTATTATTATTTATTTATATAGCACCATTAATTCCATGGTGCTGTACATGAGAAGGGGTTACATCAAAATACAAATATCACTTACAGTAAACAAAACTAACAATGACAGACTGATACAGAGGGAAGAGGACCCTGCCCTTGGGGGCTTACATTCTACAGGATTATGGGGAAGGAGACAATAGGTTGAGGGTTGCAGTAGCTCCAATGGTGTTGAGGTGGCCGTGTGGTCTTTATGTTATTATATTACTTTTTGTATGGAGCTTTTTAGTCACCGTATGGCAGTATTATGTGTAAGATTCTGTTTCATTACAGTGTATAGCATTGTAATGAGATTACTTTATACATGGTGCTAATATTTAGTCCTTGTATGGCAGTATTATTTTAGAACCATAAGGCGGTATTCATTTAGACATAGTATAGCAGTGTTATATTACTTTTTGTGCGGACCTTTTAAGTCATCTTATGGCAGTATTACATGTAAGGTTCTGTTTCATAGATATAAAGAACCCGGCACTCAACTTCAATCAAACTTTGAGGTTTTTATTCCGTAGTACCAAAAAACGTTTCGGCCTAGTGTGACCCGGGCATTCACGCCGACAGCGGTGGACACCGCATCAGGACCCAGACCGCATGAGCTCACAGCAGCATTATCCCTATAGCGGACTATTTGTAAGTGATTAACCAACGGATCCACTACGCTCACTGAGCGCTTTTCCAGACACCCTACTGTACGTAACTGACGAAGGCCACACTAGGCCGAAACGTTTTTTGGTACTACGGAATAAAAACCTCAAAGTTTGATTGAAGTTGAGTGCCGGGTTCTTTATATCTATGCTTATAAGGTGTGGGAACCTACCCGTGCACCTCTGTAGCAGTGCTCACGTCTTTTGATTCACAAGGTTCTGTTTCATGACAGTGTATAGCATTGTAATTAGATTACTTTATGTATGGCTTTATTTAGACCCTGTATGACGGTATTGTTTTAGAATTGTAAGGCGGTATTTATTTATATCACTTTTTGTACTTACTTTTTTGCTCACTGCATGTTTGACCACTGTATGGTGGTATTTACTAAGAAACTGTATGGCAAGCTTACTTAGAACTGGATTACATACGCGGCTTATGGCGGTGACGGAGTATAGTATTTTTTATCTAGGCACAGGTATTGAAGTGTTTTTGTTGCCAAGATATGGCACTGTATGGTTATGGATACACACTGTACATCATTTTTTCAGGGGCACCAACAGAGTATGAGTAAAAGTAAGGCCGACCCTGGCGTCATGTCACGATTACGGTAAGTTAAATTTTGCCTTTCGATGCCGCAGCTACAAACAAGAATGGGGCTATTGAGCGGGTGTAACCGTGCCTTGTTCCGCATGACCATCGTCTAACCTGCAGTATATACACAAGTCTTTGATATAAGTGTACAGTTATGAATGACTCATGTCTGCCCGGCTTAGATTACCCTCCGCGTCTTTCCTCTAATATAATACACGCTATTTATCTTCTCAGTTGGCCGATTGTGAATAAAAGGAACACATTCACCGTGCGAAATTCTCTGGTGGCAAAAGCCAAAGCTCAATACATTTACTGTACACGTTAAGTCTTTACATACTCATTATAAGGGCACATAAATGTTTACGTGGACCCCATATAACACTATTTAAATAGACACTGGAACTATATTATAATATTTTATCTTCAGAACGTATTGTGCAATTGTTTAATAGCTAACTTAACTTTTATTTCATTATTGATTAACCTTTGCAAAATGATAAATCTTTGTAATATACTCCATTATCTTATGTTGTTTCCTTCTCTCTCAAACATTATGCTGTTTTTACTGCCTAGTTCATGCTCCTTTTGAAGCTGCTTTGAACTGCTGCTCTAGCAAGAATCAATTTTCAAAAAAATTGCAGGACACAGACAGATGATGCCCCTGAGTAAAAACAATATATGGGTCATTTGTTGCTCAATAGCTTCCCATAAATTCGCAATTCCAACTGCTTTGGATGTGGAAATGGGCCCCCTTACTTCTTGGGTCCTTGTGGGACCGCATAGGTTGTATAAGTTATATGTCCGCCCCCGCACAAACACTATTTATAAACACTTTTCTTGTAAATCGTGTTTGAGTACGGTAAAGTTGGTAAAAAGTGTTTGGAGTATGGATTCTTGTAACAGCAGCTTTTCAAAGCAGCCTGTAAAAGAGGATGAACAAGGCAGTTAATGTCATGCTGCAGCTTTGCAGGTAACTGCAACTTCCACTAGATGGCAATAGAGAGAAACGATAGTAGCAAGTCTGCAAGAGCAGACCTGCAGTGCTGCAGCGAAGCTACCACCAGGTGGCGGCAGAATAGTCAAACAAGCTGAGTCAAAACCTAGACCGTCACACAGTACAAAGGGAAAAAACAAGCACAGAGTCAGTGGAGAGCCAAAGGGTTAATACCAGACAAAAGGCAGAAGTACCAAGGACCAGAGGCAAAGTCAAGTCAGAGTCAAACCCGAGTCAAGCACCGGGAAATCTAACAGCAATCAGGAAACACTAATATAATATGGGCAGGGAAAGAGGAATAGACACGGTAGACACGGACAAGGTCAGAAAGTACAGCAGGACCAATCAGGGTACTATCAGAGTCAGATACACATGCCGTAGGCAGAAAATATAACTGACACCGCCTGCTGGATGCAAAGTTAACCCGGGAAAAGGGCAGACAGAACTCCAAAACCCAGACTGGACCATGACAGTTAGTACAGCACTTTCAGCAGTAGGAGATGAGATCATGACGCAAAGATAAGTAATGCAGTATATTTCAAAGGTTTATAAATATGCAAAATCTTGTCAATAAATAAAATATTTTTTTAAAAAATTAATTACTCTTTAAAACATCGCATAGTGTTATTCATATGTGAAGTATGACTTTTTCCTTTTTTTAATTTTTAAAATTTAAAAGATGAAATTACATATTTTTTGTTTTGCCTAAAATACAAAAGAAAGGTGACATCTTTAACTTTAGGCCATTTATATAATTTCATCTTCAACTTGCTTAACTTTTCACAACAACTGTAATTTTGACCAGGGTTGCCCAAACTTTTACATGCCACTGAATGGTATAAATTGGTCCAGAATTTTTTTTTAAAAAACAGACTTGGTGGGATGATGCACATAATTGGAATGCAAACCTTGAATGCTACAACTTATTTATTTGAAACAGGATTAACAAGAAGGGAGGAGATGTTGCATTGTATGTTAGGAAAGCGTATATCTCCTCAAAGATCCAAGTTTCAGAGACTGGTAGCTCTGTAGAATCTGTTTGGGTAAAAATACAAAGCGAGAAGAGCAGTAAGGACATTCTTGTAGGTGTTTACTATAGGCCACCTGGACAGACCTAAGATATGGATGAACTCTTTTTTTCATCAGATGTCTCTGTTCTCAAAAAAGTACAACATATTGATCATGGGAGATTTTGACTATCCAGATAATTGTTGGGACTCTTTCTCAGGCAAAAGTACTGGGTCCAGAAAATGTGTATCTTCTTTGGCTAACAACTTTCAAAAGGTAGAAGAGAGAACAAGAAGATCTAAAATCTTGGATCTAATTCTTACCAACAGGGAGGAAATGGTTAAGGAAGTAAAGGTGGCTGGGAATTTAGGAGGCAGCGTTCATGCTATCCTCAAATTTTGAATTACAAGAGGAGGAAGACCAGAGAGAACTCAAGACTTTAAGGTTGAACTTCAGAAAGGCAGATATAATGGACTCAGAACGAGAATAGGAAAAGTCCAATGGCTGCAGGTTCTAAAGGACAGAAATGTCCAAGAAAGATGGGAGATTTTGCTAAAATGAAATTCTCACTGCACAATCGGTAACAGTCTCAAAAAGAAGGAAGAATTGGAAGCATTCAAAGAGATCAGGGTGGATAAACACAGAACTTAATCACTTATTAAAAAGGAAAAAAGAAATGTATATTAAATGGAAAGAGGGGGGCATATCTAAACAAGAATATAATGCTGTCTGCAGGGAATGCAGGGCAAGGGTTAGAAAAGCCAGTAATGAAGTGAGGCATGCAAGGGCGACCAAAAGCAGTAAAAGGATTTTCAGGGTATGTCAAAAGCAAAAGAAAAGTCAAAGTTGCTATAGGATTTTTACAGGATGAAAAGGGTGAAGTGGTCAAAAATGATGTTGAGAAGGCCAAGTTCTAAATTCCTATTTTGCATTTATGTTCTCTAAGAAAGAAAATGTAATGTCAACTGATCTTCATGGTGCCATCGGAGGAATAAATCCACACTATCTATAGAGATGGTGAGGGAACACTTAGCCTACTTACATGAATTTAAATCTCCTGATCCAGATGAATTACAGTCTAGGGTACTGAAAGAGTTAGAGGAAATTGGAGAACCACTAGCCAGAATCTTTGAAAAATCCTGGAGAGAAGGAAAAGTCCCAAAAGATTGCAGAAAGGCAAATGTTGTCCCTATCTTCAAAAACAGGAAACAAGACAGAGCCAGGAAAGATCTTTGAACTAATTATTAAACAGCATGTATGTAATGTACTGTGCTAATTGTCTGAGTACTGTATAATACTATATGTAGTGTACTGTACTATTTATCTGGGCACAGTATAATACCATATGTAGTATAATGTACAATTTATCTTGGCACAGTATAATGCTATATGTAGTGTAATGTACAATTTATCTTGGCACTGTATAATACTGTATGTAATGTACTGTACCATTTATCTGGGAACTGTATAATGCTATAGAGTGCTGTACTATATATCTGGGCACAGTATAATGCTATATGTAGTGTAATGTACAATTTATCTGAGCACTGTATAATGCTATAGTGTACTGTGCTATTTATCTGGCCATTGTATAATGCTATATGTAGTGTTCTGTGCTATTTATCTGGGCACAGTATAATGCTATATGTAGTGTAATGTACTATTTATCTTGGCACTGTATAATGCTGTAAATAGTGTTCTGTACTATTTATCTGAGCACTGTATAATGCTATATGTAGCATTCTGTGCTATTTATCTGTGTACTGTATAATGCTATAAGCAGTGTTCTGTGCTATTTATCAGGGCACAGTATAATACTATATGTAGTGTAATGTATAATTTATCTTTGCACTGTATAATACTCTATGTAATGTACTGTACTATTTATCTGGGAACTGTATAATGCTATATGTAGTGTAGTATGTTATTTATCATAATACTATATGTACAATGCTATATGTAGTGTACTGTGCTATTTATCAGGGCACTGTATAATGCTACATGTAGTGTTCTGTGCTAATTATTTGGGCACTGTATAATATTATATGTAGTGTACTGTGCTATATATCTGGGCACTGTATAATGCTATATGTAGTATACTGTACTATTTATCTGGGCACTGTATAATGCTATATGTAATATACTGTACTATTTATCTGGGCACTGTATAATGCTATATATAGTGTACTGTGCTATTTTTCTGAGCACTGTATAATGCTATATGTAGTTTACAGTGCTACTTATCTGGGCACTGTATAATACTACATGTAGTGTACTGTGCAAATTATATGGGCACTGTATAATATCATATGTAGTATACTGTACTATTTATCTGGGCACTGTATAATGCTATATGTAGTATTATGTATTATTTATCTGAGCACTGTATAATGCTATATGTGGTGTACAGTGCTACTTACAGTTATATGAAAAAGTTTGGGCACCCCTATTAATTTTAAGCTTAATGTTTTATAAAAATTGTTTTTTTTTACAACAGCTATTTCAGCTTCATATATCTAATAACTGTTGGACACAGTAATGTTTCTGCCTTGAAATGAGGTTTATTGTACTAACAGAAAATGTGCAATCTGCATTCAAACAAAATTTGACAGGTGCATAACTATGGGCACCTCACCAGAAAAGTGACATTAATATTTAGTAGATCCTCCTTTTGCAAAAATAACAGCCTCTAGTCGCTTCCTGTAGCTTTTAATGAGTTCCTGGATCCTGGATGAAGGTATTTTGACCATTCCTCTTTACAAAACAATTCCAGTTCAGTTAGGTTTGATGGTCGCCGAGCATGGACAGCCCTCTTCAAATGATCCCACAGATGTTCAATGATATTCAGGTCTGTGGACTGGGATGGCCATTCCAGAACAGTGTAATTGTTCCTCTGCATGAATGCCTGAGTAGATTTGGAGCGGTGTTTTGGATCATTGTCTTGCTGAAAGATCCATCCCCTGCGTAACTTCAACTTTGTCCCTGATTCATGAACATTATTGTCAAGAATCTGCTGATACTGAGAGGAATCCATGCGTCCCTCAACTTTAACAAGATTCCCGGTGCCGGCATTGGCCACACAGCCCCAAAGCATGATGGAACCTCCACCAAATTTTACTGTGGGTAGCAAGTGTTTTTCTTGGAATGCTGTGTTTTTTTGCCGCCATGCATAACGCCTTTTTGTATGACCAAACAACTCAATCTTGGTTTCATCAGTCCACAGGACCTTCTTCCAAAAAGAAATTGGCTTCTCCAAATGTGCTTTTGCATACCTCAGCCGACTCTGTTTGTGGCGTGCTTGCAGAAACGGCTTCTTTCGCATCACTCTCCCATACAGCTTCTCCTTGTGCAAAGTGCGCTGTATAGTTGACCAATGCACAGTGACACCATCTGCAGCAAGTTGATGCTGCAGCTCTCTGGAGGTGGTCTGAGGATGGTCCTTGACTGATCTCACCATTCTTCTTCTCTGCCTTTCTGATGTTTTTCTTGGCCTGCCACTTCTGGCCTTAACAAGAACTGTACCTGTGTTCTTCCATTTCCGTACTATGTTCCTCACAGTGGAAATTGACAGGTTAAATATCTCAGAGACAGCTTTTTGTATCCTTCCCCTGAACAACTATGTTGAATAATCTTTGTTTTCAGATCATTTGACAGTTGTTTTGAGGAGCCCATGATGCCACTCTTCAGAGGAGATTCAAACAGGAGAACAACTTGCAAGTGGCCACTTTAAGTAGCTTTTCTCATGATTGCATACACCTGGCTATGAAGTTCAAAGCTCAATGAGGTTACAAAACCAAAAAAAGTGCTTCAGTAAGTCAGTAAAAAGTAGGTAGGAGTATTTAAAACAAGAAAATGATAAGGGTGCCCATACTTATGCACCTGTCAAATTTTGTTTGAATGCAGATTGCACATTTTCTGTTAGTACAATAAACCTCATTTCAAGGCAGAAACATTACTGTGTCCAACAGTTATTAGATATATGAAACTGAAATAGCTGTTGCAAAAAAAAACAATTTTTATAAAACATTAAGCTCAAGATTAATAGGGGTGCCCAAACTTTTTCATATAACTGTATCTGGGCACAATATAATATATGTATTGTGCTGTGCTATTTATCTGGACACTGTATACTGGTCTATGCCATTTACTGTGCTATACAATGCTACATGTAGTGTACAGTGGTACTTATCTGGGTACTGTAGAATGATACACGTAGTGTATAGTGATATTTATCTGGGTACTGTATAATGATACATGTAGTGTACAGTGATACTTATCTGGGCACCGTATAATGATACATGTAGTGTACAGTGATACTTATCTGGGTACTGTATAATGATACATGTAGTGTACAGTGATACTTATCTGGGCACTGTATAATGATACATGTAGTGTACAGTGATACTTATCTGGGCACTGTATAATGCTACACGTAGTGTACAGTGATATTTATCTGGGTACTGTATAATGATACATGTAGTCTACAGTGATACTTATCTGGGCACTGTATAATGATACATGTAGTGTATAGTGATATTTATCTGGGTACTGTATAATGATACATGTAGTCTACAGTGATACTTATCTGGGTACTGTATAATGCTACACGTAGTGTACAGTGATATTTATCTGGGTACAGTATAATGATACATGTAGTCTACAGTGATACTTATCTGGGCACTGTATAATGATACATGTAGTGTACAGTGATACTTATCTGGGCACTGTATAATGATACATGTAGTGTACAGTGATACTTATCTGGCACTGTATAATGATACACGTAGTGTACAGTGATACTTATCTGGGTACTGTATAATGATACATGTAGTGTACAGTGATACTTATCTGGGCACTGTATAATGATACATGTAGTGTACAGTGATACTTATCTGGGTACTGTATAATGATACATGTAGTGTACAGTGATACTTATCTGGGCACTGTATAATGATACATGTAGTGTACAGTGATACTTATCTGGGCACTGTATAATGATACATGTAGTGTACAGTGATACTTATCTGGCACTGTATAATGATACACGTAGTGTACAGTGATACTTATCTGGGTACTGTATAATGATACATGTAGTGTACAGTGATACTTATCTGGGCACTGTATAATGATACATGTAGTGTACAGTGATACTTATCTGGCACTGTATAATGATACATGTAGTGTACAGTGATACTTATCTGGGTACTGTATAATGATACATGTAGTGTACAGTGATACTTATCTGGGTACTGTATAATGATACATGTAGTGTACAGTGATACTTATCTGGGCACTGTATAATGATACATGTAGTGTACAGTGATACTTATCTGGGCACTGTATAATGATACATGTAGTGTACAGTGATACTTATCTGGGTACTGTATAATGATACATGTAGTGTACAGTGATATTTATCTGGGCACTGTATAATGATACATGTAGTGTACAGTGATACTTATCTGGGTACTGTATAATGATACATGTAGTGTACAGTGATACTTATCTGGGCACTGTATAATGATACATGTAGTGTACAGTGATACTTATCTGGGTACTGTATAATGATACATGTAGTGTACAGTGATACTTATCTGGGCACTGTATAATGATACATGTAGTGTACAGTGATACTTATCTGGGTACTGTATAATGATACATGTAGTGTACAGTGATACTTATCTGGCACTGTATAATGATACACGTAGTGTACAGTGATACTTATCTGGGCACTGTATAATGATACACGTAGTGTACAGTGATACTTATCTGGGCACTGTATAATGATACATGTAGTGTACAGTGATACTTATCTGGGCACTATATAATGATACATGTAGTGTACAGTGATACTTATCTGGGCACTGTATAATGATACATGTAATGTACAGTGATACTTATCTGGGCACTGTATAATGATACATGTAGTGTACAGTGATACTTATCTGGGCACTGTATAATGATACACGTAGTGTACAGTGATACTTATCTGGGCACTGTATAATGATACACGTAGTGTACAGTGATACTTATCTGGGCACTATATAATGATACATGTAGTGTACAGTGATACTTATCTGGGTACTGTATAATGATACACGTAGTGTACAGTGATACTTATCTGGGCACTGTATAATGATACATGTAGTGTACAGTGATACTTATCTGGGCACTATATAATGATACATGTAGTGTACAGTGATACTTATCTGGGCACTATATAATGATACATGTAGTCTACAGTGATACTTATCTGGGTACTGTATAATGATACATGTAGTGTACAGTGATACTTATCTGGGTACTGTATAATGATACATGTAGTGTACAGTGCTACTTATCTGGGTACTGTATAATGATACATGTAGTGTACTGTGCTATTTATCTGGACACTGTATAATGACATATGCTATTTACTGTGCTATTTCTCTGGGCACTGTATAATATTATATTTTCGACTATTTATTTGTAAATTATAACAGTACATTACTTGCATTAAAAAATGTAAATCCCAATCCTCTAAACTTATTTTTTGTCCAAAACTGTGACAGTTCCTCAGAATCAGGTAGATGTAATATAACATTTTTTCACCATAATTCCAGAGAATTCTCCTCCATAATAGGACAGAACTGAAGGGCAAGTTGTGCGATTGCTGATTTATTGCAATATTTAAATATATATTTAGCTATAATTAAGAAACTTGGGGAACATACAAATATATCAAAGATATCCAGGAAATCTGGGACAACGCGAGGAGAAGAAAGGGATGGCATTGTAAACACTCAGCGGGACGACTGCGCTTCCAGAAATGTTTCCTTTGGAGAAAGTTTTGAGATACAATGACTGGAATCCTGATTCAGGGACTTTAGTTGCTCTGTTTTATCGTTTTGTTTTTCTCAGGATATGTCATAATGTGGTCCTCTGAGATCTTCTTCTGTGTTAAATTTGGGTTCTCCCCTAGATGTGGGGCTATCGATGTGAAGACGGGATCTTTTCATTCTGATTCATAGAAACAACCATGCATCTGCCTCCACCATCTCTCTAATTTTTCACCATCAAAATTTGAAGACTGGTGGCCAGAGATGAGCAAATCGACTCAATGAAAATTGAACTTGTGTCAAATCCCA
Source organism: Ranitomeya variabilis (assembly GCF_051348905.1). Taxonomy (NCBI): domain Eukaryota; kingdom Metazoa; phylum Chordata; class Amphibia; order Anura; family Dendrobatidae; genus Ranitomeya; species Ranitomeya variabilis. The sequence continues at coordinate 27,261,748 of NC_135232.1, forward strand.
GCTGTCAATGCCCCAAAAATCACGAGAGATGGGAATAATGATATGACGATAATATAATAATGATGGGATTGGGAATAATCTATTAAGCCCCTGCTGTAAGTATACCTGAAAATTAGCAGGTTTTCAATTGACGTGCTTTTTCTATCTGAGTTCATTCTCCTGTAATGAGAGCTTTTATCTTTCATAGTATGTAGCTGGTTTCTGTGGACCTTGTCCACCAGTGATTGCCCAGGCTCTGGCCAAGAGTGTGCAGTAGTTACATTCCAGTAGCAGAGTTAACTCTTAACATTCCGGTCAACTCTCTCCTGCCAATTATGTTTATACAGCATTGTGGAGAAGCAGGGTCAGTGGGTGCTCTCGTCCGCTGGCCCAGCTGCCTTTAGCAAGACTGCATGGATCAGGGCTCATACCATTGAACGCCCGCTCTATCTCCTGGTGGGCAATACACTACACAGGCAACACAGAGTTAGGGTGAAACAGTGTGGCAATACTAATGAACAACAACACTCAATAGCAAACAGAACAATCCCAGCAATTACCCCAAGATGGTGCACATTACAGAGTCTCACCCTTCCACTGACTCGCCGGGATAATGGTAGATGTTATGTCCGAGCTCCCAGGGTCACCTCCACCTGTGATATGCAAGCAGAGATGAGGTAATGACAAGCATAGGGAGATAACCGAGAGCAGTCCTGTGTTCTTTCAGCCGGGTCCGATGTACCCTCAGCTGAGATCCTGAAGAGTGACACCAACCAGAAGAAAATAACCGAGGCAGGTGATCTATTTTTAGAATTACCCAGTATCCCTCAGTCCACCCTGACAGTCTTTCCCTATCTACCTTTGAAGTCAACAAGCTGGTTACAGATTACAATACACAATTAGCACACAAATCAGATATTAGCACACAAATTAGATACAAATCAGCACACAATAAACAAAGATAAACATACACTATGTACAAGTCACTATTACAGACTTAAGGTACCTTCACACGAAACGACATCGCTAGCGATCCGTGACGTTGCAGCGTCCTCGCTAGCGATATCGTTTCGTTTGACACGCAGCAGCGATCAGGATCCTGCTGTGATGTCGCTGGTCGCTGAATAAAGTCCAGAACTTTATTTGGTCGTCCGATCGCTGTGTATCGTTGTGTTTGAAAGCAAAAGCAACGATACCCAGCGATGTTTTACACTGGTAACCAGGGTAAACATCGGGTTACCAAGCGCAGGGCCACGCTTAGTAACCCGATGTTTACCCTGGTTACCAGCGTAAAAGTAAAAAAAACAAACAGTACATGCTCACCTGCGCGTCCCGCAGCGTCTGCTTCCTGACACTTACTGAGCGCCGGCCCTAAAGTGAAAGTGAAAGCACAGCGGTGACGTCACCGCTCTGCTGTTAGGGGCCGGAGCTCAGTCAGTGTCAGGAAGCAGACGCTGCGGGACGCGCAGGTGAGCATGTACTGTTTGTTTTTTTTACTTTTACGCTGGTAACCAGGGTAAACATCGGGTTACTAAGCGCGGCCCTGCGCTTAGCAACCCGATGTTTACCCTGGTTGCCCGGGGACCTCGGCATCGTTGGTCGCTGGAGAGCGGTCTGTGTGACAGCTCTCCAGCGATCAAACAGCGACGCTGCAGCGATCGGCATCGTTGTCGCTATCGCTGCAGCGTCGCTTCGTGTGAAGGTACCTTTACACAGTATGTTAAATGGTATATCAGTTTGCAAGTCTGTCTTCTTGACCCACCAGACATAAACACTTAAATCCACAAGCCAATATACAGATAAAAAATCAATTCTTCTTGGTTTGCAAAAACATGGTTGTCTGGGAAATTGAGATACAATCTGGTTTCTTCACAAGTGGTTAGCTGTTCGCATCCCTCCCATCCCTCTTAAATCCTGACCAAACTGCTGTTATAAATCTTGCTCTTATTAATCTTCTTGTATCACTATCTCAGAACACAGAATCATGACTCTCATTGCCCAAGTGCCTTGTTCAAATGTTCTGTTATATCTATATGCAAACACAGTGATAGCATTGTACTCTCCATAACAAACCACTGATAGCTGATTGTGTTATAGCAGAACTTGTGCTGAGCTTTAGGAAATCGTAATGAATCAGATGCATCTGAAAAGTGGTGTGCATCTCCACGCACCTCAGTACAAATCTTACTCCAGTCAGGAATATGGAGTGCTACAGCTCATCATGAATTAGAGGAGTTGGCGTCTCCATGCCACGTTGCGTCCCCGTCCCCACCCAACTCCATTCATTTTGGCAGAGTTGGGCGAAACTGGAATAAAAATGCTGAAAGTCGCAAACTTTTAGTGCAACTCTGAGCTGAGCAAAAATTTTGTGACTTTTCTAAGCAACTTACTCCTAAATTTTGACGTAATTGCGTTCATGAGTCAGGGCATTTGTATCTTCTGATGATATCCTTGTTAGAAGTGAGGAAGAAAACTGCATTATTGTCAATCTAATTGTCTGCACCCCACACTGGAGTGTAGGTAGAGGGGGTGAAGAGGTAGCACTCACACTCTGGTGCTTGATGATGACCAAATACCCTCTGGCACATAGAGAGGCACCCGTATTATAAATGGTGCATGCTGATACAGAATTGTGTTTCTTACCGAGAGCTGCCAGCTTTCAGTAATGGGAGGTGCATGGAGCAACTACAGTCATCTCTCAGTATATCCCGCTCATTGTAAGCACGCTCCAGCATTTTGACTGATAACTAGCTCTGCAGCGCTTTTGACATGACTCTGTTTTCAAGTGTCCCAGGTCCAGGGGCTCCTTCCCTTTCCCTAATGCTGTGGATGCCCTAACTCACCCTGTTCCCCGGATTACTTCTGATGGTGAAGATGCCGGGGCCACGTACTTTGCCTTAGCTCCTGAATCCACCCTCAGTCTGTACCCTTCCCCCAGCAAGGGAAGAGGGGAGTAGTAGTATACTGTAATACACCAACCAGACTAACAAGGTAATACGAACAGAGATAAAGGAAAATACCAAACATACAAATATATTCACAGATATAACAGAGGCATACACCTGGGAGTGGAGGATGGGGTAAAACTAAAGTAAGAGAAGAAAGGGAATTATCACACACTCACAACCTAGCAACAGTCACAGATAAATACACCAACCGCCTTCTCAAATAACAACCACCATCAACCTCCAGCCATGCAGCACAAGTGCTCTGACAATGAGTGCTAGCCAGGGCCCAGAGATGGAGATGGGAGTGGCTAACAGTGAACAGCAGAGAGCCTTAATGCAGAAAAGCCTCCAGGAGCTCTCAACTGAGCAGATTAACCCCTGCACAGTTAAAAGAAACTTACACTCTAATCAGTGAAGGAGTAGGAGAAATCAGACGCTGCGGTCTTCTGGTTCCTCTCTGTTGCAGTAAACCCGTGACAGCTTTGGTGCAGGATGAGCTGTCAATCAAAGTGGCATGTCATGCTTACATTAAGTGGGGTATAGTGATTGGTGACTGCAGTTGCTCTGTGCACCCCCTTTACTGAGAGCCGATAACATTATTTCCAGGGCAGCATTGCAACACTATGCACCTGCAAATTAACCCCTTATCTTCAGATAAATTGCATTTCCCGAGTTGACAAGTTCATTTTAAAAGTATTTTTCCACAATTATAATATGGTCTCAGTTTTTTTAATGTCCAAATGTATCACCTATTTTTA